>NW_026870884.1:2190624-2503571 GCF_033118175.1 Dama dama
CTGGAGTGCCATCAAGGAAATCAAGGCTCCTTTCACGTTTGATGTGGAACAAGGAATTGCTCTGCACGCAGTGCAGGGGAATTGGGCCTTATCTCGCGGCGAATGGGAAGTCTCATGGTTTTTCTCGAGTTGCGGCCGGAACCTGGGGTATATTCTCGAGTTACGACGGGGAGGGCCCTTCCAGACACGTGTTTCTTCAGCGACGTCAGGACTCCTGCCTAGGTGCGAGGGACACCTCGGGATTCTCCTCACGTCTTGGCATGGCAATTGGGACGCGTCTCCACGTGAGGCGGCAGACCCAGGGTCCCTTTCCACGATCCACAGGGATCTTGGGACTCCTATCCACTTTCAAGAGGAGTCAGGCATCGTCTCCTTTGGAAGCATTGATCTCCGCCTACCTCTCGAGTTTTCAAAGGATATGAGGCCTCTGGTCGCAATGAAACGGAGAACTAGGACTTTCTCTGTGGTCTCCACTGGGGATTCAGACATCCCTTCATCTTGGGAGATGCAAGACGAGCCTGCATTCAATTCACTGCAGGGATATCCGGCCTTACTTCGAGTCAGAGCATCTCGGTGTCCATTCCACTTGAGGCCACAAACTCAGGGTCCCTCTCACATACCTGTAGCTGAGAAAAGCCTCCTCTTGAGGTGCTTGTGGAAATTGGTATTCCACTTGAGTCGAAGCCAGGGACTAAGCTCTCATCTCGAGTTGATTTGGGGTCCCCGGAGCCCTTTCGTGTTGCTCCAGTGACCTCAGGATCCCTCTAGACTTGAGCCAGTGATCTTGGGTTTTCTCTGGAGTGCCATCAAGGAAATCAAGGCTCCTTTCACGTTTGATGTGGAACACAGAATTGCTCTGCACGCAGTGCAGGGGATTCGGGCCTCATCTCTCGGCGAGGGGGAACTCTCATGGTTTTTCTCGAGTTGCGGCCGGAACCTGGTGTATATTCTCGAGTTAAGACGGGGAGGGCCCTTCCAGACACGTGTTTGTTCAACGACGTCAGGACTCCTGCCTAGGTGCGAGGGACACCTCGGGATTCTCCTCGAGTCTTGGCATGGCAATTGGGAGGCGTCTCCAAGTGAGGCGGGAGACCCAGGGTCCCTTGCCACGTGCCACAGGGATCCTGGGACTCCTATCCATTTTCAAGAGGAGTCAGGCATCATCTCCTTTGGAAGCATTGATCTCCGTGGACCTCTCGAGTTTTCGAAGGATGTGAGGTCTCCGGTCGCGATGAAGCGGAGGACTAGGTCTTTCTCTGTGGTCTCCACAGGGGATTCAGACATCCCTTCATCTTGGGAGATGCAAGCCGAACCTGAATTCAGTTCACTGCAGGGATACCCAGCCTTAGTTCGAGTCAGAGCATCTCGGTGTCCATTCCACTTGAGGCCACAAACTCTGGGGCCCTCTCACATACCTGTAGCTGAGAGACGCCTCCTCTTGAGGTGCTTATGGAAAGTTGGTATTCCCCTTCAATCGAAGCCAGGGACTAAGCGCTCATCTCGAGTTGATTTGGGGTCCAGGGATCCCTTTCGTGTTGCTCCAGTGACCTCAGGATCCCTCTAGACTTGAGCCAGTGATCTTGGGTTTTCTCTGGAGTGCCATCAAGGAAATCAAGGCTCCTTTCACGTTTGATGTGGAACACGGAATTGCTCTGCACGCAGTGCAGGGGAATCGGGCCTCATCTAGCCGCGAGGGGTAGGTCTCATGGAATTTCTCGAGTTGTGGCCGGAACCTGGCGTATATTCTCGAGTTACTATGGGGAGGGCCCTTCCAGACACGTGTTTGTTCAGCGAAGTCAGGACTCCTGCCTAGGTGCGAGGGACACCTCGGGATTCTCCTCGAGTCTTGGCATGGCAATTGGGACGCGTCTCCACCTGAGGCGGGAGACCCAGGGTCCCTTTCCACGTGCCACAGGGATCCTGGGACTCCTATCCATTTTGAAGAGGATTCAGGCATTGTCTCCTTTGGAAGCATTGATCTCCGTGGACCTCTCGAGTTTTCAAAGGATGTGAGGCCTCCGGTCGAGATGAGGCGGAGAACTAAGTCTTTGTCTATGGTCTTCACAGGGGATTCAGACATCCCTTCGTCTTGGGAGATGCAAGACGAGCCTGCATTCAATTCTCTGCATGGATATCTGCCCTTACTTCGAGTCAGAGCATCTCGGTGTCCATTCCACTTGAGGCCACAAACTCAAGGTCCCTCTCACATACCTGTAACTGAGAGAGGCCTCCTCTTGAGGTGCTTGTGGAAAGTTGGTATTCCTCTTGAGTCGAAGCCAGGGACGAAGCTCTCCTCTCGAGTTGATTTGTGGTCCACGGAGCTCTTTCTTGTTGCTACAGTGACCTCAGGATCCCTCTAGACTTGAGACAGTGATCTTGGCTTTTCTTTGGAGTGCCATCAAGGAAATCAAGAATCTTTTCACGTTTGATGTGGAACACGGAATTGGTCTGCACGCAGTGCAGGGGAATCGGGCCTCATCTCAAGGCGAGGGGGAAGTCTCATGATGTTTCTCGAGTTGCGGCCGGAACCTGGGGTATATTCTCGAGTTACGACGGGGAGGGCCTTTCCAGACACGTGTTTGTTCTGCGACGTCAGGATTCCTGCCTAGGTGCGAGGGACACCTCGGCATTCTCCTCGATTCTTGGCATGGCAATTAGGACAAGTCTCCACGTGAGGCGGGAGACCCAGGGTCCCGTTCCACGTGCCACAGGGATTCTTGGACTCCTATCCATTTTCAAGAGGAGTCAGGCATCGTCTCCTTTACAAGCATTGATCTCCGCGGACCTCTCGAGTTTTCAAAGGATGTGACGCCTCCTGTCGTGATGAGGCGGAGAACTAGGTCTTTCTCTGTGGTCTCCACAGGGTATTCAGACATCCCTTCGTCTTGGGAGATGCAAGACGAGCCTGCATTCAATTCACTGCAGGGATATCCAGCCTTACTTCGAGTCAGAGTTTCTCGGTGTCCATTCCACTTGAATCCCCAACTCAGGGCCCTCTCACATAACTTTATCTGAGAGAAGCCTCCTCTTGAGGTGCTTGTGGAATGTTGCTATTCCTCTAGAGTTGAAGCCAGTGAATAAGCTCTCATCACGAGTTGATTTGGGGTCCATGGACCCATTTCGTGTTGCTACAGTGACGTCAGGATCCCTCTAGACTTGAGACAGTGATCTCGGGTTTTCTCTGGAGTGCCATCAAGGAAATCAAGGCTCCTTTCACGTTTGATGTGGAACACGGAATTGCTCTGCACGCAGTGCAGGGGAATCGGGCCTCCTCTCGCGGCGAGGGGGAACTCTCATGGTTTTTCTCGAGTTGCGGCCGGAACCTGGGGTATATTCTCGAGTTAAGACGGGGAGGGCCCTTCCAGACACGTGTTTGTTCAACGACGTCAGGACTCCTGCCTAGGTGCGAGGGACAACTCGGGATTCTCCACGAGTCTTGGCATGGCAATTGGGAGGCGTCTCCACGTGAGGCGCGAGACCCAGGGTCCCTTGCCACGTGCCACAGGGATCCTGGGACTCCTATCCATTTTCAAGAGGAGTCAGGCATCATCTCCTTTGGAAGCATTGATCTCCGCGGACCTCTCGAGTTTTCGAAGGATGTGAGGTCTCCGGTCGCGATGAAGCGGAGGACTAGGTCTTTCTCTGTGGTCTCCACAGGGGATTCAGACATCCCTTCATCTTGGGAGATGCAAGCCGAACCTGAATTCAGTTCACTGCAGGGATACCCAGCCTTAGTTCGAGTCAGAGCATCTCGGTGTCCATTCCACTTGAGGCCACAAATTCTGGGGCCCTCTCACATACCTGTAGCTGAGAGAAGCCTCCTCTTGAGGTGCTTATGGAAAGTTGGTATTCCCCTTCAATCGAAGCCAGGGACTAAGCGCTCATCTCGAGTTGATTTGGGGTCCAGGGATCCCTTTCGTGTTGCTCCAGTGACCTCAGGATCCCTCTAGACTTGAGCCAGTGATCTTGGGTTTTCTCTGGAGTGCCATCAAGGAAATCAAGGCTCCTTTCACGTTTGATGTGGAACACGGAATTGCTCTGCACGCAGTGCAGGGGAATCGGGCCTCATCTAGCCGCGAGGGGTAGGTCTCATGGAATTTCTCGAGTTGTGGCCGGAACCTGGCGTATATTCTCGAGTTACTATGGGGAGGGCCCTTCCAGACACGTGTTTGTTCAGCGAAGTCAGGACTCCTGCCTAGGTGCGAGGGACACCTCGGGATTCTCCTCGAGTCTTGGCATGGCAATTGGGACGCGTCTCCACCTGAGTCGGGAGACCCAGGGTCCCTTTCCACGTGCCACAGGGATCCTGGGACTCCTATCCATTTTCAAGAGGAGTCAGGCATCGTCTTCTTTGGAAGCATTGATCTCCGCGGACCTCTCGAGTTTTCAAAGGATGTGAGGCCTCCGTCAGCGATGAGGCGGAGAACTAGGTCTTTCTCTCTGGTCTCCACAGGGGATGCAGACATCCCTTCGTCTTGGAGATGCAAGACGAGCCTGCATTCAATTAACTGCAGGGATGTCCGGCCTTACTTCGAGTCAGAGCATCTCGGTGTCCATTCTACTTGAGGCCACAAACACAGGTTCCCTCTCACATACCTTTAGCTGAGAGAAGCCTCCTCTTGAGGTTCTCGTGGAAAGTTGGTATTCCTCTTGAGTCGAAGCCAGGGACGAAGCTCTCATCTTGAGTTGATTTGGAGTCCACGGACCCCTTTCGTGTTGCTACAGTGACCTCAGGATCCCTCTCGACTTGAGACAGTGATCTTGGGGTTTCTCTGGAGTGCCATCAAGTAAATCAAGGCTCCTTTCACGTTTGATGTGGAACACGGAATTGCTCTGCACGCAGTGCAGGGGAATCGGGCCTCATCTTGCGGCGACAGGGAAGGCTCATGGTTTTTCTCGAGTTGCAGCCCGAACCTGGGGTATATTCTCGAGTAACGACGGGGAGGGCCCTTCCAGACACGTGTTTGTTCAGTGACGTCAGGACTCCTGCCTAGGTGTGAGGGACACCTCGGGATTATCCTCGAGTCTTGGCATGGCAATTGGGACGCGTCTCCATGTGAGGCGGGAGACCCAGGTTCCCGTTCCACGTGCCACAGGGTTTCTTGGACTCCTATCCATTTTCAAGAGGAGTCAGGCATCGTCTCCTTAGGAAGCATTGATCTCCGCGGACCTCTCGAGTTTTCAAAGATGTGATGCCTCCGGTCGCCATGAGAGGGAGAACTAGGTCTTTCTCTGTGGTATCCACAGGGTATTCAGACATCCCTTCGTCTTGGGAGATGCAAGACGAGCCTGCATTCAATTCACTGCAGGGATATCCAGCCTTACTTCGAGTCAGAGTTTCTCGGTGTCCATTCCACTTGAATCCCCAACTCAGGGCCCTCTCACATAACTTTATCTGAGAGAAGCCTCCTCTTGAGGTGCTTGTGGAATGTTGCTATTCCTCTAGAGTCGAAGCCAGTGAATAAGCTCTCATCACGAGTTGATTTGGGGTCCATGGACCCATTTCGTGTTGCTACAGTGACGTCAGGATCCCTCTAGACTTGAGACAGTGATCTCGGGTTTTCTCTGGAGTGCCATCAAGGAAATCAAGGCTCCTTTCACGTTTGATGTGGAACACGGAATTGCTCTGCACGCAGTGCAGGGGAATCGGGCCTCATCTCGCGGCGAGGGGGAAGTCTCATGGTTTTTCTCGAGTTGCGGCCGGAACCTGGGGTATATTCTCGAGTTACGACGGGGAGGTCCGTTCCAGACACGTGTTTGTTCAGCGACGTCAGGACTCCTGCGTCGGTGCGAGGGACACCTCGGGATTCTCCTCGAGTCTTGTCATGGCAATTGGGACGCGTCTCCACGTGAGGCGGGAGATCCAGGGTCCCTTTCCATGTGCCACAGGGATCCTGGGACCCCTATCCATTTTCAAGAGGAGTCAGGCATCGTCTCCTTTGGAAGCATTGATCTCCGCGGACCTCTCGAGTTCTCAAAGGATGTGAGGACTCACGTCGCGATGAGGCGGAGAACAATGTCTTTCTCTATGGTCTCCACAGGGGATTCATACATCCCTTCTTCTTAGGAGATGCAAGACGAGCCTGCATTCAATTCACTGCAGGGATATCCGGCCTTTATTCGAATCAGTGCATCTCGGTGTCCATTACATTTGAGGCCACACACTCAGGGTCCCTCTCACATAAATGTAGCTGAGAGAAACCTCATCTTGAGGTGCTTGTGGAAAGTTGGTATTCCTCTTGAGTCGAAGCCAGGGAGTAAGCTCTCATCTCGAGTTGATTTGGGGTCCACGGAGCTCTTTCGTGTTGCTACAGTGACCTCAGGATCCCTCTAGACTTGAGACAGTGATCTTGGCTTTTCTCTGGAGTGCCATCAAGGAAATCAAGGCTCCTTTCACGTTTGATGTGGAACACGGAATTGCTCTGCACTCAGTGCAGGGGAATCGGGCCTCATCTCGTGGCGAGGGGGAATTCTCATGGTTTTTGTCGAGTTGCGGACGGAACCTGGGGTATGTTCTCGAGTTACGACGGGGAGGACCCTTCCAGACACCTGTTTGTTCAGCGACGTCAGGACTCCTGCCTAGGTGCGAGGCACATCTCGGGATTCTCCTCGAGTCTTGGCATGGCAACTGGGACGCGTCTCCACGTGAGGCGGGAGACCCAGGGTCCCTTTCCACGTGCCACAGGGATCCTGGGACTCCTATCCATTTTCAAGAGGAGTCAGGCAACGTCTCCTTTGGAAGCATTGATCTCCGCACACCTCTCGATGTTTCAAAGGTTGTGAGGCCTCAATTCGGGATGAGGCGGAGAACTAGGTCTTTCTCTGTGGTCTCCACAGTGGATTCAGACATCCCTTCGTCTTGGGAGATGCAAGACGAGCCTGCATTCAATTCTCTGCATGGATATCTGCCCTTACTCCGAGTCAGAGCATCTCGGTGTCCATTCCACTTGAGGCCACAAACTCAGGGTCCCTCTTACATACCTGTAGCTGAGAGAAGCCTCCTCTTGAGGTGCTTGTGGAAAGTTGGTATTCCTCTTGAGTCGAAGCCAGGGAAAAGCTCTCATCTCGAGTTGATTTGGGGTCCACGGAGCACTTTCGTGTTGCTCCAGTGACCTCAGGATCCCTCTAGACTTGAGACAGTGATCTTGGGTTTTCTCTGGAGTGCCATCAAGGAAATCAAGGCTCCTTTCAGGTTTGATGTGGAACACGGAATTGCTCTGCACGCAGTGCAGGGGAATCGGGCCTCATCTCCCGGCGAGGGGGAAGTCTCATGGTTTTTCTTGAGTTGCGGACCGAACCTGGGGTATATTCTCGAGTTATGACGGGGAGGGCCCTTCCAGACACGTGTTTGTTCAGCGACATGAGGACTCCTGCCTAGGTGCTAGGGACAACTCAGGATTCTCGTCCAGTCTTGGCATGGCAATTGGGACGCGTCTCCACGTGAGGCGGGAGACCCAGGGTCGCTTTCCACGTGCCACAGGGATCCTGGGACTCCTATCCATTTTCAAGAGGAGTCAGGCGTCGTCTCCTTTGGAAGCATTGATCTCCGCGGACCTCCCCAGTTTTCAAATGATATGAGGTCTCCGGTCGCGATGAGGCGGAGAACTAGGTCTTTCTCTGTGGTCTCCACAGGGGATTCAGACATCCCTTCGTCTTGGGAGAGGCAAGACGAGCCTGCATTCAATTCACTGTTCGGATATCCGGCCTTACTTCGAGTCAGAGCATCTCGGTGTCCTTTCCACTTGAGGCCACAAATTCAGGGTCCCACTCACATACCTGTAGCTGAGAGAAGCCTCCTCTTGAGGTGCTTGTGGAAAGTTGGTATTCCTCTTGAGCCGAAGCCAGGGGCTAAGCTCTCATCTCGAGGTGATTTGGGGTCCACGGAGCCCTTTTGTGATGCTACAGTGACCTCAGGATCCCTCGAGACTTGAGACAGTGATCTTGGGTTTTCTCTCGAGTGCCATCAAGGAAATCAAGGCTCTTTTCACGTTTGATGTGGGATACAGAATTGCTCTGCACGCAGTGCAGGGGAATCGGGACTCATCTCGCGGCGAGGTGGAAGTCTCATGGTTTTTCTCGAGTTGCGGCCGGAACCTGGGGTATATTCTCGAGTTACGACGGGGAGGGCCCTTCCAGACACGTGTTGTTCAGCGACGTCAGGCCTCCTGCCTAGGTGCTAGGGACACCTCGGGATTCTCCTCGAGTCTTGGCATGGCAATTGGGACACGTCTCCACGTGAGGAGGGAGACCCAGGGTCCCTTTCCACGTGCCACACGGATCCTGGGACTCCTATCCATTTTCAAGAGGAGTCAGGCATCGTCTCCTTGGGAAGCATTGATCTCCGCGGACTTCTCAAGTTTTCAAAGGATGTGAGGCCTCCGGTCCCGATGAGCAGGAGAACTAGGTCTTTCTCTGTGGTCTCCACAGGGGATTCAGACATCCCTTCTTCTTGGGAGATGCAAGACGAGCCGGCATTCAATTCACTGCAGGGATATCCGGCCTTACTTCGAGTCAGAGCATCTCGGTGTCCATTCCACTTGAGGCCACAAACTCAGGGTCCCTCTCACATACCTGTAGCTGAGAGAAGCCTCCTCTTGAGGTGCTTGTGGAAAGTTGGTATTCCTCTTGAGTCGAAGCCAGGGACGAAGCTCTCATCTTGAGTTGATTTGTGTTCCACGGAGCCCTTTCATGTTGCTACAGTGACCTCAGGATCCCTCGAGACTTGAGACAGTGATCTTGGGTTTTCTCTGGAGTGCCATCAAGGAAATCAAGGCTCCTTTCACGTTTGATGTGGAACACGGAATTGCTCTTCACGCAGTGCAGGGGAATCGGGCCTCATCTCGCGGCGAGGGGGAAGTCTCATGGTTTTTCTCGAGTTGCGGCCGGAAGCTGGGGTATATTCTCGAGTTACGACGGGGAGGGCCCTTCCAGACACGTGTTTGTTCAGCGACGTCAGGACTCCTGCCGATGTGCGAGGGACACTTCTGGATTCTCCTCGAGTCTTGACATGGCAATTGGGACGTGTCTCCACGTGAAGCGGGAGACCCAGGGTCCCTTTCCACGTGCCTCAGGGATGCTGGGACTCCTATCCATTTTCAAGAGGAGTCAGGCATCGTCTCCTTTGGAAGCATTGATGTCCACGGACTTCTCGAGTTTTCAAAGGATGTGAGGCCTCAGGTCGCGATGAGGCAGAGAACTAGGTCTTTCTCTGTGGTCTCCACAGGGATTCAGACATCCCTTCGTCTTGGTAGATTCAAGGCGAGCCGGCATTCAATTCATTGAAGGGATATCCGGCCTTACTTCGAGTCAGAGCATCTCGGTGTCCATTCCACTTGAGGCCACACATTCAGGGTCCCTCTCACATACATGTAGCTGAGAGAAGCCTCCTCTTGAGGTGCTTGTGGAAACTTGGTATTCCTCTTGAGTCGAAGCCAGGGACTAAGCTCTCATCTCGAGTTGATTTGGGGTCCACGGAGCCCTTTCGTGTTGCTACAGTGACCTCATGATCCCTCTAGACTTGAGACAGTGATCTTGGGTTTTCTCTGGAGTGCCATCAAGGATATCAAGCCTCCTTTCACGTTTGATGTGGAACACGGAGTTGCTCTGCACGCAGTGCAGGGGAATCGGGCCTCATCTCGCGGCGAGGGGGAAGTCTCATGGTTTTTCTCCAGTTGCGGCCGGAACCTGGGGTATATTCTCGAGTTATGATGGGGAGGGCCATTCCAAACACCTGTTTGTTCATCGACGTCAGGACTCGTGCCTAGCTGTGAGGGACAACTCTGGATTCTCCTCGAGGCTTGGCATGGCAATTGGGACGCGTCTCCACGTGAGGCGGGAGACCCAGGGTCCCATTCCACGTGCCACAGGGATCCTGGGACTCCTATCCATTTTCAAGAGGAGTCAGGCATCGTCTCCTTTGGAAGCCTAGATCTCAGCGGACCTCTCGAGTTTTCAAAGGATGTGATGCCTCCGTTCGCGATGAGGAGGAGAACTAGGTCTTTCTCTGTGGTCTCCACAGGGGATTCAGACATCCCTTTTTCTTGGGAGATGCAAGACGAGCCTGCATTCAATTCACTTCAGGGATATCCGGCCTTACTTCGAGTCAGAGCATCTCGGTGTCCATTCCACTTGAGGCCACAAACTCAGGGTCCCTACACATACCTGTAGCTGAGAGAAGCCTCCTATTGAGGTGCTTGTGGAAAGTTGGTATTCCTCTTGAGTCGAAGCCAGGGACTAAGCTCTCATCTCGAGTTGATTTGTGGTCCACTGAGCCCTTTCATGTTGCTCCAGTGACCTCAGGATCCCTCTAGACTTGAGACAGTGATCTTGGGTTTTCTCTGGAGTGCCATCAAGGAAATCAAGGCTCCATTCACGTTTGATGTGGAACACGGAATTGCTCTTCACGCAGTGCAGGGGAATCGGGCCTCATCTCGCGGCGAGGGGGAAGTCTCATGGTTTTTCTCGAGTTGCGGCCGGAACCTGGGGTATATTCTCGAGTTATGACGGGGAGGGCCCTTCCAGACACGTGTTTGTTCAGCGAAGTCAGGACTCCTGCCTAGGTGCGAGGGACACCTCGTGATTCTCCTCGAGTCTTGGCATGGTAATTGGGACGCGTCTCCACGTGAGGCGGGAGACCCAGGGTCCCTTGCCACGTGCCACAGGGATCCTGGGACTCCTATCCATTTTCAAGAGGAGTCAGGCATCATCTCCTTTGGAAGCATTGATCTCCGCGGACCTCTCGAGTTTTCAAGGATGTGAGGCCTCCGGTCGCGATGAGGCGGAGGACTAGGTCTTTCTCTGTGGTCTCCACAGGGGAGTCAGACATCCCTTCGTCTTGGGAGATGCAAGACGAGCCTGCATTCAATTCACTGCAGGGATATCCGGCCGTACTTCGAGTCACAGCATCTCGGTGTCCATTTCACTTGAGGCCACAAACTCAGGGTCCCTCTCACATACATGTAGCTGAGAGAAGCCTCCTCTTGAGGTGCTTGTGGAAACTTGGTATTCCTCTTGAGTCGAAGCCAGGGACTAAGCTCTCATCTCGAGTTGATTTGGGGTCCACGGAGCCCTTTCGTGTTGCTCCAGTGACCTCAGGATCCCTCTAGACTTGAGACAGTGATCTTGGGTTTTCTCTGGAGTGCCATCACGGAAATCAAGGCTCCTTTCACGTTTGATGTGGAACACGGAATTGCTCTGCACGCAGTGCAGGGGAATCGGGCCTCATCT
Organism: Dama dama; assembly: GCF_033118175.1. Lineage (NCBI taxonomy): Eukaryota > Metazoa > Chordata > Mammalia > Artiodactyla > Cervidae > Dama > Dama dama. The sequence continues at coordinate 2,201,851 of NW_026870884.1, forward strand.
CGTGGCGAGGAGGAAGTCTCATGGTTTTTCTCGAGTTGCGGCCGGAACCTGGGGTATATTCTCGAGTTACGACGGGGAGGGCCCTTCCAGACTCGTGTTTGTTCAACGATGTCATTACTCCTGCCTAGGTGCGAGGGACACCTCGGGATTCTCCTCGAGTCTTGGCATGGCAATTGGGACACGTCTCCACATGAGGCGGGAGACCCAGGGTCCCTTTCCACGTGCCACACGGATCCTGGGACTCCTATCCATTTTCAAGAGGAGTCAGGCATCGTCTCCTTTGCAAGCATTGATCTCCGCGGACCTCTCGAGTTTTCAAAGGATGTGAGGCCTCCGGTCGCGATGAGGAGGAGAACTAGGTCTTTCTCTGTGGTCTCCACAGGGGATTCAGACATCCCTTCTTCTTGGGAGATGCAAGACGAGCCGGCATTCAATTCACTGCAGGGATATCCGGCCTTACTTCGAGTAAGAGCATCTCGGTGTCCATTCCACTTGAGGCCACAAACTCAGGGTCCCTCTCACATACCTGTAGCTGAGAGAAGCCTCCTCTTGAGGTGCTTGTGGAAAGTTGGTATTCCTCTTGAGTCGAAGCCAGGGACGAAGCTCTCATCTTGAGTTGATTTGGGTTCCACGGAGCCCTTTCGTGTTGCTACAGTGACCTCAGGATCCCTCGAGACTTGAGACAGTGATCTTGGGTTTTCTCTGGAGTGCCATCAAGGAAATCAAGGCTCCTTTCACGTTTGATGTGGAACACAGAATTGCTCTGCACGCAGTGCAGGGGAATCGGGCCTCATCTCGCGGCGAGGGGGAAGTCTCATGGTTTTTCTCCAGTTGCGGCCGGAACCTGGGGTATATTCTCGAGTTATGATGGGGAGGGCCATTCCAAACACCTGTTTGTTCATCGACGTCAGTACTCGTGCCTAGCTGTGACGGACAACTCTGGATTCTCCTCGAGTCTTGACATGGCAATTGGGACGAGTCTCCACGTGAGGCGGGAGACCCAGGGTCCCTTTCCACGTGCCACAGGGATCCTGGGACTCCTATCCATTTTCAAGAGGAGTCAGGCATCGTCTCCTTTGGAAGCATTGATCTCCGCGGCCTCTCGAGTTTTCAAAGAATGTGAGGCTTCCGGTCGCGATGAGGCGGAGAATTAGGTCTTTCTCTGTGGTCTCCACAGGGGATTCAGACATCCCTTCGTCTTGGGAGATGCAAGACGAGCCTGCATTGAATTCAATGCAGGGATATCCGGCCTAACTTCGAGTCAGAGCTTCTCGGTGTCCATTCCACTTGAGGCCACAAACTCAGGGTCCCTCTCACATACCTGTAGCTGAGAGAAGCCTCCTCTTGAGGTGCTTGTGGAAAGTTGGTATTCCTCTTGAGTCGAAGCCAGGGACTAAGCTCTCATCTCGAGTTGATTTGGGGTACACGGAGCCCTTTCGTGTTGCTACAGTGACCTCAGGATCCCTCTAGACTTGAGACAGTGATCTTGGGTTTTCTCTGGAGTGCCATCAAGGAAATCAAGGCTCCTTTCACGTTTGATGTGGAACACGGAATTGCTCTGCACGCAGTGCAGGGGAATTGGGTCTCATCTCGTGGCGAGGGGGAAGTCTCATTGTTTTTCTCGAGTTGCGGCCGGAACCTGGGGTATATTCTCGAGTTACGACGGGGAGGGCCCTTCCAGACACGTGTTTGTTCAGCGACGTCAGGACTCCTGCTTAGGTGCGAGGGACACCTCGGGATTTTCCTAGAGTCTTGTCATGGCAATTGACCCGCGTCTCCACGTGAATCAGGAGACCCAGGGTCCCTTTCCACGTGCCACAGGGATCCTGGGACTCCTATCCATTTTCAAGAGGAGTCAGGCATCGTCTCCTTTGGAAGCCTAGATCTCAGCGGACCTCTCGAGTTTTCAAAGGATGTGATGCCTCCGTTCGCGATGAGGCGGAGAACTAGGTCTTTCTCTGTGGTCTCCACAGGGGATTCAGACATCCCTTCTTCTTGGGAGATGCAAGACGAGCCTGCATTCAATTCACTTCAGGGATATCCGGCCTTACTTCGAGTCAGAGCATCTCGGTGTCCATTCCACTTGAGGCCACAAACTCAGGGTCCCTACACATACCTGTAGCTGAGAGAAGCCTCCTATTGAGGTGCTTGTGGAAAGTTGGTATTCCTCTTGAGTCGAAGCCAGGGACTAAGCTCTCATCTCGAGTTGATTTGTGGTTCACTGAGCCCTTTCGTGTTGCTCCAGTGACCTCAGGATCCCTCTAGACTTGAGACAGTGATCTTGGGTTTTCTCTGGAGTGCCATCAAGGAAATCAAGGCTCCATTCACGTTTGATGTGGAACACGGAATTGCTCTTCACGCAGTGCAGGGGAATCGAGCCTCATCTCGTGGCGAGGGGGAAGTCTCATGGTTTTTCTCGAGTTGCGGCCGGAACATGGGGTATATTCTCGAGTTACGACGGGGAGGGCCCTTCCAGACACGTGTTTGTTCAACGATGTCATTACTCCTGCCTAGGTGCGAGGGACACCTCGGGATTCTCCTCGAGTCTTGGCATGGCAATTGGGACACGTCTCCACGTGAGGCGGGAGACCCAGGGTCCCTTTCCACGTGCCACACGGATCCTGGGACTCCTATCCATTTTCAAGAGGAGTCAGGCATCGTCTCCTTGGGAAGCACTGATCTCCGCGGACCTCTCGAGTTTTCAAAGGATGTGAGGCCTCCGGTCGCGATGAGGAGGAGAACTAGGTCTTTCTCTGTGGTCTCCACAGGGGATTCAGACATCCCTTCTTCTTGGGAGATGCAAGACGAGCCGGCATTCAATTCACTGCAGGGATATCCGGCCTTACTTCGAGTAAGAGCATCTCGGTGTCCATTCCACTTGAGGCCACAAACTCAGGGTCCCTCTCACATACCTGTAGCTGAGAGAAGCCTCCTCTTGAGGTGCTTGTGGAAAGTTGGTATTCCTCTTGAGTCGAAGCCAGGGACGAAGCTCTCATCTTGAGTTGATTTGTGTTTCACGGAGCCCTTTCGTGTTGCTACAGTGACCTCAGGATCCCTCGATACTTGAGACAGTGATCTTGGGTTTTCTCTGGAGTGCCATCAAGGAAATCAAGGCTCCTTTCACGTTTGATGTGGAACACGGAATTGCTCTGCACGCAGTGCAGGGGAATCGGGCCTCATCTCTCGTCGAGGGGGAAGTCGCATGGTTTTTCTCGAGTTGCGGCCGGAACCTGGGGTATATTCTCGAGTTACGACGGGGAGGGCCATTCCAGACACGTGTTTGTTCAGCGACGTCAGGACTCCTGCCTAGGTGCGAGGGACACCTCTGGATTTTCCTCGAGTCTTGACATGGCAATTGGACGCGTCCCCACGTCAGGCGGGAGACCCAGGGTCCCTTTCCACGTGCCACACGGATCCTGGTACTCCTATCCATTTTCAAGAGGAGTCAGGCATCGTCTCCTTTGCAAGCATTGATCTCCGCGGACCTCTCGAGTTTTCAAAGGATGTGAGGCCTCCGGTCGCGATGAGGCGGAGAACTAGGTCTTTCTCTGTGGTCTCCACAGGGGATGCAGACATCCCTTCGTCTTGGGAGATGCAAGATGAGCCTGCATTCAATTCACTGCAGGGATATCCGGCCTTACTTCGAGTCAGAGCATCTCGGTGTCCATTCCACTTGAGGCCAAAAACTCAGGGTCCCTCTCACATACCTGTAGCTGAGAGAAGCCTCCTCTTGAGGTGCTTGTGGAAAGTTGGTATTCCTCTTGAGTCGAAACCAGGGACTAAGCTCTCATCTCGAGTTGTTTGGGGTCCACGGAGCCCTTTCCTGTTGCTACAGTGACCTCAGGATCCCTCTAGACTTGAGACAGTGATCTTGGGTTTTCTCTGGAGTGCCATCAAGGAAATCAAGGCTCCGTTCACATTTGATGTGGAACACGGAATTGCTCTGCACGCAGTGCACGGAATCGGGCCTCATCTCGGGGCGAGGGGGAAGGCTCATGGTTTTTCTCGAGTTGCGGCTGGAACCTGGGGTATATTCTCGAGTTACGACGGGGAGGGCACTTCCAGACACGTGTTTGTTCAGCGAAGTCAGGACTCCTGCCTAGGTGCGAGGGACACCTCGGGATTCTCCTCGAATCTTGGCATGGCAATTGGGAAGCGTCTCCACGTGAGGCGGGAGACCCAGGGTCCCTTTCCACGTGCCACAGGGATCCTGGGACTCCTATCCATTTTCAAGAGGAGTCAGGCATTGTCTCCTTTGGAAGCATTGATCTCCGCGGACCTCTCGAATTTTCAAAGGATGTGAGGCCTCCGGTCGCGAAGAGGCGGAGAACTAGTTCTTTCCCTGTGGTCTCCAGAAGGGATTCAGAGATCCCTATCGTCTTGGGAGATGAAAGGCAAGCCTGCATTCAATTCACTGCAGGGATATCCGGCCTTACTTCGAGTCAGAGCATCTCGGTGTCCATTCCACTTGAGGCCACAAACTCCGGGTCCCTCTCACATAGCTGTAGCTGAGAGAAGCCTCCTCTTGAGGTGCTTGTGGAAAGTTGGTATTCCTCTTGAGTCGAAGCCAGGGACTAAGCTCTCATCTCGAGTTGATTTGGGCTCCACGGAGCCCTTTCGTGTTGATACAGTGACCTCAGGATCCCTCTAGACTTGAGACAGTGATCTTGGGTTTTCTCTGGAGTGCCATCAAGGAAATCAAGGCTCCTTTCACGTTTGATGTGGAACACGGAATTGCTCTGCACGCAGTGCAGGGGAATCGGGCCTCATCTCACGGCGACGGGGAAGTCTCATGGTTTTTCTCGAGTTGTGGCCGGAACCTGGGGTATATTCTCGAGTTAGGACGGGGGTTTCCCTTCCAGACACGTGTTTGTTCAGCGACGTCAGACCCATGCCTAGGTTCGATGGACACCTCGGTATTCTCCCCGCGGCTTGGCATGGCAATTGGGACGCGTCTCCAGGTGAGGCGGGAGACCCAGTGTCCCTTTCCACGTGCCACAGGGTCCTGGGAATCCTATCCATTTTCAAGAGGAGTCAGGCATCGTTTCCTTTGGAAGCATTGATCTCCGCGGACCTCTCGAGTTTTCAAAGGATGTGAGGCCTCCGGTCGCGATGAGGCGGAGAACTAGGTCTTTCTCTGTGGTCTCCACAGGGGATTCAGTCTCGGTGTCCAGTCCACTTGAGGCCACAAACTCAGGGTCCCTCTCACATACCTGTAGCTGAGAGAAGCCTCCTCTTGAGATGCTTGTGGAAAATTGGTAATCCTCTTGAGTCGAAGCCAGACACTCAGCTCTCATCTCGAGTTGATTTGGGGTCCACGGAGCCCTTTCGTGTTGCTCCAGTGACCTCAGGATCCCTCTAGAATTGAGACAGTGATCTTGGGTTTTCTCTGGAGTGCCATCAAGGAAATCAAGGCTCCTTTCACGTTTGATGTGGAATACGGAATTACTCTGCACGCAGTGCAGGGTAATCGTGCCTCATCTCGCGGCGAGGGGGAAGTCTCATTGTTTTTCTCGAGCTGCGGACCGAACCTGGGGTATATTCTCGAGTTACCACGGGGAGGGCCCTTCCAGACACGTGTTTGTTCAGCGACGTGAGGACTCCTGCCTAGGTGCAAGGGACACCTCGGTCTTCTCCTCGAGTCTTGGCATGGCAATTGGGACCCGTCTCCACGTGAGGCGGGAGATCCAGGGTCCCTTTCCACGTGCCACAGGCCTCCTGGGACTCCTATCCATTTTCAAGAGAAGTCAGGCATCGTCTCCTTTGGAAGCATTGATATCCGCAGAATTCTCGAGTTTTCAAAAGATGTGAGGCCTCCTGTCGCGTTGAGGCGGAGGACTAGGTCTTTCGCTGTCGTCTCCACAGGGGATTCAGACAGCCCTTCGTCTTGGGAGATGCAAGACGAGCTTGCATTCAATTCACTGCAGGGATATCCGGCCTTACTTCGAGTCAGAGCATCTCGGTGTCCATTCCACTTGAGGCCACAAACTCAGGGTCCCTCTCACATACCTGTAGCTGAGAGAAGCCTCCTCTTGAGGTGCTTGTGGAAAGTTGGTATTCCTCTTGAGTCGAATCCAGGGACTAAGCTCTCATCTCGAGTTGATTTGGGGTCCACGGAGAAATTTCGTGTTGCTCCAGTGACCTCAGGATCCCTCTAGACTTGAGACAGTGATCTTGGGTTTTCTCTGGAGTAGCATCAAGGAAATCAAGGCTCCTTTCACGTTTGATGTGGAACACGGAATTGCTCTGCATGCAGTGCAGGGTAATTGGGGCTCTTCTCGTGGCGAGGGGGAAGCCTCATGGTTTTTCTCTAGTTGCGGCCGGAACCTGGGGTATATTCTCGAGTTACGACGGGGAGGGCCCTTCCAGACACGTGTTTGTTCACCGACGTCAGGACTCCTGCCTAGCTGCCAGGGACAACTCGGGATTCTCCTCGAGCCTTGGCATGGCAATTGGGACGCGTCTCTACGTGAAGCGGGAGACCCAGGGTCCCCTTCCACGTGGACAGGGATCCTGGGACTCCTATCCATTTTCAAGAGGAGTCAGGCATCGTCTCCTTTGGAAGCATTGATCTCTGCAGACCTCTCGAGTTTTCAAAGGATGTGAGGCCTCCGGTCGCGATGAGGCGGAGAACTAGGTCTTTCTCTGTGGTCTCAACAGGGGATTCAGACATCCCTTCGTCTTGGGAGATGCAAGACGAGCCTGCATTCAATTCACTGCAGGGATATCCGGCCTTACTTCGAGTCAGAGCATCTCGGTGTCCATTCCACTTGAGGCCACAAACTCAGGGTCCCTCTCACATACCTGTAGCTGAGAGAAGCCTCCTCTTGAGGTGCTTGTGGAAAGTTGGTATTCCTCTTGAGTCGAATCCAGGGACTAAGCTCTCATCTCGAGTTGATTTGGGGTCCACGGAGAAATTTCGTGTTGCTCCAGTGACCTCAGGATCCCTCTAGACTTGAGACAGTGATCTTGGGTTTTCTCTGGAGTGCCATCAAGGAAATCAAGGCTCCTTTCTCGTTTGATGTGGAACACGGAATTGCTCTGCACGCAGTGCAGGGGAATCGGGCTTCATCTCACGGCGAGGGGGAAGTCTCATGGTTTTTCTCTAGTTGCGGCCGAAACCTGGGGTATATTCTCGAGTTACGACGGGCAGGGCCCTTCCAGACACGTGTTTGTTCAGCGACGTCAGGACTCCTGCCTAGGTGCGAGGGACACCTCGGGATTCTCCTTGAGTCTTATCATGGCAATTGGGACGCGTCTCCACGTGAGGCGGGAGACCCAGGGTCCCTTTCCACCTGCCACACGGATCCTGGGACTCCTATCCATTTTCAAGAGGAGTCAGGCATCGTCTCCTTTGGAAGCATTGATATCCGCAGACCTCTCGAGTTTTCAAAGGATGTGAGGCCTCCGGTCGCGTTGAGGCGGAGGACTAGGTCTTTCGCTGTCCTCTCCACAGGGGATTCAGATATCCCTTCGTCTTGGGAGATGCAAGACGAGCCTGCATTCAATTCACTGCAGGGATATCCGGCCTTACTTCGAGTCAGAGCATCTCGGTGTCCATTCCACTTGAGGCCAGAAACTCAGTTTCCCTCTCACATACCTGTAGCTGAGAGAAGCCTCCTCTTGAGGTGCTTGTGGAAAGTTGGTATTCCTCTTGAGTCGAAGCCAGGGACTAAGCTCTCATCTCGAGTTGATTTGGGGTCCACAGAGCCCTTTCGTGTTGCTCCAGTGACCTCAGGATCCCTCTAGACTTGAGACAGTGATCTTGGGTTTTCTCTGGAGTGCCATCAAGGAAATCAAGGCTCCTTTCACGTTTGATGTGGAACACGGAATTGCTCTGCACGCAGTGCAGGGGAATCGGGCCTCATGTCATGGCGAGGGGGAAGTCTCATGGTTTTTCTCGAGATGAGGTCGGAACCTGGGGTATATTCTCGAGTTACGACAGGGAGGGGCCTTCCAGACACGTGTTTGTTCAGCGACGTCAGGACTCCTGCCTCGGTGCGAGGGACACCTCGGGATTCTCCTTGAGTCTTGGCATGGCAATTGGGACGCGTCTCCACGTGAGGCGGGAAACCCAGGGTCCCTTTCCACGTGCCACAGGGATCCTGGGACACCTATCCATTTTCAAGAGGAGTCAGGCATCGTCTCCTTTGGAAGCATTGATCTCCGCGGACCTCTCCAATTTTCAAAGGATGTGAGGCCTCCGGACGCCATGAGGCTGAGAACTAGGTCTTTCTCTGTGCTCTCCACAGGGGATTCAGACATCCCTTCGTCTTGGGAGATGCAAGACGAGCCTGCATTCAATTCACTTCAGGGATATCCGGCCTTACTTCGAGTCAGAGCATCTCGGTGTCGATTCCATTTGAGGCCACAACCTCAGGGTCCCTCTCACATACCTGTAGCTGAGAGAAGCCTCCTCTTGAGGGGCTTGTGGAAAGTTCGTATTCCTCTTGAGTCGAAGCCAGGGACTAAGCTTTCATCTAGAGTTGATTTGGGGTCCATGGAGCCCTTTCGTGTTGCTCCAGTGACCTCAGGATTGCTCTACACTTGAGACAGTGATCTTGGGTTTTCTCTGGAGTGCCATCAAGGAAATCAAGGCTCCTTTCACGTTTGATGTGGAACACGGAATTGCTCTGCACGCAGTGCAGGGGAATCGGGCCTCCTCTCGCCGGGAAGGAGAAGTCTCATGGTTTTCCTCGAGTTGCGGCCGGAACCTGGGGTATATTATCGAGTTACGACGGGGAGGGCCCTTCCAGACACGTGTTTGTTCAGCGACATCAGGACTCCTGCCTAGGTGCGAGGGACACCTCGGGATTCTCCTCGAGTATTGGCATGGCATTTGGGACGCGTCTCCACGTGAGGCGGAAGACCCAGGGTCCCTTTCCACGTGCCACAGGGATCCTGGGACTCCTATCCATTTTCAAGAAGAGTCAGGCATCGTCTCCTTTGGAAGCATAGATCTTCACAGACCTCTCGAATTTTCAAAGGATATGAGGCCTCCGATCGCGATGAGGCGGCGAACTAGGTCTTTCTCTGTGGTCTCCACAGGGGATTCAGACATCCCTTCGTCTTGGGAGATGCAAGATGAGCCTGCATTCACTTCACTGCAGGGATATCCGGCCTTACTTCGAGTCAGAGCATCTCGGTGTCCATTCCACTTGAGGCCACAAACTCAGGGTCCTCTCACATACCTGTAGTTGAGAGAAGCCTCCTCTTGAGTTGCTTGTGGAAATTTGGTATTCCTCTTGATTCGAAGCCAGGGACTAAGCTCTCATCTCGAGTTGATTTGGGGTCCACGGAGCCCTTTCGTGTTGCTCCAGTGACCTCAGGATCCCTGTAGCCTTGAGACAGTGATCTTTGGTTTTCTCTGGAGTGCCATCAAGGAAATCAAGGCTCCTTTCCCGTTTGATGTGGAACACGGAATTGCTCTGCACGCAGTGCAGGGGAATCGGGCTTCATCTCGCGGCGAGGGGGAAGTCTCATGGTTTTTCTCTAGTTGCGGCCAGAACCTGGGGTATTTTCTCGAGTTACGACGGGGAGGGCACTTCCAGACACGTGTTTGTTCAGCGACGTCAGGACTCCTGCCTAGGTGCGAGGACACCTCGGGATTCTCCTCGAGTCTTGGCATGACAATGGAGACGCGTCTCCACGTGAGGCGGGAGACCGAGTGTCCCTTTCCACGTTCCACACGGATCCTGGGACTCCTATCCATTTTCAAGAGGAGTCAGGCATCGTCTCCTTTGGAAGCATTGATCTCCGCGAACCTCTCGAGTTTTCAAAGGATGTGAGGCCTCCGGTCGCGATGAGGCCAAGGACTAGGTCTTTCTCTGTCGTCTCCGGAGGGGATTCAGAGATCCCTTCGTCTTGGGAGATGCAAGACGAGCCTGCATTCAATTAACTGCAGGGATATCCGGCCTTACTTCGCGTCAGAGCATCTCGGTGTCCATTCCACTTGAGGCCACAAATTCAGGTTCCCTCTCACATACCTGTAGCTGAGAGAAGCCTCCTCTTGAGGTGCTTTTGGAAAGTTGGTATTCCTCTAGAGTCGAAGCCAGGGAATAAGCTCTCATCTAGAGTTGATTTGGGGTCCATGGAGCCATTTCGTGTTGCTCCAGTGACCTCAGGATCCCTCTAGCCTTGAGACAGTGATCTTGGGTTTTCTCTTGAGTGCCATCAAGGAAATCAAGGTTCCTTTCTCGTTTGATGTGGAACACGGAATTGCTCTGCACGCAGTGCAGGGGAATCGGGCTTCATCTCGCGGCGAGGGGGAAGTCTCATGGTTTTTCTCTAGTTGCGATCGGAATCTGGGGTATATTCTCGAGTTACGATGGGGAGGGCCCTTCCAGACACGTGTTTGTTCAGCGACGTCAGGACTCCTGCCTAGGTGGGAGGACACCTCGGGATTCTCCTCGAGTCTTGGCATGGCAATGGGGACGCGTCTCCACATGAGCCGGGAGACCCAGTGTCCCTTTCCACGTGCCACACGGATCCTGGGACTCCTGTCCATTTTCAAGAGGAGTCAGGCATCGTCTCCTTTGCAAGCATTGATCTCCGTGGAACTCTAGAATTTTCAAAGTATGTGAGGCCTCCGGTTGCGCTGAGGTGGAGAACTAGTTCTTTCTCTGTGGTCTCCACAGGGGATTCAGACATCCCTTCGTCTTGGGAGATGCAAGACGAGCCTGCTTTCCATTCACTGCAGGGATATCCGGGGTTAATTCGAGTCAGAGCATCTCGGTGTCCATTCCACTTGAGGCCACAAACTCAGGGTCCCTCTCACATACCTGTAGCTGAGAGAAGCCTCCTCTGGAGGTGCTTGTGGAAAGTTAGTATTCCTCTTGAGTCGAAGCCAGGGACTAAGCTCTCATCTTGAGTTGATTTGGGGTCCACTAAGACCTTTCGTGTTGTTCCCGTAACCTCAGGATCCCTTTAGACTTGAGACAGTGATCTTGGGTTTTCTCTGCAGTGCCATCCAGGAAATCAAGGCTCCATTCACGTTTGATGTGGAACACGGAATTGCTCTGCACGCAGTGCAGGGGAATCGGGCCTCATCTCGCGGCGAGGGGGAAGTCTCATGGTTTTTCTCGAGTTGCGGTCGGAACCTGGGGTATATTCTCGAGTTACGACGGGGAGGGCCCTTCCAGACACGTGTTTGTTCAGCGACGTCAGGACTCCTGCCTAGGTGTGAGGGACACCTCGGGATTCTCCTCGAGTCATGGCATGGCAATTGGGACGCGTATCCACGTGAGGCGGGAGACCCAGAGTCCCTTTCCACGTGCCACAGGGATCCTGGGACTCCTATCCATTTTCAAGAGGAGTCAGGCATCGTCTCCTTTGAGAGCATTAATCTCCGTGGACCTCTCGAGTTTTCAAAGTATGTGAGGCCTCCGGTCGTGATGACGCGGAGGACTGGGTCTTTCTCTGTGGTCTCCACAGCGGATTCAGACATCCCTTCTTCTTGGGAGATGCAAGACGAGCCTGCTTTCCATTCACTGCAGGGATATCCGGCCTTAGTTCGAGTCAGAGCATCTCGGTGTCCATTCCACTTGAGGCCACAAAGTCAGGGTCCCTCTCACATACCTGTAGCTGAGAGAAGCCTCCTCTTGAGGTGCTTGTGGAAAGTTGGTATTCCTCTTGAGTCGAAGCCAGGAACTAAGCTCTCATCTCGAGTTGATTTGGGGTCCACGGAGAAATTTCCTGTTGCTCCAGTGACCTCAGGATCCCTCTAGACTTGAGACAGTGATCTTGGGTTTTCTCTGGAGTGCCATCAAGGAAATCAAGGCTCCTTTCATGTTTGATGTGGAACACGGAATTGCTCTGCATGCAGTGCAGGGGAATCGGGCCTCATCTCGCGGCGAGCTGGAAGTCTCATGGTTTTTCTTGAGTTCCGGCCGGATCATGGGGTATATTCTCGAGTTACGACGGGGAGGGCCCTTCCAGACACGTGTTTGTTCAGCGACGTCAGGACTCTTGCCTAGGTGCAAGGGACACCTCGGGCTTCTCCTCGAGTCTTGGCATGGCAATTGGGACGCGTCTCCACGTGAGGCGGGAGACCCAGGGTCCCTTTCCACGTGCCACAGGCCTACTGGGACTCCTATCCATTTTCAAGAGAAGTCAGGCATCGTCTCCTTTGGAAGCATTGATATCTGCGGACCTCTCGAGTTTTCAAAGGATGTGAGGCCTCCGGTCGCGATGAGGAGGAGAACTAGGTCTTTCTCTGTGGTCTCCACAGGTGATTCAGACATCCCTTCGTCTTGGGAGATGCAAGACGAGCCTGCATTCAATTTACTGCAGTGATATCCGGCCTTACTTCGAGTCAGAGCATCTCGGTGTCCATTCCACTTGAGGCCACAAACTCAGGGTCCCGCTCTCATAACTGTAGCTGAGAGAAGCCTCCTCTTGTGGTGCTTGTGAAAAGTTGGTATTCCTCTTGAGTCGAAGCCAGGGACTAAGCTCTCATCTCGAGTTGATTTGGGGTCCACGGAGCCCGTTCGTGTTGCTCCAGTGACCTCAGGATCCCTCTAGACTTGAGACAGTGATCTTGGGTTTCCTCTGGAGTGCCATCAAGGAAATCAAGGCTCCTTTCACGTTTGATGTGGAACACGGAATTGCTCTGCACGCAGTGCAGGGGAATCTGGCCTCATCTCGCGGCGAGGGGGAAGTCTCATGGTTTTTCTGGAGTTTCGGCCGGAACCAGGGGTATATTATCGAGTTACGACGGGGAGGGCCCTTCCAGACACGTGTTTGTTCAGCGACGTCAGGACTCCTGTCTAGGTGCGAGCGACACCTCGGGATTCTCCTCGAGTCTTTGCATGGCAATAGGAACGCGTCTCCACGTGAGGCGGGAGACCCAGGGTCCCTTTCCACGTGCCACAGGGATCCTGGGACTAGTATCAATTTTCAAGAGGAGTCAGGCATCGTCTCCTTTGGAAGCATTGATCTCCGCGGACCTTTCGAGTTTTCAAAGGATGTGAGGCCTCCGTTCGCGTTGAGGCGGAGGACTAGGTCTTTCTCTGTGGTCTCCGCAGGGGATTCAGACATCCCTTAGTCTTGGGGGATGCAAGACTAGCCTGCATTCAATTCACTGCAGGGATATCCGGCCTTACTTCAAGTCAGAGCATCTCGGTGTCCATTCCACTTGAGGCCACAAACTCAGGGTCCCTCTCACATATCTGTAGCTGAGAGAAGCTTCCTCTTGAGGTGCTTGTGGAAATTTGGTATTCCTCTTGAGTCGAAGCCAGGGACTAAGCTCTCATCTCGAGTTGATTTGGGGTCCACGGAGGCCTTTCGTGTTGCTCCAGTGACCTCAGGATCCCTCTAGACTTGAGACAGTGATCTTGGGTTTTCTCTGGAGTGCCATCAAGGAAATCAAGGCTCCTTTCACGTTTGATGTGGAACACGGAATTGCTCTGCACGCAGTGCAGGGGAATCGGGCCTCATCTCACGGCGAGCTGGAAGTCTCATGGTTTTTCTCGAGTTGCGGCCGGAACCTGGGGTATATTCTCGAGTTACGACTGGGAGGGCCCTTCCAGACACGTGTTTGTTCAGCGACGTCAGGACTCCTGCCTAGGTGCGAGGTACACCTCGGGATTCTCCTCGAGTCTTGGCATGGTAATTGGGACGCGTCTCCACGTGAGGCGGGAGACCCAGGGTCCCTTTCCACGTGCCACAGGGATCCTGGGACTCCTATCCATTTTCAAGAGGAGGCAGGCATCGTCTCCTTTGGAAGCATTGATCTTCGCGGACCTCTCGAGTTTTCAAAGGATGTGAGGCCTCCGGTCGCGTTGAGGCGGAGGACTAGGTCTTTCTCTGTGGTCTCCACAGGGGATTCAGACATCCCTTCGTCTTCGGAGATGCAAGACGAGCCTGCATTCAATTCACTGCAGGGATATCCGGCCTTACTTCGAGTCAGAGCATCTCGGTGTCCATTCCACTTGAGGCCACAAACTCAGGGTCCTCTCACATACCTGTAGCTGAGAGAAGCCTCCTCTTGAGGTGCTTGTGGAAAGTTGGTATTCCTCTTGAGTCGAAGCCAGGGACTAAGCTCTCATCTCGAGTTGATTTGGGGTCCACGGAGCCCTTTCGTATTGCTCCAGTGACCTCAGGATCCCTCTAGACTTGAGACAGTGATCTTGGGTTTTCTCTGGAGTGCCATCAAGGAAATCAAGGCTCCTTTCACGTTTGATGTGGAACACGTAATTGCTCTGCACTCAGTGCAGGGGAATCGGGCCGCATCTCGCGGCGAGGGGGAAGTCTCTTGGTTTTTCTTGAGTTCCGGCCGGAACCTGGGGTATATTCTCGAGTTACGACGGGGAGGGCCCTTCCAGACACCTGTTTGTTCAGCGACGTCAGGACTCCTGCCTAGGTGCGAGGGACACCTCGGGATTCTCCTCGAGTCTTGGCACGGCAATTGGGACGCGTCTCCACCTGAGGCGGAAGACCCAGGGTCCCTTTCCACGTGCCACAGGGATCCTGGGACTCCTATCCATTTTCAAGAGGAGTCAGGCATCGTCTCCTTTGGAAGCATTGATCTGCCCGGACCTCTTGAGTTTTCAAAGGATGTGAGGCCTCCGGTCGCATTGAGGCGGAGGACTAGGTCTTTCTCTGTGGTCTCCACAGGGGATTCAGACAACCCTTCGTCTTGGGAGATGCAAGACGAGCCTGCATTCAATTCACTGCAGGGATATCCAGCCTTACTTCGAGTCAGAGCATCTCGGTGTCCATTCCACTTGAGGCCACAAACTCAGGGTCCTCTCACATACCTGTAGCTGAGAGAAGCCTCCTCTTGAAGTGCTTGTGGAAAGTTGGTATTCCTGTTGAGTCGAAGCCAGAGACTAAACTCTCATCTCGAGTTGATTTGCGGTCCACGGAGCCCTTTCGTGTTGCTCCAGTGACCTCAGGATCCCTCTAGACTTGAGACAGTGATCTTGGGTTTTCTCTGGAGTGCTATCAAGGAAATCAAGGCTCCTTTCACGTTTGATGTGGAAGACGGAATTGCTCTGCACGCAGTGCAGGGGAATCGGCCATCATCTCGCGGCGAGGGGGATGTCTCATGGATTTTCTTGAGTTCCGGCCGGAACCTGGGGTATATTCTCGAGTTACGACGGGGAGGGCCCTTCCAGACACGTGTTTGTTCAGCGACTTCAGGACTCCTGCCTAGGTGCGAGGGACAACTCGGGATTCTCCTCGAGTCTTGGCATGGCAATTGGGACGCGTCTCCACGTGAGGCGGGAGACCCAGGGTCCCTTTCGACGTGCCACAGGGATCCTGGGACTCCTATCCATTTTCAAGAGGAGTCAGGCATCGTCTCCTTTGGAAGCATTGATCTCCTCAGACCTCTCGAGTTTTCAAAGGATGTGAGGCCTCCGGTCGCGATGAGGCGGAGAACTAGGTCTTTCTCTGTGGTCTCCACAGGGGATTCAGACATCCCTTCGTCTTGGGAGATGCAAGACGAGCCTGCATTCAATTGACTGCAGGGATACCGGCCTTACTTCGAGTCAGAGCAACTCGGTGTCCATTCCACTTGAGGCCACAAACTCAGGGTCCTCTCACATACCTGTAGCTGAGAGATGCCTCCTCTTGAGGTGGTTGCGGAAAGTTGGTATTCCTCTTGAGTCGAAGCCAGGGACTAAGCTCTCATCTCGAGTTGATTTGGGGTCCACGGAGCCCTTTCGTATTGCTCCAGTGACCTCAGGATCCCTCTAGACTTGAGACAGTGATCTTGGGTTTTCTCTGGAGTGCCATCAAGGAAATCAAGGCTCCTTTCACGTTTGATGTGGAACACGGAATTGCTCTGCACTCAGTGCAAGGGAATCGGGCCGCATCTCGCGGCGAGGGGCAAGTATCATATTTTTTCTCGAGATGCGGCCCAAACCTGATTTATATTCTCGAGTTATGACGGGGAGGGCCCTTCCAGACACGTGTTTGTTCAGCGACGTCAGGACTCCTGCCTAGGTGCGAGGGACACCTCGGGATTCTCCTCGAGTCTTGGCATGGCAATTGGGACGCGTCTCCACCTGAGGCGGGAGACCCAGGGTCCCTTTCCACGTGCCACTGGGATCCTGGTACTCCTATCCATTTTCAAGAGGAGTCAGGCATGGTCTCCTTTGGAAGCATTGATCTCCGCGGACCTCTCGAGTTTTCAAAGGATGTGAGGCCTCCGTTTGCGTTAAGGCGGAGGACTAGGTCTTTCTCTGTGGTCTCCACAGGGGATTCAGACAACCCTTCGTCTTGGGAGATGCAAGAGGAGCCTGCATTCAATTCATTGCAGGGATATCCGGCCTTACTTCGAGTCGGAGCATCTCGGTGTCCATTCCACTTGAGGCCACAAACTCAGGGTCCCTCTCACATACCTGTAGCTGAGAGAAGCCTCCTCTTGAGGTGCTTGTGGAAAGTTGGTATTCCACTTGAGTCGAAGCCAGGGACTAAGCTCTCATCTCGAGTTGATTTGGGGTCCACGGAGCCCTTTCGTGTTGCTCCAGTGACCTCAGGATCCCTCTAGACTTGAGACAGTGATCTTGGGTTTTCTCTGGAGTGCCATCAAGGAAATCAAGGCTCCTTTCACGTTTGATGTGGAACACGGATTGCTCTGCACGCAGTGCAGGCGAATCGGGCCTCATCTCGCGGCGAGGGGGAAGTCTCATGGTTTTTCTCGAGTTGCGGGCGGAACCTGGGGTATATTCTCGAGTTACACGGGGAGGGCCCTTCCAGACACGTGTTTGTTCAGCGACGTCAGGACTCCTGCCTAGGTGCGAGGGACACCTCGGGATTCTCCTCGAGTCTTGGCATGGCAAATGGGACGCGTCTCCACGTGAGGCGGGAGACCCAGGGTCCCTTTCCACGTGCCACAGGGATCCTGGGACTCCTATCCATTTTCAAGAGGAGTCAGGCATCGTCTCCTTTGGAAGCATTGATCTCCGCGGACCTCTCGAGTTTTCAAAGGATGTGAGGCCTCAGCTCGCGATGAGGCGGAGAATTAGGTCTTTCTCTGTGGTCTCCACAGGGGATTCAGACATCCCTTCGTCTTGGGAGATCCAAGACGAGCCTGCATTCAATTCACTGCAGGGATATCTGGCCTTACTTCGAGTCAGAGCATCTCGTTGTCCATTCCACTTGAGGCCACAAACTCAGGGGTCCTCTCACATACCTGTAGCTGAGAGAAGCCTCCTCTTGAGGTGCTTCTGGAAAGTTGGTATTCCTCTTGAGTCGAATCCAGGGACTAAGCTCTCATCTCGAGTTGATTTGGGGTCCACGGAGACCTTTCGTGTTGCTCCAGTGACCTCAGGATCCCTCTAGACTTGAGACAGTGATCTTGGGTTTTCTCTGGAGTGCCATCAAGGAAACCAAGGCTCCTTTCACGTTTGATGTGGAACACGGAATTGCCCTACACGCAGTGCAGGGGAATCGGGCCTCATGTCGCGGCGAGGGGGAAGTCATTGTTTTTCTCGAGTTGCGGCCTGAACCTTGGGTATATTCTCGAGTTAGGACGGGGAGGGCCCTTCCAGATACGTGTTTGTTCAGCGACGTCAGGACTCCTGCCTAGGTGCGAGGGACCTCGGGATTCTCCTCGAGTCTTGGCATGGCAATTGGGACGCGTCTCCACGTGAGGCGGGAGACCCAGGGTCCCTTTCCACGTGCCACAGGGATCCTGGGACTCCTATCCATTTTCAAGAGGAGTCAGGCATCGTCTCCTTTGGAAGCATTGATCTCCGCTGACCTCTCGAGTTTTCAAAGGATGTGAGGCCTCAGCTCGCGATGAGGCGGAGGACTAGGTCTTTCTCTGTGGTCTCCAGAGCAGATTCAGACATCCCTTCGTCTTAGGAGATGCAGGACGAGCCTGCATTCAATTCACTGCAGGGATATCCGGCCTTACTTCGAGTCAGAACATCTCGGTGTCCATTCCACTTGAGGCCACAAAATCAGGGTCCCTCTCACATACCTGTAGCTGAGAGAAGCCTCCTCTTGAGGTGCTTGTGGAAAGTTGGTATTCCTCTTGAGTCGAAGCCAGGGACTAAGCTCTCATCTCGAGTTGATTTGGGGTCCACGGAGAACTTTCGTGTTGCTACAGTGACCTCAGGATCCCTCTAGACTTGAGACAGTGATCTTGGGTTTTCTCTGCAGTGCCATCAAGGAAATCAATGCTCCTTTCACGTTTGATGTGCAACACGGAATTGCTCTGCACGCAGTGCAGGGGAATCGGGCCTCATGTCGCGGCGAGGGGGAAGTCTCATGGTTTTTCTCGAGTTGCGGCCGGAACCTGGGGTATATTCTCGAGTTTCGACGGGGAGGGCCCTTCCAGACACGTGTTTGTTCAGCGATGTCAGGACTCCTGCCTAGGAGCGAGGGACACCTCGGGATTCTCCTCGAGTCTTGGCATGGCAATTGGGAGGCGTCTCCACGTGAGGTGGGAGACACAGGGTCCCTTTCCACGTGCCACAGGGATCCTGGGACTCCTATCCATTTTCAAGAGGAGTCAGGCATCGTCTCCTTTGGAAGCATTGATCTCCGCGGACCTCTCGAGTTTTCAAAGGATGTGAGGCCTCAGCTCGCGATGAGGCGGAGAATTAGGTCTTTCTCTGTGGTCTCCACAGGGGATTCAGACATCCCTTCGTCTTGGGAGATCCAAGACGAGCCTGCATTCAATTCACTGCAGGGATATCCGGCCTTACTTCGAGTCAGAGCATCTCGTTGTCCATTCCACTTGAGGCCACAAACTCAGGGGTCCTCTCACATACCTGTAGCTGAGAGAAGCCTCCTCTTGAGGTGCTTGTGGAAAGTTGGTATTCCTCTTGAGTCGAATCCAGGGACTAAGCTCTCATCTCGAGTTGATTTGGGGTCCACGGAGACCTTTCGTGTTGCTCCAGTGACCTCAGGATCCCTCTAGACTTGAGACAGTGATCTTGGGTTTTCTCTGGAGTGCCATCAAGGAAATCAAGGCTCCTTTCACGTTTGATGTGGAACACGGAATTGCTCTGCACGCAGTGCAGGGGAATCGGGCCTCATGTCGCGGCGAGGGGGAAGTCTCATGGTTTTTCTCGAGTTGCGGCCGGAACCTGGGGTATATTCTCGAGTTTCGACGGGGAGGGCCCTTCCAGACACGTGTTTGTTCAGCGATGTCAGGACTCCTGCCTAGCTGCCAGGGACAACTCGGGATTCTCCTCGAGTCTTGGCATGGCAATTGGGAGGCGTCTCCACGTGAGGCGGGAGACCCAGGGTCCCTTTCCACGTGCCACAGGGATCCTGGGACTCCGATCCATTTTCAAGAGGAGTCAGGCATCGTCTCCTTTGGAAGCATTGATCTCCGCGGACCTCTCGAGTTTTCAAAGGATGTGAGGCCTCAGCTCGCGATGAGGCGGAGAATTAGGTCTTCCTCTGTGGTCTCCACAGGGGATTCAGACATCCCTTCGTCTTGGGAGATCCAAGACGAGCCTGCATTCAATTCACTGCAGGGATATCCGGCCTTACTTCGAGTCAGAGCATCTCGGTGTCCATTCCACTTGAGGCCACAAACTCAGGGTCCCTCTCACATACCTGTAGCTGAGAGAAGTCTCCTCTTGAGGTGCTTGTGGAAAGTTGGTATTCCTCTTGAGTCGAAGCCAGGGACTAAGCTCTCATCTCGAGTTGATTTGGGGTCCACGGATACCTTTCGTGTTGCTCCAGTGAACTCAGGATCCCTCTAGACTTGAGACAGTGATCTTGGGTTTTCTCTGGAGTGCCATCAAGGAAATCAAGGCTCCTTTCACGTTTGATGTGGAACACGGAATTGCTCTGCACGCAGTGCAGGGGAATCGGGCCTCATCTCGCGACGAGGGGGAAGTCTCATGGTTTATCTCGAGTGGCGGCCGGAAGCTGGGGTATATTCTCGAGTTACGACGGGGGAGGGCTCTTCCAGACACGTGTTTGTTCAGCGACGTCAGGACTCCTGCCTAGGTGCGAGGGACACCTCGGGATTCTCCTCGAGTCTTGGCATGGCAATTGGGACGCGTCTCCACATGAGGCGGGAGACCCAGGGTCCCTTTCCACGTGCCACAGGGATCCTGGGACTCCTATCCATTTTCAAGAGGAGTCAGGCATCGTCTCCTTTGGAAGCATTGATCTCCGCGGACCTCTCGAGTTTTCAAAGGATGTGAGGCCTCAGCTCGCGATGAGGCGGAGGACTAGGTCTTTCTCTGTGGTCTCCACAGCAGATTCAGACATCCCTTCGTCTTGGGAGATGCAAGACGAGCCTGCATTCAATTCACTGCTGGGATATCCGGCCTTACTTCGAGTCAGAGCATCTCGGTGTCCATTCCACTTGAGGCCACAAAATCAGGGTCCCTCTCACATACCTGTAGGTGAGAGAAGCCTCCTCTTGAGGTGCTTGTGGAAAGTTGGTATTCCTCTTGAGTCGAAGCCAGGGACTAAGCTCTCATCTCTAGTTGATTTGGGGTCCACGGAGCCCTTTCGTGTTGCTACAGTGACCTCAGGATCCCTCTAGACTTGAGACAGTGATCTTGGGTTTTCTCTGCAGTGCCATCAAGGAAATCAAGGCTCCTTTCACGTTTGATGTGGAACACGGAATTGCTCTGCACGCAGTGCAGGGGAATCAGGCCTCATCTCGCGGCGAGGGGGAAGTCTCATGCTTTTTCTCGAGTTGCGGCCAGAACCTGGGGTATATTCTCGAGTTACGACGGGGAGGGCCCTTCCAGACACGTGTTTGTTCAGCGACGAGAGGACCCCTGCCTAGGTGCGAGGGACACCTCGGGATTCTCCTCGAGTCTTGGCATGGCAATTGGGACACGTCTCCACGTGAGCCGGGAGACCCAGGGTCCCTTTGCATGTGCCACAGATATCCTGGGACTCCTATCCATTTCCAAGAGGAGTCAGGCATCGTCTCCTTCGGAAGTATTGATCTCAGCGGACCTCTCGAGTTTTCAAAGGATATGAGGCCTCTGTTCGCGAGGAGGCGGAGGACTAGGTCTTTCTCTGTGGTCTCCACAGGGGATTCAGAAAACCCTTCGTTTTGGGAGATGCAAGACGAGCCTGCATTCAATTCACTGCAGGGATATCTGGTCTTACTTCGAGTCAGAGCATCTCGGTGTCCATTCCACTTTAGGCCACAAATTCAGGGTCCCTCTCACATACCTGTAGCTGAGAGAAGCCTCCTCTTGAGGTGCTTGTGGAAAGTTTGCATTCCTCTTGAGTCGAAGCCAGGGACTAAGCTCTCATCTCGAGTTGATTTGGGGTCCACAGAGCCCTTTCGTGTTGCTACAGTGACCTCAGGATCCCTCTAGACTTGAGACAGTGATCTTGGCTTTTCTCTGGAGTGCCATCAAGGAAATCAAGGCTCCTTTTACGTTTGATGTGGAACACGGAATTGCTCTGCATGCAGTGCAGGGGAATCGGGTCTCATGTCACGGCGAGGGGGAAGTCTCATGGTTTTTCTCGAGTTGCGGCCGGAACCTGGAGTATATTCTCGAGTTACGACGGGGAGGGCCCTTCCAGACACGTGTTTGTTCAGCGACATCAGGACTCCTGCCTAGGAGCGAGGGACACATCGGGATTCTCCTGGAGTCTTTGCATTGCAATTGGAACGCGTCTCCACGTGAGGCGGGAGACCCAGTGTCCCTTCGACGTGCCACAGATATCCTGGGACTCCTATCCATTTTCAAGAGGAGTCAGGCATCATCTCGCGGCGAGGGGGAAGTCTCATGGTTTTTCTCGAGTTACGGCCGGAACCTGGGGTATATTCTCGAGTTACGACGGGGAGGGCCCTTCCAGACACGTGTTTGTTCAGCGACATCAGGACTCCTGCCTAGGTGCGAGGGACACCTCGGGATTCTCCTCGAGTCTTGGCATGGCAATTGGGACGGGTCTCCACATGAGACGGGAGACCCAGGGTCCCTTTTCACGGGTCACAGTGATCCTGGGACTCCTATCCATTTTCAAGAGGAGTCAGGCATCGTCTCCTTTGGAAGCATTGATCTCCCCAGAC
Organism: Dama dama; assembly: GCF_033118175.1. Taxonomy (NCBI): domain Eukaryota; kingdom Metazoa; phylum Chordata; class Mammalia; order Artiodactyla; family Cervidae; genus Dama; species Dama dama. The sequence goes on from NW_026870884.1 coordinate 2,223,821, forward strand.
CTCTCGAGGTTTCAAAGGATTTGAGGCCTCCAGTCGTGAAGAGGTGGAGAACTAGGTCTTCTCTGTTGTCTCCACAGGGGATTCACACATCCCTTCGTCTTGGTAGATGCAAGACGAGCCTGCATTCAATTCACTGCAGGAATATCCGGCCTTACTTCGAGTCAGAGCATCTCGGTGTACATTCCACTTGAGGCCACAAACTCAGGGTCCCTCTCACATACCTGTAGCTGAGAGAAGCTTCCTCTTGAGGTGCTTGTGGAAAGTTGGTATTCCTCTTGAATCCAAGCCAGGGACTAAGCTCTCATCTCGAGTTAATTTGGGGTCCAGGGAGCCCTTTCATGTTGCTCCAGTGACCTCAGGATCCCTCTAGACTTGAGACAGTGATCTTGGGTTTTCTCTGGAGTGCCATCGAGGAAATCAAGGCTTCTTTCACGTTTGATGTGGAACACGGAATTGCTCTGCATGCAGTGCAGGGGAATCGGGCCTCATCTCGCGGCGAGGGGGAAGTCTCATGGTTTTTCTCGAGTTGCGGCCGGAACCGGGGGTATATTCTCGAGTTACGACGGGGAGGGCCCTTGCAGACACGTGTTTGTTCAGCGACGTTAGGACTCCTGCCTAAGTGCGAGGGACACCTCGGGATTCTCCTCGAGTCTTGGCATGGCAATTGGGACGCGTCTCCACATGAGGCGGGAGACCCAGGGTCCCTTCCCACGTGCCACAGGGATCCTGGGACTCCTATCCATTTTCAAGAGGAGTCAGGCATCGTCTCCTTTGGAAGCATTGATCTCCGCGGACCTCTCGAGTTTTCAAAGGATGTGAAGCCTCCGGTCTCGATGAGGGGGAGGACTAGGTATTTCTCTGTGGTCTCCACATGGGATTCAGACATCCCTTCGTCTTGGGAGATGCAAGACGAGCCTGCATTCAATTCACTGCAGGCATATCTTGCCTTACTTCGAGTCAGAGCATCTCGGTGTCCATTCCACTTGAGGCCACAAACTCAGGGTCCCTCTCACATATTGTAGCTGAGAGAAGACTCCTCTTGAGGTGCTTGTGGAAAGTTGGTATTCCTCTTGAGTCGAAGCCAGGGACTAAGCTCTCATCTCGAGTTGATTTGGGGTCCACAGAGTCCTTTCGTGTTGCTCCAGTAACCTCAGGATCCCTCTAGACTTGAGACAGTGATCTTGGCTTTTCTCTGGAGTGCCATCAAGGAAATCAAGGCTCCTTTCACGTTTGATGTGGAACACGGAATTGCTCTGCACGCAGTGCAGGGGAATCGGGCCTCATCTCACGGCGAGGGGGAAGTCTCATGGTTTTTCTCGAGTTGCGGCTGGAACCTGAGGTATATTCTCGAGTTACGATGGGGAGGGCCCTTCCAGACACGTATTTATTCAGCGATGTCAGGACTCCTGCCTAGGTGCGAGGGACACCTCGGGATTCTCCTCGAGTCTTGGCATGGCAATTGGGACGCCTCTCCATGTGAGTCGGGAGACCCAGTGTCCCTTTCCACGTGCCACACAGATCGTGGGACTCCTATCCATTTTCAAGAGGAGTCAGGCATCGTCTCCTTTGGAAGCATTTATTTCCCGGACCTCTTGAGTTTTCAAAGGATGTGAGGCCTCCGTTCGCGTTGAGGCGGAGGACTAGGTCTTTCTCTGTGGTCTCCGCAGGGGATTCAGACATCCCTTCGTCTTGGGAGATGCAAGACGAGCCTGCATTCAATTCACTGCAGGCATATCCTGCCTTACTTCGAGTCAGAGCATCTCGGTGTCCATTCCACTTGAGGCCACAAACTCAGGGTCCCTCTCACATATTGTAGCTGAGAGAAGCCTCCTCTTGAGGTGCTTGTGGAAAGTTGGTATGACTCTTGAGTCGAAGCCAGGGACTAAGCTCTCATCTCGAGTTGATTTGGGGTCCACGGAGCCCTTTCCTGTTGCTCCAGTGACCTCAGGATCCCTCTAGAATTGAGACAGTGATCTTGGGTTTTCTCTGGAGTGCCATCAAGGAAATCAAGGCTCCTTTCACGTTTGATGTGGAACACGGAATTGCTCTGCACGCTGTGCAGGGGAATCGGGCCACATCTCGCGGCGACGGGGAAGTCTCATGGTTTTTCTCTAGTTGCGGCCGGAACCTGGGGTATATTCTCGAGTTACGACTGGGAGGCCCCTTCTAGACACGTGTTTGTTCAGCGATGTCAGGACTCCTGCCTATGTGCGAGCGACACCTTGTGCTTCTCCTCGAGTCTTGGCATGGCAATTGGGACGCCTCTCCACGTGAGGCGGGAGACCCAGGGTGCCTTTTCACGTGCAATAGGGATCCTGGGACTCCTATCCATTTTCAAGAGGAGTCAGGCATCGTCTCCTTTGGAAGCATTGATCTCCGCGGACCTCTCGAGTTTTCAAAGGATGTGAGGCCTCCGGTCGTAATGAGGCGGAGGACTAGGTCTTTCTCTCTGGTTTCCACAGGGGATTCAGATATCCCTTTGTCTTGGGAGATGCAAGACGGGCCTGCATTCAATTCACTGCAGGGATATCCGGCCTTACTTCCAGTCAGAGCATCTCGGTGTCCATTCCACTTGAGGCCACAAAATTAGGGTCCCTCTCACCTACCTGTCGCTGAGAGAAGCCTCCTCTTGAGGTGCTTGTGGAAAGTTGGTATTCCTCTTGAGTCGAAGCCAGGGACTAAGCTCTCATCTCGAGTTGATTTGGGGTCCATGGAGCCCTTTCGTGTTGCTACAGTGACCTCAGGATCCCTCTAGACTAGAGCCAGTGATCTTGGGTTTCCTCTGGAGTGCCATCAAGTAAATCAAGGCTCCTTTCAGGTTTGATTTGGAACACGGAATTGCTTTGCACGCAGTGCAGGGGAATCGGGCCTCATCACGCGGCGAGGGGGAAGTCTCATGGTTATTCTCGAGTTGCGGCCGGAACCTGGGGTATATTCTCGAGTTACGACGGGGAGGGCCCTTCCAGACACGTGTTTGTTCAGCGACGTCAGGACTCCTGCCTATGTGCGAGGGACACCTCGTGATTCTCCTCGAGTCTTGGCATGGCAATTGGGACGCGTCTCCACGTGAGGCGGGAGACCCAGTGTCCCTTTTCACGTGCAATAGGGATCGTGGGACTCCTATCCATTTTCAAGAGGAGTCAGGCATCGTCTCCTTTAGAAGCATTGATCTCCGTGGACCTCTCGAGTTTTCAAAGGATGTGAGGCCTCGGTTCGCAATGAGGCAGAGGACTAGGTCTTTCTCTGTGGTCTCCACAGGGGATTCAGACATCGCTTCGTCTTAGGAGATGCAGGACGAGCCTGCATTACATTCACTGCAGGGATATCTGGCCTTACTTCGAGTCAGAACATCTCGGTGTCCATTCCACTTGAGGCCACAAAATCAGGGTCCCTCTCACATACCTGTAGCTGAGAGAAGCCTCCTCTTGAGGTGCTTGTGGAAAGTTGGTATTCCTCTTGAGTCGAAGCCAGGGACTAAGCTATCATCTCCAGTTGATTTGGGGTCCACGGAGCCCTTTCGTGTTGCTCCAATGACCTCAGGATCCCTCTATACTTGAGACAGTGATCTTGGGTTTTCTCTGGAGTGGCATCAAGGAAATCAAGGCTCCATTCACGTTTGATGTGGAACACGGAATTGCTCTGCACGCAGTGCAGGGGAATCGGGCCTCATCTCGCGGCGAGGGGGAAGTCTCATGGTTTTTCTCGAGTTGCGGCCGGAACCTGTGGTATATTCTCGAGTTACGACGGGGAGAGCCCTTCAAGACACGTGTTTGTTCAGCGACATCAGGACTCCTGCCTAGGTGCGAGGGACACCTCGGGATTCTCCTCGAGTCTTGGCATGGCAATTGGGACGCGTCTCCACGTGAGGCGGGAGACCCAGGGTTCCTTTCCACGTGCCACAGTGATCCTGGGACTCCTATCCAATTTCAAATGGAGTCAGGCATCGTCTCCTTTTGGAAGCATTGATCACCGCGGACCTCTCGAGTTTTCAAAGGATGTGAGGCCTCCGGTCGAGTTGAGGCGGAGGACTAGGACTTTCTTTGTGGTCTCCACATGGGATTCAGACATCCCTTCGTCTTGGGAGATGCAAGACTAGCCTGCATTCAATTCACTGCAGGCATATCCGGCCTTACTTCGAGTCAGAGCATCTCGGTGTCCATTCCACTTGAGGCCTCAAACTCAGGGTCCCTCTCACATACCTGTAGCTGAGAGAATCCTCCTCTTGAGGTGCTTGTGGAAAGTTGGTATTCCTCTTGAGTTGAAGCCAGGGACTAAGCTCTCATCTCGAGTTGATTTGGGGTCCACGGAGCCCTTTCGTGTTGCTCCAGTGACCTCAGGATCCCTCTAGACTTGAGACAGTGATCTTGGGTTTTCTCTGGAGTGCCATCAAGGAAATCAAGGCTCCTTTCACGTTTGATGTGGAACACGGAATTGCTCTGCACGCAGTGCAGGGGAATTGGGCCTCATCTCGCGGCGAGCTGGAAGTCTCATGGTTTTTCTCGAGTTGCGGCCGGAACCTGGGGTATATTCTCGAGTTACGACGGGGAGGGCCCTTCCAGACACGTGTTTGTTCAGCGACGTCAAGACTCCTGCCTAGGTGCGAGGGACACCTCGGGATTCTCCTCGAGTCTTGGCATGGCAATTGGGACGCGTCTCCACGTGAGGCGGGAGACCCAGGGTCCCTTTCCACGTGCCACAGGGATCCTGGGACTCCTATCCATTTTCAAGAGGAGGCAGGCATCGTCTCCTTTGGAAGCACTGATCTCTGCGGACCTCTCGAGTTTTCAAAGGATGTGAGGCCTCCGGTCGCGTTGTGTCGGACGACTAGGTCTTTCTCTGTGGTCTCCACAGGGGATTCAGACATCACTTCGTCTTTGGAGATGCAAGACGAGCCTGCATTCAATTCACTGCAGGCATATCCGGCCTTACTTCGAGTTAGAGCATCTCGGTGTCCATTCCACTTGAGGCCACAAAATCAGGGTCCCTCTCACAGACCTGTAGCTGAGAGAAGCCTCCTCTTGAGGTGCTTGTGGAAAGTTGGCATTCCTCTTGTTTCGAAGCCAGGGACTAAGCTCTCATCTCGACTTGATTTGTGGTCCACGGAGAACTTTCGTGTTGCTACAGTGACCTCAGGATCCCTCTAGACTTGAGACAGTGATCGTGGGTTTTCTCTGGGGTGCCATCAAGGAAATCAAGGCTCCTTTCACGTTTGATGTGGAACACGGAATTGCTCTGCACCCAGTGCAGGGGAATCGGGTCTCATCTCGCGGCGAGGGGGAAGTCTCATGGTTTATCTCGAGTTGCGGCCGGAACCTGGGGTATATTCTCGAGTTACGACAGGGAGGGCCCTTCCAGACACGTGTTTGTTCAGCGACGTCAGGACTCCTGCCTAGGTGCGAGGGACACCTCGGGATTCTCCTCGATTCTTGGCATGGCAATTGGGACGCGTCTCCATGTGAGGCGGGACACCCAGGGTCCCTACCACGTGCCACAGGGATCCTGGGACTCCTATCCATTTTCAAGAAGAGTCAGGCATCCTCTCCTTTGGAAGCATTGATCTCCGCGGACCTCTCGAGTTTTCAAAGGATTTGAGGCCTCCGGTCGAGTTGAGGCGGAGGACTAGGACTTTCTTTGTGGTCTCCACAGGGGATTCAGACATCCCTTCGTCTTGGGAGATGCAAGACGAGCCTGCATTCAATTCACTGCAGGCATATCCGGCCTTACTTCGAGTCAGAGCATCTCGGTGTCCATTCCACTTGAGGCCTCAAACTCAGGGTCCCTCTCACATACCTGTAGCTGAGAGAAGCCTCCTCTTGAGGTGCTTGTGGAAAGTTGGTATTCCTCTTGAGTTGAAGCCAGGGACTAAGCTCTCATCTCGAGTTGATTTGGGGTCCACGGAGCCCTTTCGTGTTGCTCCAGTGACCTCAGGATCCCTCTAGACTTGAGACAGTGATCTTGGGTTTTCTCTGGAGTGCCTTCAAGGAAATCAAGGCTCCTTTCACGTTTGATGTGGAACACGGAATTGCTCTGCACGCAGTGCAGGGGAATTGGGCCTCATCTCGCGGCGAGCTGGAAGTCTCATGGTTTTTCTCGAGTTGCGGCCGGAACCTGGGATATATTCTCGAGTTACGACGGGGAGGGCCCTTCCAGACACGTGTTTGTTCAGCGACGTCAAGACTCCTGCCTAGGTGCGAGGGACACCTCGGGATTCTCCTCGGGTCTTGGCATGGCAATTGGGACGCGTCTCCACGTGAGGCGGGAGACCCAGGGTCCCTTTCCACGTGCCACAGTATTCCTGGGACTCCTATCCATTTTCAAGAGGAGGCAGGCATCGTCTCCTTTGGAAGCACTGATCTCTGCGGACCTCTCGAGTTTTCAAAGGATGTGAGGCCTCCGGTCGCGTTGTGTCGGACGACTAGGTCTTTCTCTGTGGTCTCCACAGGGAACTCAGACATCCCTTCATCTTCGGAGATGCAAGACGAGCCTGCATTCAATTCACTGCAGGCATATCCGGCCTTACTTCGAGTTAGAGCATCTCGGTGTCCATTCCACTTGAGGCCACAAAATCAGGGTCCCTCTCACAGACCTGTAGCTGAGAGAAGCCTCCTCTTGAGGTGCTTGTGGAAAGTTGGCATTCCTCTTGTTTCGAAGCCAGGGACTAAGCTCTCATCTCGACTTGATTTGTGGTCCACGGAGAACTTTTGTGTTGCTACAGTGACCTCAGGATCCCTCTAGACTTGAGACAGTGATCGTGGGTTTTCTCTGGGGTGCCATCAAGGAAATCAAGGCTCCTTTCACGTTTGCTGTGGAACACGGAATTGCTCTGCATCCAGTGCAGGGGAATTGGGTCTCATCTCGCGGCGAGGGGGAAGTCTCATGGTTTATCTCGAGTTGCGGCCGGAACCTGGGGTATATTCTCGAGTTACGACTGGGAGGCCCCTTCCAGACACGTGTTTGTTCAGCGACGTCAGGACTCCTGCCTATGTGCGAGCGACACGTTGTGCTTCTCCTCGAGTCTTGGCATGGCAATTGGGACGCGTCTCCACGTGAGGCGGGAGACCCAGGGTCCCTTTCCACGTGCCACAGGGATCCTGGGACTCCTATCCATTTTCAAGAGGAGTCAGGCATTGTCTCCTTTGGAAGCATTGATATCCGCGGACCTCTCGAATTTTCAAAGGATGTGAGGCCTCCAGTCGCGAAGAGGCGGAGAACTAGTTCTTTCTCTGTGGTCTCCAGAAGGGATTCAGAGATCCCTTCGTCTTGGGAGATGAAAGGCAAGCCTGCTTTCAATTCACTGCAGGGATATGCGGCCTTACTTCGAGTCAGAGCATCTCGGTGTCCATTCCACTTGAGGCCACAAACTCCGGGTCCCTCTCACATACCTGTAGCTGAGAGAAGCCTCCTCTTGAGGTGCTTGTGGAAAGTTGGTATTCCTCTTGAGTCGAAGCCAGGGACTAAGCTCTCATCTCGAGTTGATTTGGGCTCCACGGAGCCCTTTCGTGTTGATACAGTGACCTCAGGATCCCTCTAGACTTGAGACAGTGATCTTGGGTTTTCTCTGGAGTGCCATCAAGGAAATCAAGGCTCCTTTCACGTTTGATGTGGAACACGGAATTGCTCTGAACGCAGTGCAGGGGAATCGGGCCTCATCTCACGGCGAGGGGGAAATCTCATGGTTTTTCTCGAGTTGCGGCCGGAACCTGGGGTATATTCTCGAGTTACAACGGGGGTTTCCCTTCCAGACACGTGTTTGTTCAGCGACGTCAGACCCATGCCTAGGTTCGATGGACACCTCGGTATTCTCCCCGCGGCTTGGCATGGCAATTGGGACGCGTCTCCAGGTGAGGCGGGAGACCCAGTGTCCCTTTCCACGTGCCACAGGGTCCTGGGAATCCTATCCATTTTCAAGAGGAGTCAGGCATCGTTTCCTTTGGAAGCATTGATCTCCTCGGACCTCTCGAGTTTTCAAAGGATGTGAGGCCTCCAGTCGCAATGTGGCGAGAACTAGGTCTTTCTCTGTTGTCTCCACAGGGGATTCATACATCCCTTCGTCTTGGGAGATGGAAGAGGAGCCTGCATCCAATTCACTGCAGGGATATCTGTCCTTACTTCGAGTCAGAGCATCTCGGTGTCCATTCCACTTGAGGCCTCAAACTCAGGGTCCCTCTCACATACCTGTAGCTGAGAGAATCCTCCTCTTGAGGTGCTTGTGGAAAGTTGGTATTCCTCTTGAGTTGAAGCCAGGGACTAAGCTCTCATCTCGAGTTGATTTGGGGTCCACGGAGCCCTTTCGTGTTGCTCCAGTGACCTCAGGATCCCTCTAGACTTGAGACAGTGATCTTGGGTTTTCTCTGGAGTGCCTTCAAGGAAATCAAGGCTCCTTTCACGTTTGATGTGGAACACGGAATTGCTCTGCACGCAGTGCAGGGGAATTGGGCCTCATCTCGCGGCGAGCTGGAAGTCTCATGGTTTTTCTCGAGTTGCGGCCGGAACCTGGGATATATTCTCGAGTTACGACGGGGAGGGCCCTTCCAGACACGTGTTTGTTCAGCGACGTCAAGACTCCTGCCTAGGTGCGAGGGACACCTCGGGATTCTCCTCGGGTCTTGGCATGGCAATTGGGACGCGTCTCCACGTGAGGCGGGAGACCCAGGGTCCCTTTCCACGTGCCACAGTATTCCTGGGACTCCTATCCATTTTCAAGAGGAGGCAGGCATCGTCTCCTTTGGAAGCACTGATCTCTGCGGACCTCTCGAGTTTTCAAAGGATGTGAGGCCTCCGGTCGCGTTGTGTCGGACGACTAGGTCTTTCTCTGTGGTCTCCACAGGGAACTCAGACATCCCTTCATCTTCGGAGATGCAAGACGAGCCTGCATTCAATTCACTGCAGGCATATCCGGCCTTACTTCGAGTTAGAGCATCTCGGTGTCCATTCCACTTGAGGCCACAAAATCAGGGTCCCTCTCACAGACCTGTAGCTGAGAGAAGCCTCCTCTTGAGGTGCTTGTGGAAAGTTGGCATTCCTCTTGTTTCGAAGCCAGGGACTAAGCTCTCATCTCGACTTGATTTGTGGTCCACGGAGAACTTTTGTGTTGCTACAGTGACCTCAGGATCCCTCTAGACTTGAGACAGTGATCGTGGGTTTTCTCTGGGGTGCCATCAAGGAAATCAAGGCTCCTTTCACGTTTGCTGTGGAACACGGAATTGCTCTGCATCCAGTGCAGGGGAATTGGGTCTCATCTCGCGGCGAGGGGGAAGTCTCATGGTTTATCTCGAGTTGCGGCCGGAACCTGGGGTATATTCTCGAGTTACGACTGGGAGGCCCCTTCCAGACACGTGTTTGTTCAGCGACGTCAGGACTCCTGCCTATGTGCGAGCGACACGTTGTGCTTCTCCTCGAGTCTTGGCATGGCAATTGGGACGCGTCTCCACGTGAGGCGGGAGACCCAGGGTCCCTTTCCACGTGCCACAGGGATCCTGGGACTCCTATCCATTTTCAAGAGGAGTCAGGCATTGTCTCCTTTGGAAGCATTGATATCCGCGGACCTCTCGAATTTTCAAAGGATGTGAGGCCTCCAGTCGCGAAGAGGCGGAGAACTAGTTCTTTCTCTGTGGTCTCCAGAAGGGATTCAGAGATCCCTTCGTCTTGGGAGATGAAAGGCAAGCCTGCTTTCAATTCACTGCAGGGATATGCGGCCTTACTTCGAGTCAGAGCATCTCGGTGTCCATTCCACTTGAGGCCAGAAACTCAGTTTCCCTCTCACATACCTGTAGCTGAGAGAAGCCTCCTCTTGAGGTGCTTGTGGAAAGTTGGTATTCCTCTTGAGTCGAAGCCAGGGACTAAGCTCTCATCTCGAGTTGATTTGGGCTCCACGGAGCCCTTTCGTGTTGATACAGTGACCTCAGGATCCCTCTAGACTTGAGACAGTGATCTTGGGTTTTCTCTGGAGTGCCATCAAGGAAATCAAGGCTCCTTTCACGTTTGATGTGGAACACGGAATTGCTCTGAACGCAGTGCAGGGGAATCGGGCCTCATCTCACGGCGAGGGGGAAATCTCATGGTTTTTCTCGAGTTGCGGCCGGAACCTGGGGTATATTCTCGAGTTACAACGGGGGTTTCCCTTCCAGACACGTGTTTGTTCAGCGACGTCAGACCCATGCCTAAGTTCGATGGACACCTCGGTATTCTCCCCGCGGCTTGGCATGGCAATTGGGACGCGTCTCCAGGTGAGGCGGGAGACCCAGTGTCCCTTTCCACGTGCCACAGGGTCCTGGGAATCCTATCCATTTTCAAGAGGAGTCAGGCATCGTTTCCTTTGGAAGCATTGATCTCCTCGGACCTCTCGAGTTTTCAAAGGATGTGAGGCCTCCAGTCGCAATGTGGCGAGAACTAGGTCTTTCTCTGTTGTCTCCACAGGGGATTCATACATCCCTTCGTCTTGGGAGATGGAAGAGGAGCCTGCATCCAATTCACTGCAGGGATATCTGTCCTTACTTCGAGTCAGAGCATCTCGGTGTCCATTCCACTTGAGGCCAGAAACTCATGGTCCCTCTCACATACCTGTAGCTGAGAGAAGCCTCCTCTTGACGTGCTTGTTGAAAGTTGGTATTCCACTTGAGTTGAAGCCAGGGACTAAGCTCTAATCTCGAGTTGATTTGGGGTCCACGGAGCCCTTTCGTGTTGCTCCATTGACCTCAGGATCCCTCTATACTTGAGACAGTGATCTTGGGTTTTCTCTGGAGTGCCATCAAGGAAATCAAGGCTCCTTTCACGTTTGATGTGGAACACGGAATTGCTCTGCACGCAGTGCAGGGGAATCGGGCCTCATGTTGTGGCGAGGAGAAGTCTCATGGTTTTTCTCGAGATGCGGCCGGAACCTGTGGTATATTCTCGAGTTACGACGGCGAGGGCCCTTCCAGACACGTGTTTGTTCAGCGACGTCAGGACTCATGCCTAGGTGCGAGGGACACCTCGGGATTCTCCTCGAGTCTTGGCATGGCAATTGGGACGCGTCTCCAAGTGAGGCGGGAGACCCAGGGTCCCTTTCCACGTGCCACAGGGATCCTGGGACTCCTATCCATTTTCAAGAGGAGTCAGGCATCGTCTCCTTTGGAAGCATTGATCTCCGCGGACCTCTCGAGTTTTCAAAGGGTGTGAGGCCTCCGGTCGCGATGAGGCGGAGAACTAGGTCTTTCTCTGTGGTCTCCACAGGGGATTCAGACATCCCTTCGTCTTCGGAGATGCAAGACAGGCCTGCATTCAATTCAAAGCAGGGATATCCGGCCTTACTTCGAGTCAGAGCATCTCGGTGTCCATTCCACTTGAGGCCACAAACTCAGGGTCCCTCTCACATACCTGTCGCTGAGAGAAGCCAACTCTTCAGGGGCTTGTGGATAGTTGGTATTCCTCTTGAGTCGAAGCCAGGGACTAAGCTCTCATCTCGAGTTGATTTGGTGTCCACGGAGCCCTTTCGTGTTGCTAGAGTGACCTCAGGATCCCTCTAGACTTGAGACAGTGATCTTGGGTTTTCTCTGGAGTGCCATCAAGGAAATCAAGGCTCCTTTCACGTTTGATGTGGAACACGGAATTGCTCTGCTCGCAGTGCAGGGGAATCGGGCCTCAGCTCGCGGCGAGGGGGAAGTCTCATGGTTTTTCTCGAGTTGCGGCCGGAACCTGGGGTATATTCTCGAGTTACGACGGGGAGGGCCCTTCCAGACACGTGTTTGTTCAGCGACGTCAGGACTCCTGCCTAGGTGCGAGGGACACCTCGGGATTCTCCTCGATTCTTGGCATGGCAATTGGGACGCGTCTCCATGTGAGGCGGGACACCCAGGGTCCCTTTCCACGTGCCACAGGGTTCCTGGGACTCCTATCCATTTTCAAGAAGAGTCAGGCATCCTCTCCTTTGGAAGCATTGATCTCCGCGGATCTCTCGAGTTTTGAAAGGATGTGAGGCCTCCTGTCGCGATGAGGCGGAGGACTAGGTCTTTCTCTGTCGTGTCCACAGGGGATTCAGACATCCCTTCGTCTTGGGAGATGCAAGACGAGGCTGCATTCAATTCACTGCAGGGATATCCGGCCTTACTTCGAGTCAGAGCATCTCTGTGTCCATTCCACTTGAGGCCACAAACTCAGGGTCCCTCTCACATACCTGTAGCTGAGAGAAGCCTCCTCTTGAGGGGCTTCTGGAAAGTTGGTATTCCTCTTGAGTCGAAGCCAGGGACTAAGCTCTCATCTCGAGTTGATTTGGGGTCCACGGAGCCCTTTCGTGTTGCTCCAGTGACCTCAGGATCCCTCTAGACATGAGACAGTGATCTTGGGTTTTCTCTGGAGTGCCATCAAGGAAATCAAGGCTCCTTTCACGTTTGATGTGGAACACGGAATTGCTTTGCAGGCAGTGCAGGGGAATCGGGCCTCATCTCGCGGCGAGGGGGAAGTCTCATGGTTTTTCTCGAGTTGCTACCGGAACCTGGGGTATATTCTCGAGTTACGACGGGGAGGGCCCTTCCAGACACGTGTTTGTTCAGCGACGTCAGGACTCCGGCCTAGGTGCGAAGGACACCTCATGATTCTCCTCGAGTCTTGGCATGGCAATTGGGATGCGTCTCCACGTGAAGCGGGAGACCCAGGGTCCCCTTCCACGTGGACAGGGATCATGGGACTCCTATCCATTTTCAAGAGGAGTCAGGCATCGTCTCCTTTGGAAGCATTGATCTCTGCAGACCTCTCGAGTTTTCAAAGGATGTGAGGCCTCCGGTCGCGATGAGGCGGAGAACTAGGTCTTTCTCTCTGGTCTCCACAGGGGATTCATACATCCCTTCGTCTTGGGAGATTCAAGACGAGCCTGCATTCACTTCACTGCAGGGATATCCGGCCTTACTTCGAGTCAGAGCATCTCGGTGTCCATTCCACTTGAGGCCACAAACTCAGGGTCCCTCTCACATACCTGTAGCTTAGAGAAGCCTCCTCTTGAGGTGCTTGTGGCAAGTTGGTATTCCTCTTCAGTCGAATCCAGGGACTAAGCTCTCATCTCGAGTTGATTTGGGGTCCACGGAGAAATTTCGTGTTGCTCCAGTGACCTCCGGATCCCTCTAGACTTGAGACAGTGATCTTGGGTTTTCTCTGGAGTGCCATCAAGGAAATCAAGGCTCCTTTCACGTTTGATGTGGAACACGGAATTGCTCTGAACGCAGTGCAGGGGAATCGGGCCTCATCTCGCGGTGAGGGGGAAGTCTCATGGTTTTTCTCGAGTTGCGGCCGGAACCTGGGGTATATTCTCGAGTTACGACGGGGAGGGCCCTTCCAGACACGTGTTTGTTCAGCGACGTCAGGACTCCTGCCTAGGTGCGAGGGACACCTCGGGATTCTCCTCGAGTATTGGCATGGCATTTGGGACGCGTCTCCACGTGAGGCGGGAGACCCAGGGTCCCTTTCCACGTGCCACAGGGATCCTGGGACTCCTATCCATTTTCAAGAGGAGTCAGGCATCGTCTCCTTTGGAAGCATTGATATCCGCAGACCTGTCGAGTTTTCCAAGGATGTGAGGCCTCCGGTCGCGATGAGGCGGAGGACTAGGTCTTTCTCTGTGGTCTCCACAGGGGATTCAGACATCCCTTCGTCTTGGGAGATGCAAGACGAGCCTGCATTCAATTCACTGCAGGGATATCCGGCCTTACTTCGAGTCAGAGCATCTCGGTGTCCATTCCACTTGAGGCCACAAACTCAGGGTCCCTCTCACATACCTGTAGCTGAGAGAAGCCTCCTCTTGCGGTGCTTGTGGAAAGTTGGTATTCCTCTTGAGTCGAAGCCAGGGACTAAGCTCTCATCTCGAGTAGATTTGGGTTACACGGAGCCCTTTCTTGTTGCTCCAGTGACCTCAGGATCCCTCTAGACTTGAGTCAGTGATCTTGGGTTTTCTCTGCAGTGCCATCAAGGAAATCAAGGCTCCTTTCACGTTTCATGTGGAACACGGAATTGCCCTGCACGCAATGCAGGGGAATCGGGCCTCATCTCGCGGCGAGGGGGAAGTCTCATGGTTTTTCTCGAGTTGCGGCCGGAACCTGGGGTATATTCGCGAGTTACGACGGGGAGGGCCCTTCCAGACACGTGTTTGTTCAGCGAAGTCAGGACTCCAGCCAAGGTGCGAGGGACACCTCGGGATTCTCCTCGAGTCTTGGCATGGCAATTGGGACGCGTCTCCACGTGAGGCGGGAGACCTAGGTTACCTTTCCACGTGCCACAGGGATCCTGGGACTCCTATCCATTTTCAAGAGGAGTCAGGCATCATCTCCTTTGGAAGCGTTGATCTCTGCGGACATCTCTAGTTTTCAAAGGATGTGAGGTCTCCGGTCGCGATGAGGCGGAGGACTAGGTCTTTCTCTGTGGTCTCCACAGGGGATTCAGACATCCCTTCATCTTGGGAGATGCAAGACGAGCCTGCATTCAATTCACTGCAGGGATATCCGGCCTGACTTCGAGTCAGAGCATCTCGGTGTCCATTCCACTTGAGGCCACAAACTCAGGGTCCCTCTCACATACCTGTAGCTGAGAGAAGCCTCCTCTTGAGGTGCTTGTGGAAAGTTGGTATTCCTCTTGAGACGAAGCCAGGTACTAAGCTCTCATCTCGAGTTGATTTGGGGTCCACGGAGCCCTTTCGTGTTGCTCCATGACCTCAGGATCCCTCTAGACTTGAGAGAGTGATCTTGGGTTTTCTCTGGAGTGCCATCAAGGAAATCAAGGCTCCTTTCACGTTTGATGTGGAACACGGAATTGCTCTGCTCGCAGTGCAGGGGAATCGGGCCTCATCTCGTGGCGAGGGGGAAGTCTCATGGTTTTTCTCGAGTTGCGGCCGGAACCTGGGGTATATTCTCGAGTTACGACGGGGAGGGCCCTTCCAGACACGTGTTTGTTCAGCGACGTCAGGACTCCTGCCTAGGTGCGAGGGACACCTCGGGATTCTCCTCGAGTCTTGGCATGGCAATTGGGACGCGTCTCCACGTGAGGCGGGAGACCCAGGGTCCCTTTCCAAGTGCCACAGGGATCCTGGGACTCCTATCCATTTTCAAGAGGAGTCAGGCATCGTCTCCTTTGGAAGCATTGATATCCGCAGACATCTCGAGTTTTCAAAGGATGTGAGGCCTCCGGTCGCGTTGAGGCGGAGGACTAGGTCTTTCTCTGTCGTCTCCACAGGGGATTCAGACATCCCTTCGTCTTGGGAGATACAAGATTAGCATGCATTCAATTCACTGCAGGGATATCCGGCCTTACTTCGAGTCAGAGCATCTCGGTGTCCATTCGACTTGAGGCCAAAAACTTTGCGTCCCTCTCACTTACCTGTAGCTGAGAGAAGCCTCCTCTTGAGGTGCTTGTGAAAAGTTGGTATTCCTCTTGAGTCGAAGCCAGGGACTAAGCTCTCATCTCGAGTTGATTTGGGGTCCACGGAGCCCTTTCGTGTTGCTCCAGTGACCTCAGGATCCCTCTAGACTTGAGACAGTGATCTTGGGTTTTCTCTGGAGTGCCATCAAGGAAATCAAGGCTCCTTTCACGTTTGATGTGGAACACGGAATTGCTCTGCACGCAGTGCAGGGGAATCGGGCCTCATGTCGCGGCGAGGGGGAAGTCTCATGGTTTTTCTCGAGTTGCGGCCGGAACCTGGGGTATATTCTCGAGTTACGACGGGGAGGGCCCTTCCAGACACGTGTTTGTTCAGCGACATGAGGACTCCTGCCTAGGTGCTAGGGACAACTCAGGATTCTCGTCCAGTCTTGGCATGGCAATTGGGACGCGTCTCCACGTGAGGCGGGAGACCCAGGGTCGCTTTCCACGTGCCACAGGGATCCTGGGACTCCTATCCATTTTCAAGAGGAGTCAGGCGTCGTCTCCTTTGGAAGCATTGATCTCTGGGGAACTCTCGAGTTTTCAAAGGATGTGAGGCCTCTGGTCGCGATGATGCAGAGAACTGGATCTTTCTCTGTTGTCTCCACAGGGGATTCAGACATCCCTTCGTCTTGGGAGATGCAAGACGAGCATGCATTCATTTCACTTTTGGGATATCCAGCCTTACTTCGAGTCAGAGCATCTCGGTGTCCATACCACTTGAGGCCACAAATTCAGGGTCCCTCTTACATACCTGTAGCTGAGAGAAGCCTCCTCTTGAGGTGCTTGTGGAAAGTTGATATTCCTCTTGAGTCAAAGCGAGGGACTAAGCTCTCATCTCGAGTTGATTTTGGGTCCACGGATCCCTTTCGTTTTGCTCCAGTGACCTCAGGATCCCTCTAGACTTGATACAGTGATCTTGGGTTTTCCCTGGAGTGCCATCACGGAAATCCAGTCTCCTTTCACGTTTGATGTGGAACACGGAATTGCTCTGCACGCAGTGCAGGGGAATCGGGCCTCCTCTCGCGGGGAGGGGGAAGTCTCATGGTTTTTCTCCAGTTGCGGCCAGAACCTGGGGTATATTCTCGAGTTTCGACGGGGAGGGCCCTTCCAGACACGTGTTTGTTCAGCGAAGTCAGGACTCCTGCCTAGGTGCAAGGGACAACTCGGGATTCTCCTCGTGTCTTGGCATGGCAATTGGGACGCGTCTCCACGTGAGGCGGGAGACCCAGTGTCCCTTTCCACGTGCCACAGGGATCCTGGGACTCCTATCCATTTTCAAGAGGAGTCAGGCGTCGTCTCCTTTGGAAGCATTGATCTCCGCGGACCTCCCCAGTTTTCAAATGATATGAGGACTCCGGTCGCGATGAGGCGGAGAACTAGGTCTTTCTCTGTGGTCTCCACAGGGGATTCAGACATCCCTTCGTCTTGGGAGAGGCAAGACGAGCCTGCATTCAATTCACTGTTTGGATATCCGGCCTTACTTCGAGTCAGAGCATCTCGGTGTCCTTTCCACTTGAGGCCACAAATTCAGGGTCCCACTCACATACCTGTAGCTGAGAGAAGCCTCCTCTTGAGGTGCTTGTGGAAAGTTGGTATTCCTCTTGAGCCGAAGCCAGGGGCTAAGCTCTCATCTCGAGGTGATTTGGGTCCACGGAGCCCTTTTGTGATGCTACAGTGACCTCAGGATCCCTCGAGACTTGAGACAGTGATCTTGGGTTTTCTCTCGAGTGCCATCAAGGAAATCAAGGCTCTTTTCACGTTTGATGTGGGATACAGAATTGCTCTGCACGCAGTGCAGGGGAATCGGGACTCATCTCGCGGCGAGGTGGAAGTCTCATGGTTTTTCTCGAGTTGCGGCCGGAACCTGGGTTATATTCTCGAGTTACGACGGGGAGGGCCCTTCCAGACACGTGTTGTTCAGCGACGTCAGGCCTCCTGCCTAGGTGCTAGGGACACCTCGGGATTCTCCTCGAGTCTTGGCATGGCAATTGGGACACGTCTCCACGTGAGGCGGGAGACCCAGGGTCCCTTTCCACGTGCCACAGGGATCCTGGGACTCCTATCAATTTTCAAAAGGACTCAGGCATCGTCTCCTTGGGTAGCATTGATCTCCGCGGACCTCTCGAGTTTTCAAAGGACGTGAGGCCTCCGGTCGCGATGAGGAGGAGAACTAGGTCTTTCTCTGTGGTCTCCACAGGGGATTCAGACATCCCTTCTTCTTGGGAGATGCAAGACGAGCCGGCATTCAATTCACTGCAGGGATATCCGGCCTTACTTCGAGTAAGAGCATCTCGGTGTCCATTCCACTTGAGGCCACAAACTCAGGGTCCCTCTCACATACCTGTAGCTGAGAGAAGCCTCCTCTTGAGGTGCTTGTGGAAAGTTGGTATTCCTCTTGAGTCGAAGCCAGGGACGAAGCTCTCATCTTGAGTTGATTTGTGTTCCACGGAGCCCTTTCGTGTTGCTACAGTGACCTCAGGATCCCTCGAGACTTGAGTCAGTGATCTTGGGTTTTCTCTGGAGTGCCATCAAGGAAATCAAGGCTCCTTTCACGTTTGATGTGGAACACAGAATTGCTCTGCACGCAGTGCAGTGGAATCGGGCCTCATCTCGCGGCGAGGGGGAAGTCTCATGGTTTTTCTCGAGTTTTGGCCGGAACCTCGTGTATATTCTCGACTTACGACGGGGAGGGCCCTTCCAGACTAGTGTTTATTCAGCGACGTCAGGACTCCTGCCTAGGTGAGAGGGACACTTCTGGATTCTCCTCGAGTCTTGACATGGCAATTGGGACGTGTCTCCACGTGAGGCGGGAGACCCAGGTTCCCTTTCCACGTGCCACAGGGATGCTGGGACTCCTATCCATTTTCAAGAGGAGTCAGGCATCGTCTCCTTTGGAAGCATTGATCTCCACGGACCTCTCGAGTTTTCAAAGGATGTGAGGACTCAGGTCGCGATGAGGCAGAGAACTAGGTCTTTCTCTGTGGTCTCCACAGGGATTCAGACATCCCTTCGTCTTGGTAGATTCAAGACGAGCCAGCATTCAATTCACTGAAGGGATATCCGGCCTTACTTCGAGTCAGAGCATCTCGGTGTCCATTCCACTTGAGGCCACACATTCAGGGTCCCTCTCACATACATGTAGCTGAGAGAAGCCTCCTCTTGAGGTGCTTGTGGAAACTTGGTATTCCTCTTGAGTCGAAGCCAGGGACTAAGCTCTCATCTCGAGTTGATTTGGGGTCCACGGAGCCCTTTCATGTTGCTCCAGTGACCTCATGATCCCTCTAGACTTGAGACAGTGATCTTGGGTTTTCTCTGGAGTGCCATCAAGGATATCAAGCCTCCTTTCACGTTTGATGTGGAACACGGAGTTGCTCTGCACGCAGTGCAGAGGAATCGGGCCTCATCTCGCGGCGAGGGGGAAGTCTCATGGTTTTTCTCCAGTTGCGGCCGGAAACTGGGGTATATTCTCGAGTTATGATGGGGAGGGCCATTCCAAACACGTGTTTGTTCATCGACGTCAGGACTCGTGCCTAGCTGTGAGGGACAACTCTGGATTCTCCTCGAGTCTTGACATGGCAATTGGGACGCGTCTCCACGTGAGGCGGGAGACCCAGGGTCCCTTTCCACGTGCCACAGGGATCCTGGGACTCCTATCCATTTTCAAGAGGAGTCAGGCATCGTCTCCCTTGGAAGCATTGATCTCCGCGGCCTCTCGAGTTTTCAAAGGATGTGAGGCTTCCGGTCGCGATGAGGCGGAGAATTAGGTCTTTCTCTGTGGTCTCCACAGGGGATTCAGACATCCCTTCATCTTGGGAGATGCAAGACGAGCCTGCATTCAATTCAATGCAGGGATATCCGGCCTAACTTCGAGTCAGAGCTTCTCGGTGTCCATTCCACTTGAGGCCACAAACTCAGGGTCCCTCTCACATACCTGTAGCTGAGAGAAGCCTCCTCTTGAGGTGCTTGTGGAAAGTTGGTATTCCTCTTGAGTCGAAGCCAGGGACTAAGCTCTCATCTCGAGTTGATTTGGGGTACACGGAGCCCTTTCGTGTTGCTCCAGTGACCTCAGGATCCCTCTAGACTTGAGACTGTGATCTTGGCTTTTCTCTCGAGTGCCATCAAGGAAATCAAGGCTTTTTTCGCCTTTGATGTGGAACACGGAATTGCTCTGCACGCAGTGCAGGGGAATCGGGCCTCATCTCGCGGCGAGGGGGAAGTCTCATGGTTTTTCTCGAGTTGCGGCCAGAACCTGGGGTATATTCTCGAGTTACGAAGGGGAGGGACTTCCAGACACGTGTTTGTTCAGCGACGTCAGGACTCCTGCCTAGATGCGAGGGACACCTCGGGATCCTCCTCGAGTCTTGGCATGGCTATTGGGACGCGTCTCCATGTGAGGCGGTAGACCCAGGGTCCCTTTCCACGTGCCACAGAGATCCTGGGACTCCTATCCATTTTCAAGAGGAGTCAGGCATCGTCTCCTTTGGAAGCATTGATCTCCGCAGACCTCTCGAGTTTTCAAAGGATGTGAGGCCTCCGGTCGCGATGAGGCGGAGAACTAGGTCTTTCTCTTTGGTCTCCACAGGGGATTCAGACATCCCTTCGTCTTGGGAGATGCAAGACGAGCCTGCATTCAATTCACTGCAGGGATATCCGGCCTGACTTCGAGTCAGAGCATCTCGGTGTCCATTCCACCTGAGGCCACAAACTCAGGGTCCCTCTCACATACCTGTAGCTGAGAGAAGCCTCCTCTTGAGGTGCTTGTGGAAAGTTGCTATTCCCCTTGAATCGAAGCCAGGGCCTAAGCTCTCATCTCCAGTTGATTTGGGGTCCACGGAGCCCTTTCGTGTTGCTCCAGTGACCTCAGGATCCCTCTAGACTTGAGACAGTGATCTTGGGTTTTCTCTGGAGTGCCATCAAGGAAATCAAGGCTCCTTTCACGTTTGATGTGGAACACGGAATTGCTCTGCACGCAGTGCAGGGGAATCGCGCCTCTTCTCTCGGCGAGTGGGAAGTGTCACGGTTTTTCTCGAGTTGCGGCCGGAACCTGGGGTATATTCTCGAGTTACGATGGGGAGTCCCCTTCCAGACTCGTGTTTGTTCAGCGACGTCAGGACTCCTGCCTAGGTGCGAGGGACACGTCGGGATTCTCCTCGTGTCTTGGCATGGCAATTGGGACGCGTCTCCACGTGAGGCGGGAGACCCAGTGTCCCTTTCCACGTGCCACAGGGATCCTGGGACTCCTATCCATTTTCAAGAGGAGTCAGGCGTCGTCTCCTTTGGAAGCATTGATCTCCGTGGACCTCCCCAGTTTTCAAATGATATGAGGCCTCCGGTCGCGATGAGGCGGAGAACTAGGTCTTTCTCTGTGGTCTCCACAGGGGATTCAGACATCCCTTCGTCTTGGGAGAGGCAAGACGAGCCTGCATTTAATTCACTGTTCGGATATCCGGCCTTATATCGAGTCAGAGCATCTCGGTGTCCTTTCCACTTGAGGCCACAAATTCAGGGTCCCACTCACATACCTGTAGCTGAGAGAAGCCTCCTCTTGAGGTGCTTGGGGAAAGTTGGTATTCCTGTTGAGCCGAAGCCAGGGGCTAAGCTCTCATCTCGAGGTGATTTGGGGTCCACGGAGCCCTTTTGTGATGCTACAGTGACCTCAGGATCCCTCGAGACTTGAGACAGTGATCTTGGGTTTTCTCTCGAGTGCCATCAAGGAAATCAAGGCTCTTTTCACGTTTGATGTGGGATACAGAATTGCTCTGCATGCAGTGCAGGGGAATCGGGACTCATCTCGCGGCGAGGTGGAAGTCTCATGGTTTTTCTCGAGTTGCGGCCGGAACCTGGGGTATATTCTCGAGTTACGAAGGGGAGGGCCCTTCCAGACACGTGTTGTTCAGCGACGTCAGGCCTCCTGCCTAGGTGCTAGGGACACCTCGGGATTCTCCTCGAGTCTTGGCATGGCAATTGGGACACGTCTCCACGTGAGGCGGGAGACCCAGGGTCCCTTTCCACGTGCCACAGGGATCCTGGGACTCCTATCAATTTTCAAAAGGACTCAGGCATCGTCTCCTTGGGAAGCATTGATCTCCGCGGACCTCTCGAGTTTTCAAAGGATGTGAGGCCTCCGGTCGCGATGAGGAGGAGAACTAGGTCTTTCTCTGTGGTCTCCACAGGGGATTCAGACATCCCTTCTTCTTGGGAGATGCAAGACGAGCCGGCATTCAATTCACTGCAGGGATATCCGGCCTTACTTCGAGTAAGAGCATCTCGGTGTCCATTCCACTTGAGGCCACAAACTCAGGGTCCTTCTCACATACCTGTAGCTGAGAGAAGCCTCCTCTTGAGGTGCTTGTGGAAAGTTGGTATTCCTCTTGAGTCGAAGCCAGGGACGAAGCTCTCATCTTGAGTTGATTTGTGTTCCACGGAGCCCTTTCGTGTTGCTACAGTGACCTCAGGATCCCTCGAGACTTGAGACAGTGATCTTGGGTTTTCTCTGGAGTGCCATCAAGGAAATCAAGGCTCCTTTCACGTTTGATGTGGAACACAGAATTGCTCTGCACGCAGTGCAGTGGAATCGGGCCTCATCTCGCGGCGAGGGGGAAGTCTCATGTTTTTTCTCGAGTTTTGGCCGGAACCTCGTGTATATTCTCGACTTACGACGGGGAGGGCCCTTCCAGACTAGTGTTTGTTCAGCGACGTCAGGACTCCTGCCTAGGTGCGAGGGACACTTCTGGATTCTCCTCGAGTCTTGACATGGCAATTGGGACGTGTCTCCACGTGAGGCGGGAGACCCAAGGTCCCTTTCCACGTGCCACAGGGATGCTGGGACTCCTATCCATTTTCAAGAGGAGTCAGGCATCGTCTCCTTTGGAAGCATTGATCTCCACGGACCTCTCGAGTTTTCAAAGGATGTGAGGCCTCAGGTCGCGATGAGGCAGAGAACTAGGTCTTTCTCTGTGGTCTCCACAGGGATTCAGACATCCCTTCGTCTTGGTAGATTCAAGACGAGCCAGCATTCAATTCACTGAAGGGATATCCGGCCTTACTTCGAGTCAGAGCATCTCTGTGTCCATTCCACTTGAGGCCACACATTCAGGGTCCCTCTCACATACATGTAGCTGAGAGAAGCCTCCTCTTGAGGTGCTTGTGGAAACTTGGTATTCCTCTTGAGTCGAAGCCAGGGACTAAGCTCTCATCTCGAGTTGATTTGGGGTCCACGGAGCCCTTTCGTGTTGCTCCAATGACCTCATGATCCCTCTAGACTTGAGACAGTGATCTTGGGTTTTCTCTGGAGTGCCATCAAGGATATCAAGCCTCCTTTCACGTTTGATGTGGAACACGGAGTTGCTCTGCACGCAGTGCAGAGGAATCGGGCCTCATCTCGCGGCGAGGGGGAAGTCTCATGGTTTTACTCCAGTTGCGGCCGGAAACTGGGGTATATTCTCGAGTTATGATGGGGAGGGCCATTCCAAACACGTGTTTGTTCATCGACGTCAGGACTCGTGCCTAGCTGTGAGGGACAACTCTGGATTCTCCTCGAGTCTTGACATGGCAATTGGGACGCGTCTCCACGTGAGGCGGGAGACCCAGGGTCCCTTTCCACGTGCCACAGGGATCCTGGGACTCCTATCCATTTTCAAGAGGAGTCAGGCATCGTCTCCCTTGGAAGCATTGATCTCCGCGGCCTCTCGAGTTTTCAAAGGATGTGAGGCTTCCGTTCGCGATGAGGCGGAGAATTAGGTCTTTCTCTGTGGTCTCCACAGGGGATTCAGTCATCCCTTCATCTTGGGAGATGCAAGACGAGCCTGCATTCAATTCAATGCAGGGATATCCGGCCTAACTTCGAGTCAGAGCTTCTCGGTGTCCATTCCACTTGAGGCCACAAACTCAGGGTCCCTCTCACATACCTGTAGCTGAGAGAAGCCTCCTCTTGAGGTGCTTGTGGAAAGTTGCTATTCCTCTTGAATCGAAGCCAGGGCCTAAGCTCTCATCTCCAGTTGATTTGGGGTCCACGGAGCCCTTTCGTGTTGCTCCAGTGACCTCAGGATCCCTCTAGACTTGAGACAGTGATCTTGGGTTTTCTCTGGAGTGCCATCAAGGAAATCAAGGCTCCTTTCACGTTTGATGTGGAACACGGAATTGCTCTGCACGCAGTGCAGGGGAATCGCGCCTCTTCTCTCGGCGAGTGGGAAGTGTCACGGTTTTTCTCGAGTTGCGGCCGGAACCTGGGGTATATTCTCGAGTTACGACGGGGAGGGCCCTTCCAGACTCGTGTTTGTTCAGCGACGTCAGGACTCCTGCCTAGGTGCGAGGGACACGTCGGGATTCTCCTCGAGTCTTGGCATGGCAATTGGGACGCGTCTCCACGTGAGGCGGGAGACCCAGGGTCCCTTTCCACGTGCCCCAGGGATCCTGGGACTCCTATCAATTTTCAAAAGGACTCAGGCATCGTCTCCTTGGGAAGCATTCATCTCCGCGGACCTCTCGAGTTTTCAAAGGATGTGAGGCCTCCGGTCGCGATGAGGCAGAGGACTAGGTCTTTCTCTGTGGTCTCCACAGGGGATTCAGACATCCCTTCCTCTTGGGAGATGCAAGACGAGCCTGCATTCAATTCACTGCAGGGATATCCGGCCGTACATCGAGTCAGAGCATCTCGGTGTCCATTTCACTTGAGGACACAAACTCAGGGTCCCTCTCACATACCTGTAGCTGAGAGAAGCCTCCTCTTGAGGTGGTTGTGGAAAGTTGGTATTCCTCTTGAGTCGAAGCCAGGGACTAAGCTCTCATCTCGAGTTGATTTGGGGTCCACGGAGCCCTTTCGTGTTGCTCCAGTGACCTCAGGATCCCTCTAGAATTGAGACAGTGATCTTGGGTTTTCTCTGGAGTGCCATCAAGGAAATCAAGGCTCCTTTCACGTTTGATGTGGATCATGGAATTGTTCTGCACGCAGTGCAGGGGAATCGGGCCTCATCTCGCGGCGAGGGGGAAGTCTCATGGTTTTTCTTGAGTTGCGGACCGACCCTGGGGTATATTCTCGAGTTACGACTGGGAGGGCCCTTCCAGACACGTGTTTGTTCAGCGACATGAGGACTCCTGCCTAGGTGCTAGTGACAACTCAGGATTCTCGTCCAGTCTTGGCATGGCAATTGGGACGCGTCTCCACGTGAGGCGGGAGACCCAGGGTCGCTTTCCACGTGCCACAGGGATCCTGGGACTCCTATCCATTTTCAAGAGGAGTCAGGCGTCGTCTCCTTTGGAAGCATTGATCTCTGGTGACCTCTCGAGTTTTCAAAGGATGTGAGGCCTCCGGTCGCGATGATGCAGAGAACTGGATCTTTCTCTGTTGTCTCCACAGGGGATTCAGACATCCCTTCGTCTTGGGAGATGCAAGACGAGCCTGCATTCATTTCACTTTTGGGATATCCAGCCTTACTTCGAGTCAGAGCATCTCGGTGTCCATACCACTTGAGGCCACAAATTCAGGGTCCCTCTTACATACCTGTAGCTGAGAGAAGCCTCCTCTTGAGGTGCTTGTGGAAAGTTGATATTCCTCTTGAGTCAAAGCGAGGGACTAAGCTCTCATCTCGAGTTGATTTTGGGTCCACGGATCCCTTTCGTTTTGCTCCAGTGACCTCAGGATCCCTCTAGACTTGAGACAGTGATCTTGGGTTTTCCCTGGAGTGCCATCACGGAAATCCAGTCTCCTTTCACGTTTGATGTGGAACACGGAATTGCTCTGCACGCAGTGCAGGGGAATCGGGCCTCCTCTCGCGGGGAGGGGGAAGTCTCATGGTTTTTCTCGAGTTGCGGCCAGAACCTGGGGTATATTCTCGAGTTTCGACGGGGAGGGCCCTTCCAGACACGTGTTTGTTCAGCGAAGTCAGGACTCCTGCCTAGGTGCAAGGGACAACTCGGGATTCTCCTCGTGTCTTGGCATGGCAATTGGGACGCGTCTCCACGTGAGGCGGGAGACCCAGTGTCCCTTTCCACGTGCCACAGGGATCCTGGGACTCCTATCCATTTTCAAGAGGAGTCAGGCGTCGTCTCCTTTGGAAGCATTGATCTCCGCGGACCTCCCCAGTTTTCAAATGATATGAGGCCTCCGGTCGCGATGAGGCGGAGAACTAGGTCTTTCTCTGTGGTCTCCACAGGGGATTCAGACATCCCTTCGTCTTGGGAGAGGCAAGACGAGCCTGCATTCAATTCACTGTTCGGATATCCGGCCTTACTTCGAGTCAGAGCATCTCGGTGTCCTTTCCACTTGAGGCCACAAATTCAGGGTCCCACTCACATACCTGTAGCTGAGAGAAGCCTCCTCTTGAGGTGCTTGTTGAAAGTTGGTATTCCTCTTGAGCCGAAGCCAGGGGCTAAGCTCTCATCTCGAGGTGATTTGGCGGTCCACGGAGCCCTTTTGTGATGCTACAGTGACCTCAGGATCCCTCGAGACTTGAGACAGTGATCTTGGGTTTTCTCTGGAGTGCCATCAAGGAAATCAAGGCTCTTTTCACTTTTGATGTGGGATACAGAATTGCTCTGCACGCAGTGCAGGGGAATCGGGACTCATCTCGCGGCGAGGTGGAAGTCTCATGGTTTTTCTCGAGTTGCGGCTGGAACCTGGGGTATATTCTCGAGTTACGACGGGGAGGGCCCTTCCAGACACGTGTTGTTCAGCGACGTCAGGCCTCCTGCCTAGGTGCTAGGGACACCTCGGGATTCTCCTCGAGTCTTGGCATGGCAATTGGGACACGTCTCCACGTGAGGCGGGAGACCCAGGGTCCCTTTCCACGTGCCTCAGGGATCCTGGGACTCCTATCAATTTTCAAAAGGACTCAAGCATCGTCTCCTTGGGTAGCATTGATCTCCGCGGACCTCTCGAGTTTTCAAAGGATGTGAGGCCTCCGGTCGCGATGAGGAGGAGAACTAGGTCTTTCTCTGTGGTCTCCACAGGGGATTCAGACATCCCTTCTTCTTGGGAGATGCAAGACGAGCCGGCATTCAATTCACTGCAGGGATATCCGGCCTTACTTCGAGTAAGAGCATCTCGGTGTCCATTCCACTTGAGGCCACAAACTCAGGGTCCCTCTCACATACCTGTAGCTGAGAGAAGCCTCCTCTTGAGGTGCTTGTGGAAAGTTGGTATTCCTCTTGAGTCGAAGCCAGGGACTAAGCTCTCATCTCGAGTTGATTTGGGTTCCACGGAGCCCTTTCGTGTTGCTCCAGTGACCTCAGGATCCCTCGAGACTTGCGACAGTGATCTTGGGTTTTCTCTGGAGTGCCATCAAGGAAATCAAGGCTCCTTTCACGTTTGATGTGGAACACAGAATTGCTCTGCACGCAGGGCAGTGGAATCGGGCCTCATCTCGCGGCGAGGGGGAAGTCTCATGTTTTTTCTCGAGTTTTGGCCGGAACCTCGTGTATATTCTCGAGTTACGACGGGGAGGGCCCTTCCAGACACGTGTTTGTTCAACGATGTCATTACTCCTGCCTAGGTGCGAGGGACACCTCGGGATTCTCCTCGAGTCTTGGCATGGCAATTGGGACGCGTCTCCACGTGAGGCGGGAGACCCAGGGTCCCTTTCCACGTGCCCCAGGGATCCTCGGACTCCTATCCATTTGCAAGAGGAGTCAGGCATCGTTGCCTTTGGAAGCATTGATCTCCGCGGACCTCTCGAGTTTTCAAAGGATGTGAGGCCTCCGGTCGCGATGAGGCAGAGGACTAGGTCTTTCTCTGTGGTCTCCACAGGGGATTCAGACATCCCTTCGTCTTGGGAGATGCAAGACGAGCCTGCATTCAATTCACTGCAGGGATATCCGGCCTTACTTCGAGTCAGAGCATCTCGGAGTCCATTTCACTTGAGGCCACAAACTCAGGGTCCCTCTCACATACCTGTAGCTGAGAGAAGCCTCCTCTTGAGGTGCTTATGGAAAGTTGGTATTCCCCTTCAATCGAAGCCAGGGACTAAGCGCTCATCTCGAGTTGATTTGGGGTCCAGGGATCCCTTTCGTGTTGCTCCAGTGACCTCAGGATCCCTCTAGACTTCAGCCAGTGATCTTGGGTTTTCTCTGGAGTGCCATCAAGGAAATCAAGGCTCCTTTCACGTTTGATGTGGAACACGGAATTGCTCTGCACGCAGTGCAGGGGAATCGGGCCTCATCTAGCCGCGAGGGGTAGGTCTCATGGAATTTCTCGAGTTGTGGCCGGAACCTGGCGTATATTCTCGAGTTACTATGGGGAGGGCCCTTCCAGACACGTGTTTGTTCAGCGAAGTCAGGACTCCTGCCTAGGTGCGAGGGACACCTCGGGATTCTCCTCGAGTCTTGGCATGGCAATTGGGACGCGTCTCCACCTGAGGCGGGAGACCCAGTGTCCCTTTCCACGTGCCACAGGGATCCTGGGACTCCTATCCATTTTGAAGAGGATTCAGGCATTGTCTCCTTTGGAAGCATTGATCTCCGTGGACCTCTCGAGTTTTCAAAGGATGTGAGGCCTCCGGTCGCGATGAGGTGGAGAACTAAGTCTTTGTCTATGGTCTTCACAGGGGATTCAGACATCCCTTCGTCTTGGGAGATGCAAGACGAGCCTGCATTCAATTCTCTGCATGGATATCTGCCCTTACTTCGAGTCAGAGCATCTCGGTGTCCATTCCACTTGAGGCCACAAACTCAAGGTCCCTCTCACATACCTGTAACTGAGAGAGGCCTCCTCTTGAGGTGCTTGTGGAAAGTTGGTATTCCTCTTGAGTCGAAGCCAGGGACGAAGCTCTCCTCTCGAGTTGATTTGTGGTCCACGGAGCTCTTTCTTGTTGCTACAGTGACCTCAGGATCCCTCTAGACTTGAGACAGTGATCTTGGCTTTTCTTTGGAGTGCCATCAAGGAAATCAAGAATCTTTTCACGTTTGATGTGGAACACGGAATTGGTCTGCACGCAGTGCAGGGGAATCGGGCCTCATCTCAAGGCGAGGGGGAAGTCTCATGATGTTTCTCGAGTTGCGGCCGGAACCTCGGGTATATTCTCGAGTTACGACGGGGAGGGCCTTTCCAGACACGTGTTTGTTCTGCGACGTCAGGATTCCTGCCTAGGTGCGAGGGACACCTCGGCATTTTCCTCGAATCTTGGCATGGCAATTAGGACAAGTCTCCACGTGAGGCGGGAGACCCAGGGTCCCGTTCCACGTGCCACAGGGATTCTTGGACTCCTATCCATTTTCAAGAGGAGTCAGGCATCGTCTCCTTTACAAGCATTGATCTCCGCGGACCTCTCGAGTTTTCAAAGGATGTGACGCCTCCGGTCGTGATGAGGCGGAGAACTAGGTCTTTCTCTGTGGTCTCCACAGGGGATTCAGACATCCCTTCGTCTTGCGAGATGCAAGACGAGCCTGCATTCAATTCACTGCAGGGATGTCCGGCCTTACTTCGAGTCAGAGCATCTCGGTGTCCATTCTACTTGAGGCCACAAACACAGGTTCCCTCTCACATACCTTTAGCTGAGAGAAGCCTCCTCTTGAGGTTCTCGTGGAAAGTTGGTATTCCTCTTGAGTCGAAGCCAGGGACGAAGCTCTCATCTTGAGTTGATTTGGAGTCCACGGACCCCTTTCGTGTTGCTACAGTGACCTCAGGATCCCTCTCGACTTGAGACAGTGATCTTGGGGTTTCTCTGGAGTGCCATCAAGTAAATCAAGGCTCCTTTCACGTTTGATGTGGAACACGGAATTGCTCTGCACGCAGTGCAGGGGAATCGGGCCTCATCTTGCGGCGACTGGGAAGGCTCATGGTTTTTCTCGAGTTGCAGCCCGAACCTGGGGTATATTCTCGAGTAACGACGGGGAGGGCCCTTCCAGACACGTGTTTGTTCAGTGACGTCAGGACTCCTGCCTAGGTGTGAGGGACACCTCGGGATTATCCTCGAGTCTTGGCATGGCAATTGGGACGCGTCTCCATGTGAGGCGGGAGACCCAGGTTCCCGTTCCACGTGCCACAGGGTTTCTTGGACTCCTATCCATTTTCAAGAGGAGTCAGGCATCGTCTCCTTAGGAAGCATTGATCTCCGCGGACCTCTCGAGTTTTCAAAGATGTGATGCCTCCGGTCGCCATGAGAGGGAGAACTAGGTCTTTCTCTGTGGTATCCACAGGGTATTCAGACATCCCTTCGTCTTGGGAGATGCAAGACGAGCCTGCATTCAATTCACTGCAGGGATATCCAGCCTTACTTCGAGTCAGAGTTTCTCGGTGTCCATTCCACTTGAATCCCCAACTCAGGGCCCTCTCACATAATTTTATCTGAGAGAAGCCTCCTCTTGAGGTGCTTGTGGAATGTTGCTATTCCTCTAGAGTCGAAGCCAGTGAATAAGCTCTCATCACGAGTTGATTTGGGGTCCATGGACCCATTTCGTGTTGCTACAGTGACGTCAGGATCCCTCTAGACTTGAGACAGTGATCTCGGGTTTTCTCTGGAGTGCCATCAAGGAAATCAAGGCTCCTTTCACGTTTGATGTGGAACACGGAATTGCTCTGCACGCAGTGCAGGGGAATCGGGCCTCATCTCGCGGCGAGGGGGAAGTCTCATGGTTTTTCTCGAGTTGCGGCCGGAACCTGGGGTATATTCTCGAGTTACGACGGGGAGGTCCGTTCCAGACACGTGTTTGTTCAGCGACGTCAGGACTCCTGCGTCGGTGCGAGGGACACCTCGGGATTCTCCTCGAGTCTTGTCATGGCAATTGGGACGCGTCTCCACGTGAGGCGGGGGATCCAGGGTCCCTTTCCATGTGCCACAGGGATCCTGGGACTCCTGTCCATTTTCAAGAGGAGTCAGGCATCGTCTCCTTTGGAAGCATTGATCTCCGCGGACCTCTCGAGTTCTCAAAGGATGTGAGGACTCACGTCGCGATGAGGCGGAGAACAATGTCTTTCTCTATGGTCTCCACAGGGGATTCATACATCCCTTCTTCTTAGGAGATGCAAGACGAGCCTGCATTCAATTCACTGCAGGGATATCCGGCCTTTATTCGAATCAGTGCATCTCGGTGTCCATTACATTTGAGGCCACACACTCAGGGTCCCTCTCACATAAATGTAGCTGAGAGAAACCTCATCTTGAGGTGCTTGGGGAAAGTTGGTATTCCTCTTGAGTCGAAGTCAGGGAGTAAGCTCTCATCTCGAGTTGATTTGGGGTCCACGGAGCTCTTTCGTGTTGCTACAGTGACCTCAGGATCCCTCTAGACTTGAGACAGTGATCTTGGCTTTTCTCTGGAGTGCCATCAAGGAAATCAAGGCTCCTTTCACGTTTGATGTGGAACACGGAATTGCTCTGCACGCAGTGCAGGGGAATCGGGCCTCATCTCGCGGCGAGGGGGAATTCTCATGGTTTTTGTCGAGTTGCGGCCGGAACCTGGGGTATGTTCTCGAGTTACGACGGGGAGGACCCTTCCAGACACCTGTTTGTTCAGCGACGTCAGGACTCCTGCCTAGGTGCGAGGCACATCTCGGGATTCTCCTCGAGTCTTGGCATGGCAACTGGGACGCGTCTCCACGTGAGGCGGGAGACCCAGGGTCCCTTTCCACGTGCCACAGGGATCCTGGGACTCCTATCCATTTTCAAGAGGAGTCAGGCATCGTCTCCTTTGGAAGCATTGATCTCCGCACACCTCTCGATGTTTCAAAGGTTGTGAGGCCTCAATTCGGGATGAGGCGGAGAACTAGGTCTTTCTCTGTGGTCTCCACAGTGGATTCAGACATCCCTTCGTCTTGGGAGATGCAAGACGAGCCTGCATTCAATTCTCTGCATGGATATCTGCCCTTACTCCGAGTCAGAGCATCTCGGTGTCCATTCCACTTGAGGCCACAAACTCAGGGTCCCTCTCACATACCTGTAGCTGAGAGAAGCCTCCTCTTGAGGTGCTTGTGGAAAGTTGGTATTCCTCTTGAGTCGAAGCCAGGGAAAAGCTCTCATCTCGAGTTGATTTGGGGTCCACGGAGCACTTTCGTGTTGCTCCAGTGACCTCAGGATCCCTCTAGACTTGAGACAGTGATCTTGGGTTTTCTCTGGAGTGCCATCAAGGAAATCAAGGCTCCTTTCAGGTTTGATGTGGAACACGGAATTGCTCTGCACGCAGTGCAGGGGAATCGGGCCTCATCTCCCGGCGAGGGGGAAGTCTCATGGTTTTTCTTGAGTTGCGGACCGAACCTGGGGTATATTCTCGAGTTATGACGGGGAGGGCCCTTCCAGACACGTGTTTGTTCAGCGACATGAGGACTCCTGCCTAGGTGCTAGGGACAACTCAGGATTCTCGTCCAGTCTTGGCATGGCAATTGGGACGCGTCTCCACGTGAGGCGGGAGACCCAGGGTCGCTTTCCACGTGCCACAGGGATCCTGGGACTCCTATCCATTTTCAAGAGGAGTCAGGCGTCGTCTCCTTTGGAAGCATTGATCTCCGCGGACCTCCCCAGTTTTCAAATGATATGAGGTCTCCGGTCGCGATGAGGCGGAGAACTAGGTCTTTCTCTGTGGTCTCCACAGGGGATTCAGACATCCCTTCGTCTTGGGAGAGGCAAGACGAGCCTGCATTCAATTCACTGTTCGGATATCCGGCCTTACTTCGAGTCAGAGCATCTCGGTGTCCTTTCCACTTGAGGCCACAAATTCAGGGTCCCACTCACATACCTGTAGCTGAGAGAAGCCTCCTCTTGAGGTGCTTGTGGAAAGTTGGTATTCCTCTTGAGCCGAAGCCAGGGGCTAAGCTCTCATCTCGAGGTGATTTGGGGTCCACGGAGCCCTTTTGTGATGCTACAGTGACCTCAGGATCCCTCGAGACTTGAGACAGTGATCTTGGGTTTTCTCTCGAGTGCCATCAAGGAAATCAAGGCTCTTTTCACGTTTGATGTGGGATACAGAATTGCTCTGCACGCAGTGCAGGGGAATCGGGACTCATCTCGCGGCGAGGTGGAAGTCTCATGGTTTTTCTCGAGTTGCGGCCGGAACCTGGGGTATATTCTCGAGTTACGACGGGGAGGGCCCTTCCAGACACGTGTTGTTCAGCGACGTCAGGCCTCCTGCCTAGGTGCTAGGGACACCTCGGGATTCTCCTCGAGTCTTGGCATGGCAATTGGGACACGTCTCCACGTGAGGAGGGAGACCCAGGGTCCCTTTCCACGTGCCACACGGATCCTGGGACTCCTATCCATTTTCAAGAGGAGTCAGGCATCGTCTCCTTGGGAAGCATTGATCTCCGCGGACTTCTCAAGTTTTCAAAGGATGTGAGGCCTCCGGTCCCGATGAGCAGGAGAACTAGGTCTTTCTCTGTGGTCTCCACAGGGGATTCAGACATCCCTTCTTCTTGGGAGATGCAAGACGAGCCGGCATTCAATTCACTGCAGGGATATCCGGCCTTACTTCGAGTCAGAGCATCTCGGTGTCCATTCCACTTGAGGCCACAAACTCAGGGTCCCTCTCACATACCTGTAGCTGAGAGAAGCCTCCTCTTGAGGTGCTTGTGGAAAGTTGGTATTCCTCTTGAGTCGAAGCCAGGGACGAAGCTCTCATCTTGAGTTGATTTGTGTTCCACGGAGCCCTTTCATGTTGCTACAGTGACCTCAGGATCCCTCGAGACTTGAGACAGTGATCTTGGGTTTTCTCTGGAGTGCCATCAAGGAAATCAAGGCTCCTTTCACGTTTGATGTGGAACACGGAATTGCTCTTCACGCAGTGCAGGGGAATCGGGCCTCATCTCGCGGCGAGGGGGAAGTCTCATGGTTTTTCTCGAGTTGCGGCCGGAAGCTGGGGTATATTCTCGACTTACGACGGGGAGGGCCCTTCCAGACACGTGTTTGTTCAGCGACGTCAGGACTCCTGCCGATGTGCGAGGGACACTTCTGGATTCTCCTCGAGTCTTGACATGGCAATTGGGACGTGTCTCCACGTGAAGCGGGAGACCCAGGGTCCCTTTCCACGTGCCTCAGGGATGCTGGGACTCCTATCCATTTTCAAGAGGAGTCAGGCATCGTCTCCTTTGGAAGCATTGATGTCCACGGACTTCTCGAGTTTTCAAAGGATGTGAGGCCTCAGGTCGCGATGAGGCAGAGAACTAGGTCTTTCTCTGTGGTCTCCACAGGGATTCAGACATCCCTTCGTCTTGGTAGATTCAAGGCGAGCCGGCATTCAATTCATTGAAGGGATATCCGGCCTTACTTCGAGTCAGAGCATCTCGGTGTCCATTCCACTTGAGGCCACACATTCAGGGTCCCTCTCACATACATGTAGCTGAGAGAAGCCTCCTCTTGAGGTGCTTGTGGAAACTTGGTATTCCTCTTGAGTCGAAGCCAGGGACTAAGCTCTCATCTCGAGTTGATTTGGGGTCCACGGAGCCCTTTCGTGTTGCTACAGTGACCTCATGATCCCTCTAGACTTGAGACAGTGATCTTGGGTTTTCTCTGGAGTGCCATCAAGGATATCAAGCCTCCTTTCACGTTTGATGTGGAACACGGAGTTGCTCTGCACGCAGTGCAGGGGAATCGGGCCTCATCTCGCGGCGAGGGGGAAGTCTCATGGTTTTTCTCCAGTTGCGGCCGGAACCTGGGGTATATTCTCGAGTTATGATGGGGAGGGCCATTCCAAACACCTGTTTGTTCATCGACGTCAGGACTCGTGCCTAGCTGTGAGGGACAACTCTGGATTCTCCTCGAGGCTTGGCATGGCAATTGGGACGCGTCTCCACGTGAGGCGGGAGACCCAGGTTCCCATTCCACGTGCCACAGGGATCCTGGGACTCCTATCCATTTTCAAGAGGAGTCAGGCATCGTCTCCTTTGGAAGCCTAGATCTCAGCGGACCTCTCGAGTTTTCAAAGGATGTGATGCCTCCGTTCGCGATGAGGAGGAGAACTAGGTCTTTCTCTGTGGTCTCCACAGGGGATTCAGACATCCCTTTTTCTTGGGAGATGCAAGACGAGCCTGCATTCAATTCACTTCAGGGATATCCGGCCTTACTTCGAGTCAGAGCATCTCGGTGTCCATTCCACTTGAGGCCACAAACTCAGGGTCCCTACACATACCTGTAGCTGAGAGAAGCCTCCTATTGAGGTGCTTGTGGAAAGTTGGTATTCCTCTTGAGTCGAAGCCAGGGACTAAGCTCTCATCTCGAGTTGATTTGTGGTCCACTGAGCCCTTTCATGTTGCTCCAGTGACCTCAGGATCCCTCTAGACTTGAGACAGTGATCTTGGGTTTTCTCTGGAGTGCCATCAAGGAAATCAAGGCTCCATTCACGTTTGATGTGGAACACGGAATTGCTCTTCACGCAGTGCAGGGGAATCGGGCCTCATCTCGCGGCGAGGGGGAAGTCTCATGGATTTTCTCGAGTTGCGGCCGGAACCTGGGGTATATTCTCGAGTTATGACGGGGAGGGCCCTTCCAGACACGTGTTTGTTCAGCGAAGTCAGGACTCCTGCCTAGGTGCGAGGGACACCTCGTGATTCTCCTCGAGTCTTGGCATGGTAATTGGGACGCGTCTCCACGTGAGGCGGGAGACCCAGGGTCCCTTGCCACGTGCCACAGGGATCCTGGGACTCCTATCCATTTTCAAGAGGAGTCAGGCATCATCTCCTTTGGAAGCATTGATCTCCGCGGACCTCTCGAGTTTTCAAAGGATGTGAGGCCTCCGGTCGCGATGAGGCGGAGGACTAGGTCTTTCTCTGTGGTCTCCACAGGGGAGTCAGACATCCCTTCGTCTTGGGAGATGCAAGACGAGCCTGCATTCAATTCACTGCAGGGATATCCGGCCGTACTTCGAGTCACAGCATCTCGGTGTCCATTTCACTTGAGGCCACAAACTCAGGGTCCCTCTCACATACATGTAGCTGAGAGAAGCCTCCTCTTGAGGTGCTTGTGGAAACTTGGTATTCCTCTTGAGTCGAAGCCAGGGACTAAGCTCTCATCTCGAGTTGATTTGGGGTCCACGGAGCCCTTTCGTGTTGCTCCAGTGACCTCAGGATCCCTCTAGAATTGAGACAGTGATCTTGGGTTTTCTCTGGAGTGCCATCACGGAAATCAAGGCTCCTTTCACGTTTGATGTGGAACACGGAATTGCTCTGCACGCAGTGCAGGGGAATCGGGCCTCATCTCGTGGCGAGGAGGAAGTCTCATGGTTTTTCTCGAGTTGCGGCCGGAACCTGGGGTATATTCTCGAGTTACGACGGGGAGGGCCCTTCCAGACTCGTGTTTGTTCAACGATGTCATTACTCCTGCCTAGGTGCGAGGGACACCTCGGGATTCTCCTCGAGTCTTGGCATGGCAATTGGGACACGTCTCCACATGAGGCGGGAGACCCAGGGTCCCTTTCCACGTGCCACACGGATCCTGGGACTCCTATCCATTTTCAAGAGGAGTCAGGCATCGTCTCCTTTGCAAGCATTGATCTCCGCGGACCTCTCGAGTTTTCAAAGGATGTGAGGCCTCCGGTCGCGATGAGGAGGAGAACTAGGTCTTTCTCTGTGGTCTCCACAGGGGATTCAGACATCCCTTCTTCTTGGGAGATGCAAGACGAGCCGGCATTCAATTCACTGCAGGGATATCCGGCCTTACTTCGAGTAAGAGCATCTCGGTGTCCATTCCACTTGAGGCCACAAACTCAGGGTCCCTCTCACATACCTGTAGCTGAGAGAAGCCTCCTCTTGAGGTGCTTGTGGAAAGTTGGTATTCCTCTTGAGTCGAAGCCAGGGACGAAGCTCTCATCTTGAGTTGATTTGGGTTCCACGGAGCCCTTTCGTGTTGCTACAGTGACCTCAGGATCCCTCGAGACTTGAGACAGTGATCTTGGGTTTTCTCTGGAGTGCCATCAAGGAAATCAAGGCTCCTTTCACGTTTGATGTGGAACACAGAATTGCTCTGCACGCAGTGCAGGGGAATCGGGCCTCATCTCGCGGCGAGGGGGAAGTCTCATGGTTTTTCTCGAGTTTTGGCCGGAACCTGGTGTATATTCTCGACGTACGACGGGGAGGGCCCTTCCAGACTAGTGTTTGTTCAGCGACGTCAGGACTCCTGCCTAGGTGCGAGGGACACTTCTGGATTCTCCTCGAGTCTTGACATGGCAATTGGGACGTGTCTCCACGTGAGGCGGGAGACCCAGGGTCCCTTTCCACGTGCCTCAGGGATGCTGGGACTCCTATCCATTTTCAAGAGGAGTCAGGCATCGTCTCCTTTGAAAGCATTGATCTCCACGGACTTCTCGAGTTTTCAAAGGATGTGAGGCCTCAGGTCGCGATGAGGCAGAGAACTAGGTCTTTCTCTGTGGTCTCCACAGGGATTCAGACATCCCTTCGTCTTGGTAGATTCAAGACGAGCCGGCATTCAATTCACTGAAGGGATATCCGGCCTTACTTCGAGTCAGAGCATCTCGGTGTCCATTCCACTTGAGGCCACACATTCAGGGTCCCTCTCACATACATGTAGCTGAGAGAAGCCTCCTCTTGAGGTGCTTGTGGAAACTTGGTATTCCTCTTGAGTCGAAGCCAGGGACTAAGCTCTCATCTCGAGTTGATTTGGGGTCCACGGAGCCCTTTCGTGTTGCTACAGTGACCTCATGATCCCTCTAGACTTGAGACAGTGATCTTGGGTTTTCTCTGGAGTGCCATCAAGGATATCAAGCCTCCTTTCACATTTGATGTGGAACACGGAGTTGCTCTGCACGCAGTGCAGGGGAATCGGGCCTCATCTCGCGGCGAGGGGGAAGTCTCATGGTTTTTCTCCAGTTGCGGCCGGAACCTGGGGTATATTCTCGAGTTATGATGGGGAGGGCCATTCCAAACACCTGTTTGTTCATCGACGTCAGTACTCGTGCCTAGCTGTGAGGGACAACTCTGGATTCTCCTCGAGTCTTGACATGGCAATTGGGACGAGTCTCCACGTGAGGCGGGAGACCCAGGGTCCCTTTCCACGTGCCACAGGGATCCTGGGACTCCTATCCATTTTCAAGAGGAGTCAGGCATCGTCTCCTTTGGAAGCATTGATCTCCGCGGCCTCTCGAGTTTTCAAAGAATGTGAGGCTTCCGGTCGCGATGAGGCGGAGAATTAGGTCTTTCTCTGTGGTCTCCACAGGGGATTCAGACATCCCTTCGTCTTGGGAGATGCAAGACGAGCCTGCATTGAATTCAATGCAGGGATATCCGGCCTAACTTCGAGTCAGAGCTTCTCGGTGTCCATTCCACTTGAGGCCACAAACTCAGGGTCCCTCTCACATACCTGTAGCTGAGAGAAGCCTCCTCTTGAGGTGCTTGTGGAAAGTTGGTATTCCTCTTGAGTCGAAGCCAGGGACTAAGCTCTCATCTCGAGTTGATTTGGGGTACACGGAGCCCTTTCGTGTTGCTACAGTGACCTCAGGATCCCTCTAGACTTGAGACAGTGATCTTGGGTTTTCTCTGGAGTGCCATCAAGGAAATCAAGGCTCCTTTCACGTTTGATGTGGAACACGGAATTGCTCTGCACGCAGTGCAGGGGAATCGGGTCTCATCTCGTGGCGAGGGGGAAGTCTCATTGTTTTTCTCGAGTTGCGGCCGGAACCTGGGGTATATTCTCGAGTTACGACGGGGAGGGCCCTTCCAGACACGTGTTTGTTCAGCGACGTCAGGACTCCTGCTTAGGTGCGAGGGACACCTCGGGATTTTCCTAGAGTCTTGTCATGGCAATTGACCCGCGTCTCCACGTGAATCAGGAGACCCAGGGTCCCTTTCCACGTGCCACAGGGATCCTGGGACTCCTATCCATTTTCAAGAGGAGTCAGGCATCGTCTCCTTTGGAAGCCTAGATCTCAGCGGACCTCTCGAGTTTTCAAAGGATGTGATGCCTCCGTTCGCGATGAGGCGGAGAACTAGGTCTTTCTCTGTGGTCTCCACAGGGGATTCAGACATCCCTTCTTCTTGGGAGATGCAAGACGAGCCTGCATTCAATTCACTTCAGGGATATCCGGCCTTACTTCGAGTCAGAGCATCTCGGTGTCCATTCCACTTGAGGCCACAAACTCAGGGTCCCTACACATACCTGTAGCTGAGAGAAGCCTCCTATTGAGGTGCTTGTGGAAAGTTGGTATTCCTCTTGAGTCGAAGCCAGGGACTAAGCTCTCATCTCGAGTTGATTTGTGGTTCACTGAGCCCTTTCGTGTTGCTCCAGTGACCTCAGGATCCCTCTAGACTTGAGACAGTGATCTTGGGTTTTCTCTGGAGTGCCATCAAGGAAATCAAGGCTCCATTCACGTTTGATGTGGAACACGGAATTGCTCTTCACGCAGTGCAGGGGAATCGAGCCTCATCTCGTGGCGAGGGGGAAGTCTCATGGTTTTTCTCGAGTTGCGGCCGGAACATGGGGTATATTCTCGAGTTACGACGGGGAGGGCCCTTCCAGACACGTGTTTGTTCAACGATGTCATTACTCCTGCCTAGGTGCGAGGGACACCTCGGGATTCTCCTCGAGTCTTGGCATGGCAATTGGGACACGTCTCCACGTGAGGCGGGAGACCCAGGGTCCCTTTCCACGTGCCACACGGATCCTGGGACTCCTATCCATTTTCAAGAGGAGTCAGGCATCGTCTCCTTGGGAAGCACTGATCTCCGCGGACCTCTCGAGTTTTCAAAGGATGTGAGGCCTCCGGTCGCGATGAGGAGGAGAACTAGGTCTTTCTCTGTGGTCTCCACAGGGGATTCAGACATCCCTTCTTCTTGGGAGATGCAAGACGAGCCGGCATTCAATTCACTGCAGGGATATCCGGCCTTACTTCGAGTAAGAGCATCTCGGTGTCCATTCCACTTGAGGCCACAAACTCAGGGTCCCTCTCACATACCTGTAGCTGAGAGAAGCCTCCTCTTGAGGTGCTTGTGGAAAGTTGGTATTCCTCTTGAGTCGAAGCCAGGGACGAAGCTCTCATCTTGAGTTGATTTGTGTTCCACGGAGCCCTTTCGTGTTGCTACAGTGACCTCAGGATCCCTCGATACTTGAGACAGTGATCTTGGGTTTTCTCTGGAGTGCCATCAAGGAAATCAAGGCTCCTTTCACGTTTGATGTGGAACACGGAATTGCTCTGCACGCAGTGCAGGGGAATCGGGCCTCATCTCTCGTCGAGGGGGAAGTCGCATGGTTTTTCTCGAGTTGCGGCCGGAACCTGGGGTATATTCTCGAGTTACGACGGGGAGGGCCATTCCAGACACGTGTTTGTTCAGCGACGTCAGGACTCCTGCCTAGGTGCGAGGGACACCTCTGGATTTTCCTCGAGTCTTGACATGGCAATTGGACGCGTCCCCACGTCAGGCGGGAGACCCAGGGTCCCTTTCCACGTGCCACACGGATCCTGGGACTCCTATCCATTTTCAAGAGGAGTCAGGCATCGTCTCCTTTGGAAGCATTGATCTCCGCGGACCTCTCGAGTTTTCAAAGGATGTGAGGCCTCCGGTCGCGATGAGGCGGAGAACTAGGTCTTTCTCTGTGGTCTCCACAGGGGATGCAGACATCCCTTCGTCTTGGGAGATGCAAGATGAGCCTGCATTCAATTCACTGCAGGGATATCCGGCCTTACTTCGAGTCAGAGCATCTCGGTGTCCATTCCACTTGAGGCCAAAAACTCAGGGTCCCTCTCACATACCTGTAGCTGAGAGAAGCCTCCTCTTGAGGTGCTTGTGGAAAGTTGGTATTCCTCTTGAGTCGAAACCAGGGACTAAGCTCTCATCTCGAGTTGTTTGGGGTCCACGGAGCCCTTTCCTGTTGCTACAGTGACCTCAGGATCCCTCTAGACTTGAGACAGTGATCTTGGGTTTTCTCTGGAGTGCCATCAAGGAAATCAAGGCTCCGTTCACATTTGATGTGGAACACGGAATTGCTCTGCACGCAGTGCACGGAATCGGGCCTCATCTCGGGGCGAGGGGGAAGGCTCATGGTTTTTCTCGAGTTGCGGCTGGAACCTGTGGTATATTCTCGAGTTACGACGGGGAGGGCACTTCCAGACACGTGTTTGTTCAGCGAAGTCAGGACTCCTGCCTAGGTGCGAGGGACACCTCGGGATTCTCCTCGAATCTTGGCATGGCAATTGGGAAGCGTCTCCACGTGAGGCGGGAGACCCAGGGTCCCTTTCCACGTGCCACAGGGATCCTGGGACTCCTATCCATTTTCAAGAGGAGTCAGGCATTGTCTCCTTTGGAAGCATTGATCTCCGCGGACCTCTCGAATTTTCAAAGGATGTGAGGCCTCCGGTCGCGAAGAGGCGGAGAACTAGTTCTTTCCCTGTGGTCTCCAGAAGGGATTCAGAGATCCCTATCGTCTTGGGAGATGAAAGGCAAGCCTGCATTCAATTCACTGCAGGGATATCCGGCCTTACTTCGAGTCAGAGCATCTCGGTGTCCATTCCACTTGAGGCCACAAACTCCGGGTCCCTCTCACATAGCTGTAGCTGAGAGAAGCCTCCTCTTGAGGTGCTTGTGGAAAGTTGGTATTCCTCTTGAGTCGAAGCCAGGGACTAAGCTCTCATCTCGAGTTGATTTGGGCTCCACGGAGCCCTTTCGTGTTGATACAGTGACCTCAGGATCCCTCTAGACTTGAGACAGTGATCTTGGGTTTTCTCTGGAGTGCCATCAAGGAAATCAAGGCTCCTTTCACGTTTGATGTGGAACACGGAATTGCTCTGCACGCAGTGCAGGGGAATCGGGCCTCATCTCACGGCGACGGGGAAGTCTCATGGTTTTTCTCGAGTTGTGGCCGGAACCTGGGGTATATTCTCGAGTTAGGACGGGGGTTTCCCTTCCAGACACGTGTTTGTTCAGCGACGTCAGACCCATGCCTAGGTTCGATGGACACCTCGGTATTCTCCCCCCGGCTTGGCATGGCAATTGGGACGCGTCTCCAGGTGAGGCGGGAGACCCAGTGTCCCTTTCCACGTGCCACAGGGTCCTGGGAATCCTATCCATTTTCAAGAGGAGTCAGGCATCGTTTCCTTTGGAAGCATTGATCTCCGCGGACCTCTCGAGTTTTCAAAGGATGTGAGGCCTCCGGTCGCGATGAGGCGGAGAACTAGGTCTTTCTCTGTGGTCTCCACAGGGGATTCAGTCTCGGTGTCCAGTCCACTTGAGGCCACAAACTCAGGGTCCTTCTCACATACCTGTAGCTGAGAGAAGCCTCCTCTTGAGATGCTTGTGGAAAATTGGTAATCCTCTTGAGTCGAAGCCAGACACTCAGCTCTCATCTCGAGTTGATTTGGGGTCCACGGAGCCCTTTCGTGTTGCTCCAGTGACCTCAGGATCCCTCTAGAATTGAGACAGTGATCTTGGGTTTTCTCTGGAGTGCCATCAAGGAAATCAAGGCTCCTTTCACGTTTGATGTGGAATACGGAATTACTCTGCACGCAGTGCAGGGTAATCGTGCCTCATCTCGCGGCGAGGGGGAAGTCTCATTGTTTTTCTCGAGCTGCGGACCGAACCTGGGGTATATTCTCGAGTTACCACGGGGAGGGCCCTTCCAGACACGTGTTTGTTCAGCGACGTGAGGACTCCTGCCTAGGTGCAAGGGACACCTCGGTCTTCTCCTCGAGTCTTGGCATGGCAATTGGGACCCGTCTCCACGTGAGGCGGGAGATCCAGGGTCCCTTTCCACGTGCCACAGGCCTCCTGGGACTCCTATCCATTTTCAAGAGAAGTCAGGCATCGTCTCCTTTGGAAGCATTGATATCCGCAGAATTCTCGAGTTTTCAAAAGATGTGAGGCCTCCTGTCGCGTTGAGGCGGAGGACTAGGTCTTTCGCTGTCGTCTCCACAGGGGATTCAGACAGCCCTTCGTCTTGGGAGATGCAAGACGAGCTTGCATTCAATTCACTGCAGGGATATCCGGCCTTACTTCGAGTCAGAGCATCTCGGTGTCCATTCCACTTGAGGCCACAAACTCAGGGTCCCTCTCACATACCTGTAGCTGAGAGAAGCCTCCTCTTGAGGTGCTTGTGGAAAGTTGGTATTCCTCTTGAGTCGAATCCAGGGACTAAGCTCTCATCTCGAGTTGATTTGGGGTCCACGGAGAAATTTCGTGTTGCTCCAGTGACCTCAGGATCCCTCTAGACTTGAGACAGTGATCTTGGGTTTTCTCTGGAGTAGCATCAAGGAAATCAAGGCTCCTTTCACGTTTGATGTGGAACACGGAATTGCTCTGCATGCAGTGCAGGGTAATTGGGGCTCTTCTCGTGGCGAGGGGGAAGCCTCATGGTTTTTCTCTAGTTGCGGCCGGAACCTGGGGTATATTCTCGAGTTACGACGGGGAGGGCCCTTCCAGACACGTGTTTGTTCACCGACGTCAGGACTCCTGCCTAGCTGCCAGGGACAACTCGGGATTCTCCTCGAGCCTTGGCATGGCAATTGGGACGCGTCTCTACGTGAAGCGGGAGACCCAGGGTCCCCTTCCACGTGGACAGGGATCCTGGGACTCCTATCCATTTTCA
Organism: Dama dama; assembly: GCF_033118175.1. Classification (NCBI taxonomy): domain Eukaryota; kingdom Metazoa; phylum Chordata; class Mammalia; order Artiodactyla; family Cervidae; genus Dama; species Dama dama. The sequence goes on from NW_026870884.1 coordinate 2,266,639, forward strand.
AGAGGAGTCAGGCATCGTCTCCTTTGGAAGCATTGATCTCTGCAGACCTCTCGAGTTTTCAAAGGATGTGAGGCTTCCGGTCGCGATGAGGCGGAGAACTAGGTCTTTCTCTGTGGTCTCAACAGGGGATTCAGACATCCCTTCGTCTTGGGAGATGCAAGACGAGCCTGCATTCAATTCACTGCAGGGATATCCGGCCTTACTTCGAGTCAGAGCATCTCGGTGTCCATTCCACTTGAGGCCACAAACTCAGGGTCCCTCTCACATACCTGTAGCTGAGAGAAGCCTCCTCTTGAGGTGCTTGTGGAAAGTTGGTATTCCTCTTGAGTCGAATCCAGGGACTAAGCTCTCATCTCGAGTTGATTTGGGGTCCACGGAGAAATTTCGTGTTGCTCCAGTGACCTCAGGATCCCTCTAGACTTGAGACAGTGATCTTGGGTTTTCTCTGGAGTGCCATCAAGGAAATCAAGGCTCCTTTCACGTTTGATGTGGAACACGGAATTGCTCTGCACGCAGTGCAGGAGAATCGGGCCTCATCTCGCGGCGAGGGGGACGTCTCATGGTTTTTCTCGAGATGCGGTCGGAACCTGGGGTATATTCTCCAGTTACGACAGGGAGGGCCCTTCCAGACATGTGTTTGTTCAGCGACGTCAGGACTCCTGCCTAGGTGCGAGGGACACCTCGGGCTTCTCCTCGAGTCTTGGCATGGCAATTGGGACGCGTCTCCACGTGAGGCGGGAGACCCAGGTTCCCTTTCCACGTGCCACAGGGATCCTGGGACTCCTATCCATTTTCAAGAAGAGTCAGGTATCGTCTCCTTTGGAAGCATTGATCTCCGCGGACCTCTCGAGTTTTCAAAGGATGTGAGGCCTCCGGTCGCGATGATGCTGAGAACTAGGTCTTTCTCTGTGGTCTCCACAGGGGATTCAGACATCCCTTCGTCTTGGGAGATGCAAGACGAGCCTGCATTCAATTCACTGCAGGGATATCCGGCCTTACTTCGAGTCAGAGTATCTCGGTGTCCATTCCACTTGAGGCCACAACCTCAGGGTACCTCTCACATACCTGTAGCTGCTAGAAGCCTCCTCTTGAGGGGCTTGTGGAAAGTTCGTATTCCTCTTGAGTCGAAGCCAGGGACTAAGCTCTCATCTCGAGTTGATTTGGGGTCCATGGAGCCCTTTCGTGTTACTCCAGTGACCTCAGGATCCCTCTAGACTTGAGACAGTGATCTTGGGTTTTCTCTGGAGTGCCATCAAGGAAATCAAGGCTCCTTTCACGTTTGATGTGGAACACGGTATTGCTCTGCACGCAGTGCAGGGGAATCGGGCCTCATCTCTCGGCGAAGGGGAAGTCTCATGGTTTTCCTTGAGTTGCGGCCGGAACCTGGGGTATATTATCGAGTTACGACGGGGAGGGCCCTTCCAGACACGTGTTTGTTCAGCGACGTCAGGACTCCTGCCTAGGTGCGAGGGACACCTCGGGATTCTCCTCGAGACTTGGCATGGCAATTGGGAGGCGTCTACACGTGAGGCGGGAGACCCAGGGTCCCTTTCCACGTGCCACACGGATCCTGGGACTCTTATCCATTTTCAAGAAGAGTCAGGCATCGTCTCCTTTGGAAGCATTGATCTTCGCAGACCTCTCGAATTTTCAAAGGATATGAGGCCTCCGGTCACGATGAGGCGGAGAACTAGGTCTTTCTCTGTGGTCTCCAGAGGGGATTCAGACATCCCTTCGTCTTGGGAGATGCAAGACGAGCCTGCATTCAATTCACTGCAGGGATATCTGGCCTTACTTCGAATCAGAGCATCTCGGTGTCCATTCCACTTGAGGCCACAAACTCAGGGTCCTCTCACATACCTGTAGTTGAGAGAAGCCTCCTCTTGAGTTGCATGTGGAAATTTGGTATTCCTCTTGATTCGAAGCCAGGGACTAAGCTCTCATCTCCAGTGGATTTGGGGTCCACGGAGCCCTTTCGTGTTGCTCCAGTGACCTCAGGATTCCTCTAGCCTTGAGACAGTGATCTTGGGTTTTCTCTGAAGTGCCATCAAGGAAATCAAGGCTCCTTTCTCGTTTGATGTGGAACACGGAATTGCTCTGCACGCAGTGCAGGGGAATCGGGCTTCATCTCACGGCGAGGGGGAAGTCTCATGGTTTTTCTCTAGTTGCGGCCGAAACCTGGGGTATATTCTCGAGTTACGACGGGCAGGGCCCTTCCAGACACGTGTTTGTTCAGCGACGTCAGGACTCCTGCCTAGGTGCGAGGGACACCTCGGGATTCTCCTTGAGTCTTATCATGGCAATTGGGACGCGTCTCCACGTGAGGCGGGAGACCCAGGGTCCCTTTCCACCTGCCACACGGATCCTGGGACTCCTATCCATTTTCAAGAGGAGTCAGGCATCGTCTCCTTTGGAAGCATTGATATCCGCAGACCTCTCGAGTTTTCAAAGGATGTGAGGCCTCCGGTCGCGTTGAGGCGGAGGACTAGGTCTTTCGCTGTCCTCTCCACAGGGGATTCAGATATCCCTTCGTCTTGGGAGATGCAAGACGAGCCTGCATTCAATTCACTGCAGGGATATCCGGCCTTACTTCGAGTCAGAGCATCTCGGTGTCCATTCCACTTGAGGCCAGAAACTCAGTTTCCCTCTCACATACCTGTAGCTGAGAGAAGCCTCCTCTTGAGGTGCTTGTGGAAAGTTGGTATTCCTCTTGAGTCGAAGCCAGGGACTAAGCTCTCATCTCGAGTTGATTTGGGGTCCACAGAGCCCTTTCGTGTTGCTCCAGTGACCTCAGGATCCCTCTAGACTTGAGACAGTGATCTTGGGTTTTCTCTGGAGTGCCATCAAGGAAATCAAGGCTCCTTTCACGTTTGATGTGGAACACGGAATTGCTCTGCACGCAGTGCAGGGGAATCGGGCCTCATGTCATGGCGAGGGGGAAGTCTCATGGTTTTTCTCGAGATGAGGTCGGAACCTGGGGTATATTCTCGAGTTACGACAGGGAGGGGCCTTCCAGACACGTGTTTGTTCAGCGACGTCAGGACTCCTGCCTCGGTGCGAGGGACACCTCGGGATTCTCCTTGAGTCTTGGCATGGCAATTGGGACGCGTCTCCACGTGAGGCGGGAAACCCAGGGTCCCTTTCCACGTGCCACAGGGATCCTGGGACACCTATCCATTTTCAAGAGGAGTCAGGCATCGTCTCCTTTGGAAGCATTGATCTCCGCGGACCTCTCCAATTTTCAAAGGATGTGAGGCCTCCGGACGCCATGAGGCTGAGAACTAGGTCTTTCTCTGTGCTCTCCACAGGGGATTCAGACATCCCTTCGTCTTGGGAGATGCAAGACGAGCCTGCATTCAATTCACTTCAGGGATATCCGGCCTTACTTCGAGTCAGAGCATCTCGGTGTCGATTCCATTTGAGGCCACAACCTCAGGGTCCCTCTCACATACCTGTAGCTGAGAGAAGCCTCCTCTTGAGGGGCTTGTGGAAAGTTCGTATTCCTCTTGAGTCGAAGCCAGGGACTAAGCTTTCATCTAGAGTTGATTTGGGGTCCATGGAGCCCTTTCGTGTTGCTCCAGTGACCTCAGGATTGCTCTACACTTGAGACAGTGATCTTGGGTTTTCTCTGGAGTGCCATCAAGGAAATCAAGGCTCCTTTCACGTTTGATGTGGAACACGGAATTGCTCTGCACGCAGTGCAGGGGAATCGGGCCTCATCTCGCGGGGAAGGAGAAGTCTCATGGTTTTCCTCGAGTTGCGGCCGGAACCTGGGGTATATTATCGAGTTACGACGGGGAGGGCCCTTCCAGACACGTGTTTGTTCAGCGACATCAGGACTCCTGCCTAGGTGCGAGGGACACCTCGGGATTCTCCTCGAGTATTGGCATGGCATTTGGGACGCGTCTCCACGTGAGGCGGAAGACCCAGGGTCCCTTTCCACGTGCCACAGGGATCCTGGGACTCCTATCCATTTTCAAGAAGAGTCAGGCATCGTCTCCTTTGGAAGCATAGATCTTCACAGACCTCTCGAATTTTCAAAGGATATGAGGCCTCCGATCGCGATGAGGCGGCGAACTAGGTCTTTCTCTGTGGTCTCCACAGGGGATTCAGACATCCCTTCGTCTTGGGAGATGCAAGATGAGCCTGCATTCACTTCACTGCAGGGATATCCGGCCTTACTTCGAGTCAGAGCATCTCGGTGTCCATTCCACTTGAGGCCACAAACTCAGGGTCCTCTCACATACCTGTAGTTGAGAGAAGCCTCCTCTTGAGTTGCTTGTGGAAATTTGGTATTCCTCTTGATTCGAAGCCAGGGACTAAGCTCTCATCTCGAGTTGATTTGGGGTCCACGGAGCCCTTTCGTGTTGCTCCAGTGACCTCAGGATCCCTGTAGCCTTGAGACAGTGATCTTTGGTTTTCTCTGGAGTGCCATCAAGGAAATCAAGGCTCCTTTCCCGTTTGATGTGGAACACGGAATTGCTCTGCACGCAGTGCAGGGGAATCGGGCTTCATCTCGCGGCGAGGGGGAAGTCTCATGGTTTTTCTCTAGTTGCGGCCAGAACCTGGGGTATTTTCTCGAGTTACGACGGGGAGGGCCCTTCCAGACACGTGTTTGTTCAGCGACGTCAGGACTCCTGCCTAGGTGCGAGGACACCTCGGGATTCTCCTCGAGTCTTGGCATGACAATGGAGACGCGTCTCCACGTGAGGCGGGAGACCGAGTGTCCCTTTCCACGTTCCACACGGATCCTGGGACTCCTATCCATTTTCAAGAGGAGTCAGGCATCGTCTCCTTTGGAAGCATTGATCTCCGCGAACCTCTCGAGTTTTCAAAGGATGTGAGGCCTCCGGTCGCGATGAGGCCAAGGACTAGGTCTTTCTCTGTCGTCTCCGGAGGGGATTCAGAGATCCCTTCGTCTTGGGAGATGCAAGACGAGCCTGCATTCAATTAACTGCAGGGATATCCGGCCTTACTTCGCGTCAGAGCATCTCGGTGTCCATTCCACTTGAGGCCACAAATTCAGGTTCCCTCTCACATACCTGTAGCTGAGAGAAGCCTCCTCTTGAGGTGCTTTTGGAAAGTTGGTATTCCTCTAGAGTCGAAGCCAGGGAATAAGCTCTCATCTAGAGTTGATTTGGGGTCCATGGAGCCATTTCGTGTTGCTCCAGTGACCTCAGGATCCCTCTAGCCTTGAGACAGTGATCTTGGGTTTTCTCTTGAGTGCCATCAAGGAAATCAAGGTTCCTTTCTCGTTTGATGTGGAACACGGAATTGCTCTGCACGCAGTGCAGGGGAATCGGGCTTCATCTCGCGGCGAGGGGGAAGTCTCATGGTTTTTCTCTAGTTGCGATCGGAATCTGGGGTATATTCTCGAGTTACGATGGGGAGGGCCCTTCCAGACACGTGTTTGTTCAGCGACGTCAGGACTCCTGCCTAGGTGGGAGGACACCTCGGGATTCTCCTCGAGTCTTGGCATGGCAATGGGGACGCGTCTCCACATGAGCCGGGAGACCCAGTGTCCCTTTCCACGTGCCACACGGATCCTGGGACTCCTGTCCATTTTCAAGAGGAGTCAGGCATCGTCTCCTTTGCAAGCATTGATCTCCGTGGAACTCTAGAATTTTCAAAGTATGTGAGGCCTCCGGTTGCGCTGAGGTGGAGAACTAGTTCTTTCTCTGTGGTCTCCACAGGGGATTCAGACATCCCTTCGTCTTGGGAGATGCAAGACGAGCCTGCTTTCCATTCACTGCAGGGATATCCGGGGTTAATTCGAGTCAGAGCATCTCGGTGTCCATTCCACTTGAGGCCACAAACTCAGGGTCCCTCTCACATACCTGTAGCTGAGAGAAGCCTCCTCTTGAGGTGCTTGTGGAAAGTTAGTATTCCTCTTGAGTCGAAGCCAGGGACTAAGCTCTCATCTTGAGTTGATTTGGGGTCCACTAAGACCTTTCGTGTTGTTCCCGTAACCTCAGGATCCCTTTAGACTTGAGACAGTGATCTTGGGTTTTCTCTGCAGTGCCATCCAGGAAATCAAGGCTCCATTCACGTTTGATGTGGAACACGGAATTGCTCTGCACGCAGTGCAGGGGAATCGGGCCTCATCTCGCGGCGAGGGGGAAGTCTCATGGTTTTTCTCGAGTTGCGGTCGGAACCTGGGGTATATTCTCGAGTTACGACGGGGAGGGCCCTTCCAGACACGTGTTTGTTCAGCGACGTCAGGACTCCTGCCTAGGTGTGAGGGACACCTCGGGATTCTCCTCGAGTCATGGCATGGCAATTGGGACGCGTATCCACGTGAGGCGGGAGACCCAGAGTCCCTTTCCACGTGCCACAGGGATCCTGGGACTCCTATCCATTTTCAAGAGGAGTCAGGCATCGTCTCCTTTGAGAGCATTAATCTCCGTGGACCTCTCGAGTTTTCAAAGTATGTGAGGCCTCCGGTCGTGATGACGCGGAGGACTGGGTCTTTCTCTGTGGTCTCCACAGCGGATTCAGACATCCCTTCTTCTTGGGAGATGCAAGACGAGCCTGCTTTCCATTCACTGCAGGGATATCCGGCCTTACTTCGAGTCAGAGCATCTCGGTGTCCATTCCACTTGAGGCCACAAAGTCAGGGTCCCTCTCACATACCTGTAGCTGAGAGAAGCCTCCTCTTGAGGTGCTTGTGGAAAGTTGGTATTCCTCTTGAGTCGAAGCCAGGAACTAAGCTCTCATCTCGAGTTGATTTGGGGTCCACGGAGAAATTTCCTGTTGCTCCAGTGACCTCAGGATCCCTCTAGACTTGAGACAGTGATCTTGGGTTTTCTCTGGAGTGCCATCAAGGAAATCAAGGCTCCTTTCATGTTTGATGTGGAACACGGAATTGCTCTGCATGCAGTGCAGGGGAATCGGGCCTCATCTCGCGGCGAGCTGGAAGTCTCATGGTTTTTCTTGAGTTCCGGCCGGAACATGGGGTATATTCTCGAGTTACGACGGGGAGGGCCCTTCCAGACACGTGTTTGTTCAGCGACGTCAGGACTCTTGCCTAGGTGCAAGGGACACCTCGGGCTTCTCCTCGAGTCTTGGCATGGCAATTGGGACGCGTCTCCACGTGAGGCGGGAGACCCAGGGTCCCTTTCCACGTGCCACAGGCCTACTGGGACTCCTATCCATTTTCAAGAGAAGTCAGGCATCGTCTCCTTTGGAAGCATTGATATCTGCGGACCTCTCGAGTTTTCAAAGGATGTGAGGCCTCCGGTCGCGATGAGGAGGAGAACTAGGTCTTTCTCTGTGGTCTCCACAGGTGATTCAGACATCCCTTCGTCTTGGGAGATGCAAGACGAGCCTGCATTCAATTTACTGCAGTGATATCCGGCCTTACTTCGAGTCAGAGCATCTCGGTGTCCATTCCACTTGAGGCCACAAACTCAGGGTCCCGCTCTCATAACTGTAGCTGAGAGAAGCCTCCTCTTGTGGTGCTTGTGAAAAGTTGGTATTCCTCTTGAGTCGAAGCCAGGGACTAAGCTCTCATCTCGAGTTGATTTGGGGTCCACGGAGCCCGTTCGTGTTGCTCCAGTGACCTCAGGATCCCTCTAGACTTGAGACAGTGATCTTGGGTTTCCTCTGGAGTGCCATCAAGGAAATCAAGGCTCCTTTCACGTTTGATGTGGAACACGGAATTGCTCTGCACGCAGTGCAGGGGAATCTGGCCTCATCTCGCGGCGAGGGGGAAGTCTCATGGTTTTTCTGGAGTTTCGGCCGGAACCAGGGGTATATTATCGAGTTACGACGGGGAGGGCCCTTCCAGACACGTGTTTGTTCAGCGACGTCAGGACTCCTGTCTAGGTGCGAGCGACACCTCGGGATTCTCCTCGAGTCTTTGCATGGCAATAGGAACGCGTCTCCACGTGAGGCGGGAGACCCAGGGTCCCTTTCCACGTGCCACAGGGATCCTGGGACTAGTATCAATTTTCAAGAGGAGTCAGGCATCGTCTCCTTTGGAAGCATTGATCTCCGCGGACCTTTCGAGTTTTCAAAGGATGTGAGGCCTCCGTTCGCGTTGAGGCGGAGGACTAGGTCTTTCTCTGTGGTCTCCACAGGGGATTCAGACATCCCTTAGTCTTGGGGGATGCAAGACTAGCCTGCATTCAATTCACTGCAGGGATATCCGGCCTTACTTCAAGTCAGAGCATCTCGGTGTCCATTCCACTTGAGGCCACAAACTCAGGGTCCCTCTCACATACCTGTAGCTGAGAAAAGCCTCCTCTTGATGTGTTTGTGGAAATTTGGTATTCCTCTTGAGTCGAAGCCAGGGACTAAGCTCTCATCTTGAGTTGATTTGGGGTCCACGGAGGCCTTTCGTGTTGCTCCAGTGACCTCAGGATCCCTCTAGACTTGAGACAGTGATCTTGGGTTTTCTCTGGAGTGCCATCAAGGAAATCAAGGCTCCTTTCACGTTTGATGTGGAACACGGAATTGCTCTGCACGCAGTGCAGGGGAATCGGGCCTCATCTCACGGCGAGCTGGAAGTCTCATGGTTTTTCTCGAGTTGCGGCCGGAACCTGGGGTATATTCTCGAGTTACGACGGGGAGGGCCCTTCCAGACACGTGTTTGTTCAGCGACGTCAAGACTCCTGCCTAGGTGCGAGGTACACCTCGGGATTCTCCTCGAGTCTTGGCATGGTAATTGGGACGCGTCTCCACGTGAGGCGGGAGACCCAGGGTCCCTTTCCACGTGCCACAGGGATCCTGGGACTCCCATCCATTTTCAAGAGGAGGCAGGCATCGTCTCCGTTGGAAGCATTGATCTCCGCGGACCTCTCGTGTTTTCAAAGGATGTGAGGCCTCCGGTCGCGTTGAGGCGGAGGACTAGGTCTTTCTCTGTGGTCTCCACAGGGGTTCAGACATCCCTTCGTCTTCGGAGATGCAAGACGAGCCTGCATTCAATTCACTGCAGGCATATCCGGCCTTATTTCGAGTCAGAGCATCTCGGTGTTCATTCCACTTGAGGCCACAAACTCAGGGTCCCTCTCACATATCTGTAGCTGAGAGAAGCTTCCTCTTGAGGTGCTTGTGGAAATTTGGTATTCCTCTTGAGTCGAAGCCAGGGAAAAGCTCTCATCTCGAGTTGATTTGCGGTCCACGGAGCCCTTTAGTGTTGCTCCAGTGACCTCAGGATCCCTCTAGATTTGAGACAGTGATCTTGGGGTTTCTCTGGAGTGCCATCAAGGAAATCAAGGCTCCTTTCACGTTTGATGTGGAACACGGAATTGCTCTGCACGCAGTGCAGGGGAATCGGGCCTCATCTCACGGCGAGCTGGAAGTCTCATGGTTTTTCTCGAGTTGCGGCCGGAACCTGGGGTATATTCTCGAGTTACGACTGGGAGGGCCCTTCCAGACACGTGTTTGTTCAGCGACGTCAGGACTCCTGCCTAGGTGCGAGGTACACCTCGGGATTCTCCTCGAGTCTTGGCATGGTAATTGGGACGCGTCTCCACGTGAGGCGGGAGACCCAGGGTCCCTTTCCACGTGCCACAGGGATCCTGGGACTCCTATCCATTTTCAAGAGGAGGCAGGCATCGTCTCCTTTGGAAGCATTGATCTTCGCGGACCTCTCGAGTTTTCAAAGGATGTGAGGCCTCCGGTCGCGTTGAGGCGGAGGACTAGGTCTTTCTCTGTGGTCTCCACAGGGGATTCAGACATCCCTTCGTCTTCGGAGATGCAAGACGAGCCTGCATTCAATTCACTGCAGGGATATCCGGCCTTACTTCGAGTCAGAGCATCTCGGTGTCCATTCCACTTGAGGCCACAAACTCAGGGTCCTCTCACATACCTGTAGCTGAGAGAAGCCTCCTCTTGAGGTGCTTGTGGAAAGTTGGTATTCCTCTTGAGTCGAAGCCAGGGACTAAGCTCTCATCTCGAGTTGATTTGGGGTCCACGGAGCCCTTTCGTATTGCTCCAGTGACCTCAGGATCCCTCTAGACTTGAGACAGTGATCTTGGGTTTTCTCTGGAGTGCCATCAAGGAAATCAAGGCTCCTTTCACGTTTGATGTGGAACACGTAATTGCTCTGCACTCAGTGCAGGGGAATCGGGCCGCATCTCGCGGCGAGGGGGAAGTCTCTTGGTTTTTCTTGAGTTCCGGCCGGAACCTGGGGTATATTCTCGAGTTACGACGGGGAGGGCCCTTCCAGACACCTGTTTGTTCAGCGACGTCAGGACTCCTGCCTAGGTGCGAGGGACACCTCGGGATTCTCCTCGAGTCTTGGCACGGCAATTGGGACGCGTCTCCACCTGAGGCGGAAGACCCAGGGTCCGTTTCCACGTGCCACAGGGATCCTGGGACTCCTATCCATTTTCAAGAGGAGTCAGGCATCGTCTCCTTTGGAAGCATTGATCGGCCCGGACCTCTTGAGTTTTCAAAGGATGTGAGGCCTCCGGTCGCATTGAGGCGGAGGACTAGGTCTTTCTCTGTGGTCTCCACAGGGGATTCAGACAACCCTTCGTCTTGGGAGATGCAAGACGAGCCTGCATTCAATTCACTGCAGGGATATCCAGCCTTACTTCGAGTCAGAGCATCTCGGTGTCCATTCCACTTGAGGCCACAAACTCAGGGTCCTCTCACATACCTGTAGCTGAGAGAAGCCTCCTCTTGAAGTGCTTGTGGAAAGTTGGTATTCCTGTTGAGTCGAAGCCAGAGACTAAACTCTCATCTCGAGTTGATTTGCGGTCCACGGAGCCCTTTCGTGTTGCTCCAGTGACCTCAGGATCCCTCTAGACTTGAGACAGTGATCTTGGGTTTTCTCTGGAGTGCTATCAAGGAAATCAAGGCTCCTTTCACGTTTGATGTGGAAGACGGAATTGCTCTGCACGCAGTGCAGGGGAATCGGCCATCATCTCGCGGCGAGGGGGATGTCTCATGGATTTTCTTGAGTTCCGGCCGGAACCTGGGGTATATTCTCGAGTTACGACGGGGAGGGCCCTTCCAGACACGTGTTTGTTCAGCGACTTCAGGACTCCTGCCTAGGTGCGAGGGACAACTCGGGATTCTCCTCGAGTCTTGGCATGGCAATTGGGACGCGTCTCCACGTGAGGCGGGAGACCCAGGGTCCCTTTCGACGTGCCACAGGGATCCTGGGACTCCTATCCATTTTCAAGAGGAGTCAGGCATCGTCTCCTTTGGAAGCATTGATCTCCTCAGACCTCTCGAGTTTTCAAAGGATGTGAGGCCTCCGGTCGCGATGAGGCGGAGAACTAGGTCTTTCTCTGTGGTCTCCACAGGGGATTCAGACATCCCTTCGTCTTGGGAGATGCAAGACGAGCCTGCATTCAATTCACTGCAGGGATACCGGCCTTACTTCGAGTCAGAGCAACTCGGTGTCCATTCCACTTGAGGCCACAAACTCAGGGTCCTCTCACATACCTGTAGCTGAGAGATGCCTCCTCTTGAGGTGGTTGCGGAAAGTTGGTATTCCTCTTGAGTCGAAGCCAGGGACTAAGCTCTCATCTCGAGTTGATTTGGGGTCCACGGAGCCCTTTCGTATTGCTCCAGTGACCTCAGGATCCCTCTAGACTTGAGACAGTGATCTTGGGTTTTCTCTGGAGTGCCATCAAGGAAATCAAGGCTCCTTTCACGTTTGATGTGGAACACGGAATTGCTCTGCACTCAGTGCAAGGGAATCGGGCCGCATCTCGCGGCGAGGGGCAAGTATCATATTTTTTCTCGAGATGCGGCCCAAACCTGATTTATATTCTCGAGTTATGACGGGGAGGGCCCTTCCAGACACGTGTTTGTTCAGCGACGTCAGGACTCCTGCCTAGGTGCGAGGGACACCTCGGGATTCTCCTCGAGTCTTGGCATGGCAATTGGGACGCGTCTCCACCTGAGGCGGGAGACCCAGGGTCCCTTTCCACGTGCCACTGGGATCCTGGTACTCCTATCCATTTTCAAGAGGAGTCAGGCATGGTCTCCTTTGGAAGCATTGATCTCCGCGGACCTCTCGAGTTTTCAAAGGATGTGAGGCCTCCGTTTGCGTTAAGGCGGAGGACTAGGTCTTTCTCTGTGGTCTCCACAGGGGATTCAGACAACCCTTCGTCTTGGGAGATGCAAGAGGAGCCTGCATTCAATTCATTGCAGGGATATCCGGCCTTACTTCGAGTCGGAGCATCTCGGTGTCCATTCCACTTGAGGCCACAAACTCAGGGTCCCTCTCACATACCTGTAGCTGAGAGAAGCCTCCTCTTGAGGTGCTTGTGGAAAGTTGGTATTCCACTTGAGTCGAAGCCAGGGACTAAGCTCTCATCTCGAGTTGATTTGGGGTCCACGGAGCCCTTTCGTGTTGCTCCAGTGACCTCAGGATCCCTCTAGACTTGAGACAGTGATCTTGGGTTTTCTCTGGAGTGCCATCAAGGAAATCAAGGCTCCTTTCACGTTTGATGTGGAACACGGATTGCTCTGCACGCAGTGCAGGCGAATCGGGCCTCATCTCGCGGCGAGGGGGAAGTCTCATGGTTTTTCTCGAGTTGCGGGCGGAACCTGGGGTATATTCTCGAGTTACACGGGGAGGGCCCTTCCAGACACGTGTTTGTTCAGCGACGTCAGGACTCCTGCCTAGGTGCGAGGGACACCTCGGGATTCTCCTCGAGTCTTGGCATGGCAAATGGGACGCGTCTCCACGTGAGGCGGGAGACCCAGGGTCCCTTTCCACGTGCCACAGGGATCCTGGGACTCCTATCCATTTTCAAGAGGAGTCAGGCATCGTCTCCTTTGGAAGCATTGATCTCCGCGGACCTCTCGAGTTTTCAAAGGATGTGAGGCCTCAGCTCGCGATGAGGCGGAGAATTAGGTCTTTCTCTGTGGTCTCCACAGGGGATTCAGACATCCCTTCGTCTTGGGAGATCCAAGACGAGCCTGCATTCAATTCACTGCAGGGATATCTGGCCTTACTTCGAGTCAGAGCATCTCGTTGTCCATTCCACTTGAGGCCACAAACTCAGGGGTCCTCTCACATACCTGTAGCTGAGAGAAGCCTCCTCTTGAGGTGCTTCTGGAAAGTTGGTATTCCTCTTGAGTCGAATCCAGGGACTAAGCTCTCATCTCGAGTTGATTTGGGGTCCACGGAGACCTTTCGTGTTGCTCCAGTGACCTCAGGATCCCTCTAGACTTGAGACAGTGATCTTGGGTTTTCTCTGGAGTGCCATCAAGGAAACCAAGGCTCCTTTCACGTTTGATGTGGAACACGGAATTGCCCTACACGCAGTGCAGGGGAATCGGGCCTCATGTCGCGGCGAGGGGGAAGTCATTGTTTTTCTCGAGTTGCGGCCTGAACCTTGGGTATATTCTCGAGTTAGGACGGGGAGGGCCCTTCCAGATACGTGTTTGTTCAGCGACGTCAGGACTCCTGCCTAGGTGCGAGGGACCTCGGGATTCTCCTCGAGTCTTGGCATGGCAATTGGGACGCGTCTCCACGTGAGGCGGGAGACCCAGGGTCCCTTTCCACGTGCCACAGGGATCCTGGGACTCCTATCCATTTTCAAGAGGAGTCAGGCATCGTCTCCTTTGGAAGCATTGATCTCCGCTGACCTCTCGAGTTTTCAAAGGATGTGAGGCCTCAGCTCGCGATGAGGCGGAGGACTAGGTCTTTCTCTGTGGTCTCCAGAGCAGATTCAGACATCCCTTCGTCTTAGGAGATGCAGGACGAGCCTGCATTCAATTCACTGCAGGGATATCCGGCCTTACTTCGAGTCAGAACATCTCGGTGTCCATTCCACTTGAGGCCACAAAATCAGGGTCCCTCTCACATACCTGTAGCTGAGAGAAGCCTCCTCTTGAGGTGCTTGTGGAAAGTTGGTATTCCTCTTGAGTCGAAGCCAGGGACTAAGCTCTCATCTCGAGTTGATTTGGGGTCCACGGAGAACTTTCGTGTTGCTACAGTGACCTCAGGATCCCTCTAGACTTGAGACAGTGATCTTGGGTTTTCTCTGCAGTGCCATCAATGAAATCAATGCTCCTTTCACGTTTGATGTGCAACACGGAATTGCTCTGCACGCAGTGCAGGGGAATCGGGCCTCATGTCGCGGCGAGGGGGAAGTCTCATGGTTTTTCTCGAGTTGCGGCCGGAACCTGGGGTATATTCTCGAGTTTCGACGGGGAGGGCCCTTCCAGACACGTGTTTGTTCAGCGATGTCAGGACTCCTGCCTAGGAGCGAGGGACACCTCGGGATTCTCCTCGAGTCTTGGCATGGCAATTGGGAGGCGTCTCCACGTGAGGTGGGAGACACAGGGTCCCTTTCCACGTGCCACAGGGATCCTGGGACTCCTATCCATTTTCAAGAGGAGTCAGGCATCGTCTCCTTTGGAAGCATTGATCTCCGCGGACCTCTCGAGTTTTCAAAGGATGTGAGGCCTCAGCTCGCGATGAGGCGGAGAATTAGGTCTTTCTCTGTGGTCTCCACAGGGGATTCAGACATCCCTTCGTCTTGGGAGATCCAAGACGAGCCTGCATTCAATTCACTGCAGGGATATCCGGCCTTACTTCGAGTCAGAGCATCTCGTTGTCCATTCCACTTGAGGCCACGAACTCAGGGGTCCTCTCACATACCTGTAGCTGAGAGAAGCCTCCTCTTGAGGTGCTTGTGGAAAGTTGGTATTCCTCTTGAGTCGAATCCAGGGACTAAGCTCTCATCTCGAGTTGATTTGGGGTCCACGGAGACCTTTCGTGTTGCTCCAGTGACCTCAGGATCCCTCTAGACTTGAGACAGTGATCTTGGGTTTTCTCTGGAGTGCCATCAAGGAAATCAAGGCTCCTTTCACGTTTGATGTGGAACACGGAATTGCTCTGCACGCAGTGCAGGGGAATCGGGCCTCATGTCGCGGCGAGGGGGAAGTCTCATGGTTTTTCTCGAGTTGCGGCCGGAACCTGGGGTATATTCTCGAGTTTCGACGGGGAGGGCCCTTCCAGACACGTGTTTGTTCAGCGATGTCAGGACTCCTGCCTAGCTGCCAGGGACAACTCGGGATTCTCCTCGAGTCTTGGCATGGCAATTGGGAGGCGTCTCCACGTGAGGCGGGAGACCCAGGGTCCCTTTCCACGTGCCACAGGGATCCTGGGACTCCGATCCATTTTCAAGAGGAGTCAGGCATCGTCTCCTTTGGAAGCATTGATCTCCGCGGACCTCTCGAGTTTTCAAAGGATGTGAGGCCTCAGCTCGCGATGAGGCGGAGAATTAGGTCTTTCTCTGTGGTCTCCACAGGGGATTCAGACATCCCTTCGTCTTGGGAGATCCAAGACGAGCCTGCATTCAATTCACTGCAGGGATATCCGGCCTTACTTCGAGTCAGAGCATCTCGGTGTCCATTCCACTTGAGGCCACAAACTCAGGGTCCCTCTCACATACCTGTAGCTGAGAGAAGTCTCCTCTTGAGGTGCTTGTGGAAAGTTGGTATTCCTCTTGAGTCGAAGCCAGGGACTAAGCTCTCATCTCGAGTTGATTTGGGGTCCACGGATACCTTTCGTGTTGCTCCAGTGAACTCAGGATCCCTCTAGACTTGAGACAGTGATCTTGGGTTTTCTCTGGAGTGCCATCAAGGAAATCAAGGCTCCTTTCACGTTTGATGTGGAACACGGAATTGCTCTGCACGCAGTGCAGGGGAATCGGGCCTCATCTCGCGACGAGGGGGAAGTCTCATGGTTTATCTCGAGTGGCGGCCGGAAGCTGGGGTATATTCTCGAGTTACGACGGGGGAGGGCTCTTCCAGACACGTGTTTGTTCAGCGACGTCAGGACTCCTGCCTAGGTGCGAGGGACACCTCGGGATTCTCCTCGAGTCTTGGCATGGCAATTGGGACGCGTCTCCACATGAGGCGGGAGACCCAGGGTCCCTTTCCACGTGCCACAGGGATCCTGGGACTCCTATCCATTTTCAAGAGGAGTCAGGCATCGTCTCCTTTGGAAGCATTGATCTCCGCGGACCTCTCGAGTTTTCAAAGGATGTGAGGCCTCAGCTCCCGATGAGGCGGAGGACTAGGTCTTTCTCTGTGGTCTCCACAGCAGATTCAGACATCCCTTCGTCTTGGGAGATGCAAGACGAGCCTGCATTCAATTCACTGCTGGGATATCCGGCCTTACTTCGAGTCAGAGCATCTCGGTGTCCATTCCACTTGAGGCCACAAAATCAGGGTCCCTCTCACATACCTGTAGGTGAGAGAAGCCTCCTCTTGAGGTGCTTGTGGAAAGTTGGTATTCCTCTTGAGTCGAAGCCAGGGACTAAGCTCTCATCTCTAGTTGATTTGGGGTCCACGGAGCCCTTTCGTGTTGCTACAGTGACCTCAGGATCCCTCTAGACTTGAGACAGTGATCTTGGGTTTTCTCTGCAGTGCCATCAAGGAAATCAAGGCTCCTTTCACGTTTGATGTGGAACACGGAATTGCTCTGCACGCAGTGCAGGGGAATCAGGCCTCATCTCGCGGCGAGGGGGAAGTCTCATGCTTTTTCTCGAGTTGCGGCCAGAACCTGGGGTATATTCTCGAGTTACGACGGGGAGGGCCCTTCCAGACACGTGTTTGTTCAGCGACGAGAGGACCCCTGCCTAGGTGCGAGGGACACCTCGGGATTCTCCTCGAGTCTTGGCATGGCAATTGGGACACGTCTCCACGTGAGCCGGGAGACCCAGGGTCCCTTTGCATGTGCCACAGATATCCTGGGACTCCTATCCATTTCCAAGAGGAGTCAGGCATCGTCTCCTTCGGAAGTATTGATCTCAGCGGACCTCTCGAGTTTTCAAAGGATATGAGGCCTCTGTTCGCGAGGAGGCGGAGGACTAGGTCTTTCTCTGTGGTCTCCACAGGGGATTCAGAAAACCCTTCGTTTTGGGAGATGCAAGACGAGCCTGCATTCAATTCACTGCAGGGATATCTGGTCTTACTTCGAGTCAGAGCATCTCGGTGTCCATTCCACTTTAGGCCACAAATTCAGGGTCCCTCTCACATACCTGTAGCTGAGAGAAGCCTCCTCTTGAGGTGCTTGTGGAAAGTTTGCATTCCTCTTGAGTCGAAGCCAGGGACTAAGCTCTCATCTCGAGTTGATTTGGGGTCCACAGAGCCCTTTCGTGTTGCTACAGTGACCTCAGGATCCCTCTAGACTTGAGACAGTGATCTTGGCTTTTCTCTGGAGTGCCATCAAGGAAATCAAGGCTCCTTTTACGTTTGATGTGGAACACGGAATTGCTCTGCATGCAGTGCAGGGGAATCGGGTCTCATGTCACGGCGAGGGGGAAGTCTCATGGTTTTTCTCGAGTTGCGGCCGGAACCTGGAGTATATTCTCGAGTTACGACGGGGAGGGCCCTTCCAGACACGTGTTTGTTCAGCGACATCAGGACTCCTGCCTAGGAGCGAGGGACACATCGGGATTCTCCTGGAGTCTTTGCATTGCAATTGGAACGCGTCTCCACGTGAGGCGGGAGACCCAGTGTCCCTTCGACGTGCCACAGATATCCTGGGACTCCTATCCATTTTCAAGAGGAGTCAGGCATCATCTCGCGGCGAGGGGGAAGTCTCATGGTTTTTCTCGAGTTACGGCCGGAACCTGGGGTATATTCTCGAGTTACGACGGGGAGGGCCCTTCCAGACACGTGTTTGTTCAGCGACATCAGGACTCCTGCCTAGGTGCGAGGGACACCTCGGGATTCTCCTCGAGTCTTGGCATGGCAATTGGGACGGGTCTCCACATGAGACGGGAGACCCAGGGTCCCTTTTCACGGGTCACAGTGATCCTGGGACTCCTATCCATTTTCAAGAGGAGTCAGGCATCGTCTCCTTTGGAAGCATTGATCTCCCCAGACCTCTCGAGGTTTCAAAGGATGTGAGGCCTCCAGTCGTGAAGAGGTGGAGAACTAGGTCTTCTCTGTTGTCTCCACAGGGGATTCACACATCCCTTCGTCTTGGTAGATGCAAGACGAGCCTGCATTCAATTCACTGCAGGAATATCCGGCCTTACTTCGAGTCAGAGCATCTCGGTGTACATTCCACTTGAGGCCACAAACTCAGGGTCCCTCTCACATACCTGTAGCTGAGAGAAGCTTCCTCTTGAGGTGCTTGTGGAAAGTTGGTATTCCTCTTGAATCCAAGCCAGGGACTAAGCTCTCATCTCGAGTTAATTTGGGGTCCAGGGAGCCCTTTCATGTTGCTCCAGTGACCTCAGGATCCCTCTAGACTTGAGACAGTGATCTTGGGTTTTCTCTGGAGTGCCATCGAGGAAATCAAGGCTTCTTTCACGTTTGATGTGGAACACGGAATTGCTCTGCATGCAGTGCAGGGGAATCGGGCCTCATCTCGCGGCGAGGGGGAAGTCTCATGGTTTTTCTCGAGTTGCGGCCGGAACCGGGGGTATATTCTCGAGTTACGACGGGGAGGGCCCTTGCAGACACGTGTTTGTTCAGCGACGTTAGGACTCCTGCCTAAGTGCGAGGGACACCTCGGGATTCTCCTCGAGTCTTGGCATGGCAATTGGGACGCGTCTCCACATGAGGCGGGAGACCCAGGGTCCCTTCCCACGTGCCACAGGGATCCTGGGACTCCTATCCATTTTCAAGAGGAGTCAGGCATCGTCTCCTTTGGAAGCATTGATCTCCGCGGACCTCTCGAGTTTTCAAAGGATGTGAAGCCTCCGGTCTCGATGAGGGGGAGGACTAGGTATTTCTCTGTGGTCTCCACATGGGATTCAGACATCCCTTCGTCTTGGGAGATGCAAGACGAGCCTGCATTCAATTCACTGCAGGCATATCTTGCCTTACTTCGAGTCAGAGCATCTCGGTGTCCATTCCACTTGAGGCCACAAACTCAGGGTCCCTCTCACATATTGTAGCTGAGAGAAGACTCCTCTTGAGGTGCTTGTGGAAAGTTGGTATTCCTCTTGAGTCGAAGCCAGGGACTAAGCTCTCATCTCGAGTTGATTTGGGGTCCACAGAGTCCTTTCGTGTTGCTCCAGTAACCTCAGGATCCCTCTAGACTTGAGACAGTGATCTTGGCTTTTCTCTGGAGTGCCATCAAGGAAATCAAGGCTCCTTTCACGTTTGATGTGGAACACGGAATTGCTCTGCACGCAGTGCAGGGGAATCGGGCCTCATCTCACGGCGAGGGGGAAGTCTCATGGTTTTTCTCGAGTTGCGGCTGGAACCTGAGGTATATTCTCGAGTTACGATGGGGAGGGCCCTTCCAGACACGTATTTATTCAGCGATGTCAGGACTCCTGCCTAGGTGCGAGGGACACCTCGGGATTCTCCTCGAGTCTTGGCATGGCAATTGGGACGCCTCTCCATGTGAGTCGGGAGACCCAGTGTCCCTTTCCACGTGCCACACAGATCCTGGGACTCCTATCCATTTTCAAGAGGAGTCAGGCATCGTCTCCTTTGGAAGCATTTATTTCCCGGACCTCTTGAGTTTTCAAAGGATGTGAGGCCTCCGTTCGCGTTGAGGCGGAGGACTAGGTCTTTCTCTGTGGTCTCCGCAGGGGATTCAGACATCCCTTCGTCTTGGGAGATGCAAGACGAGCCTGCATTCAATTCACTGCAGGCATATCCTGCCTTACTTCGAGTCAGAGCATCTCGGTGTCCATTCCACTTGAGGCCACAAACTCAGGGTCCCTCTCACATATTGTAGCTGAGAGAAGCCTCCTCTTGAGGTGCTTGTGGAAAGTTGGTATGACTCTTGAGTCGAAGCCAGGGACTAAGCTCTCATCTCGAGTTGATTTGGGGTCCACGGAGCCCTTTCCTGTTGCTCCAGTGACCTCAGGATCCCTCTAGAATTGAGACAGTGATCTTGGGTTTTCTCTGGAGTGCCATCAAGGAAATCAAGGCTCCTTTCACGTTTGATGTGGAACACGGAATTGCTCTGCACGCTGTGCAGGGGAATCGGGCCACATCACGCGGCGACGGGGAAGTCTCATGGTTTTTCTCTAGTTGCGGCCGGAACCTGGGGTATATTCTCGAGTTACGACTGGGAGGCCCCTTCTAGACACGTGTTTGTTCAGCGATGTCAGGACTCCTGCCTATGTGCGAGCGACACCTTGTGCTTCTCCTCGAGTCTTGGCATGGCAATTGGGACGCCTCTCCACGTGAGGCGGGAGACCCAGGGTGCCTTTTCACGTGCAATAGGGATCCTGGGACTCCTATCCATTTTCAAGAGGAGTCAGGCATCGTCTCCTTTGGAAGCATTGATCTCCGCGGACCTCTCGAGTTTTCAAAGGATGTGAGGCCTCCGGTCGTAATGAGGCGGAGGACTAGGTCTTTCTCTCTGGTTTCCACAGGGGATTCAGATATCCCTTTGTCTTGGGAGATGCAAGACGGGCCTGCATTCAATTCACTGCAGGGATATCCGGCCTTACTTCCAGTCAGAGCATCTCGGTGTCCATTCCACTTGAGGCCACAAAATTAGGGTCCCTCTCACCTACCTGTCGCTGAGAGAAGCCTCCTCTTGAGGTGCTTGTGGAAAGTTGGTATTCCTCTTGAGTCGAAGCCAGGGACTAAGCTCTCATCTCGAGTTGATTTGGGGTCCATGGAGCCCTTTCGTGTTGCTACAGTGACCTCAGGATCCCTCTAGACTAGAGCCAGTGATCTTGGGTTTCCTCTGGAGTGCCATCAAGTAAATCAAGGCTCCTTTCAGGTTTGATTTGGAACACGGAATTGCTTTGCACGCAGTGCAGGGGAATCGGGCCTCATCACGCGGCGAGGGGGAAGTCTCATGGTTATTCTCGAGTTGCGGCCGGAACCTGGGGTATATTCTCGAGTTACGACGGGGAGGGCCCTTCCAGACACGTGTTTGTTCAGCGACGTCAGGACTCCTGCCTATGTGCGAGGGACACCTCGTGATTCTCCTCGAGTCTTGGCATGGCAATTGGGACGCGTCTCCACGTGAGGCGGGAGACCCAGTGTCCCTTTTCACGTGCAATAGGGATCGTGGGACTCCTATCCATTTTCAAGAGGAGTCAGGCATCGTCTCCTTTAGAAGCATTGATCTCCGTGGACCTCTCGAGTTTTCAAAGGATGTGAGGCCTCGGTTCGCAATGAGGCAGAGGACTAGGTCTTTCTCTGTGGTCTCCACAGGGGATTCAGACATCGCTTCGTCTTAGGAGATGCAGGACGAGCCTGCCTTACATTCACTGCAGGGATATCTGGCCTTACTTCGAGTCAGAACATCTCGGTGTCCATTCCACTTGAGGCCACAAAATCAGGGTCCCTCTCACATACCTGTAGCTGAGAGAAGCCTCCTCTTGAGGTGCTTGTGGAAAGTTGGTATTCCTCTTGAGTCGAAGCCAGGGACTAAGCTATCATCTCCAGTTGATTTGGGGTCCACGGAGCCCTTTCGTGTTGCTCCAATGACCTCAGGATCCCTCTATACTTGAGACAGTGATCTTGGGTTTTCTCTGGAGTGGCATCAAGGAAATCAAGGCTCCATTCACGTTTGATGTGGAACACGGAATTGCTCTGCACGCAGTGCAGGGGAATCGGGCCTCATCTCGCGGCGAGGGGGAAGTCTCATGGTTTTTCTCGAGTTGCGGCCGGAACCTGTGGTATATTCTCGAGTTACGACGGGGAGAGCCCTTCAAGACACGTGTTTGTTCAGCGACATCAGGACTCCTGCCTAGGTGCGAGGGACACCTCGGGATTCTCCTCGAGTCTTGGCATGGCAATTGGGACGCGTCTCCACGTGAGGCGGGAGACCCAGGGTCCCTTTCCACGTGCCACAGTGATCCTGGGACTCCTATCCAATTTCAAATGGAGTCAGGCATCGTCTCCTTTTGGAAGCATTGATCACCGCGGACCTCTCGAGTTTTCAAAGGATGTGAGGCCTCCGGTCGAGTTGAGGCGGAGGACTAGGACTTTCTTTGTGGTCTCCACATGGGATTCAGACATCCCTTCGTCTTGGGAGATGCAAGACTAGCCTGCATTCAATTCACTGCAGGCATATCCGGCCTTACTTCGAGTCAGAGCATCTCGGTGTCCATTCCACTTGAGGCCTCAAACTCAGGGTCCCTCTCACATACCTGTAGCTGAGAGAATCCTCCTCTTGAGGTGCTTGTGGAAAGTTGGTATTCCTCTTGAGTTGAAGCCAGGGACTAAGCTCTCATCTCGAGTTGATTTGGGGTCCACGGAGCCCTTTCGTGTTGCTCCAGTGACCTCAGGATCCCTCTAGACTTGAGACAGTGATCTTGGGTTTTCTCTGGAGTGCCATCAAGGAAATCAAGGCTCCTTTCACGTTTGATGTGGAACACGGAATTGCTCTGCACGCAGTGCAGGGGAATTGGGCCTCATCTCGCGGCGAGCTGGAAGTCTCATGGTTTTTCTCGAGTTGCGGCCGGAACCTGGGGTATATTCTCGAGTTACGACGGGGAGGGCCCTTCCAGACACGTGTTTGTTCAGCGACGTCAAGACTCCTGCCTAGGTGCGAGGGACACCTCGGGATTCTCCTCGAGTCTTGGCATGGCAATTGGGACGCGTCTCCACGTGAGGCGGGAGACCCAGGGTCCCTTTCCACGTGCCACAGGGATCCTGGGACTCCTATCCATTTTCAAGAGGAGGCAGGCATCGTCTCCTTTGGAAGCACTGATCTCTGCGGACCTCTCGAGTTTTCAAAGGATGTGAGGCCTCCGGTCGCGTTGTGTCGGACGACTAGGTCTTTCTCTGTGGTCTCCACAGGGGATTCAGACATCACTTCGTCTTCGGAGATGCAAGACGAGCCTGCATTCAATTCACTGCAGGCATATCCGGCCTTACTTCGAGTTAGAGCATCTCGGTGTCCATTCCACTTGAGGCCACAAAATCAGGGTCCCTCTCACAGACCTGTAGCTGAGAGAAGCCTCCTCTTGAGGTGCTTGTGGAAAGTTGGCATTCCTCTTGTTTCGAAGCCAGGGACTAAGCTCTCATCTCGACTTGATTTGTGGTCCACGGAGAACTTTCGTGTTGCTACAGTGACCTCAGGATCCCTCTAGACTTGAGACAGTGATCGTGGGTTTTCTCTGGGGTGCCATCAAGGAAATCAAGGCTCCTTTCACGTTTGATGTGGAACACGGAATTGCTCTGCACCCAGTGCAGGGGAATCGGGTCTCATCTCGCGGCGAGGGGGAAGTCTCATGGTTTATCTCGAGTTGCGGCCGGAACCTGGGGTATATTCTCGAGTTACGACAGGGAGGGCCCTTCCAGACACGTGTTTGTTCAGCGACGTCAGGACTCCTGCCTAGGTGCGAGGGACACCTCGGGATTCTCCTCGATTCTTGGCATGGCAATTGGGACGCGTCTCCATGTGAGGCGGGACACCCAGGGTCCCTTTCCACGTGCCACAGGGATCCTGGGACTCCTATCCATTTTCAAGAAGAGTCAGGCATCCTCTCCTTTGGAAGCATTGATCTCCGCGGACCTCTCGAGTTTTCAAAGGATTTGAGGCCTCCGGTCGAGTTGAGGCGGAGGACTAGGACTTTCTTTGTGGTCTCCACAGGGGATTCAGACATCCCTTCGTCTTGGGAGATGCAAGACGAGCCTGCATTCAATTCACTGCAGGCATATCCGGCCTTACTTCGAGTCAGAGCATCTCGGTGTCCATTCCACTTGAGGCCTCAAACTCAGGGTCCCTCTCACATACCTGTAGCTGAGAGAAGCCTCCTCTTGAGGTGCTTGTGGAAAGTTGGTATTCCTCTTGAGTTGAAGCCAGGGACTAAGCTCTCATCTCGAGTTGATTTGGGGTCCACGGAGCCCTTTCGTGTTGCTCCAGTGACCTCAGGATCCCTCTAGACTTGAGACAGTGATCTTGGGTTTTCTCTGGAGTGCCTTCAAGGAAATCAAGGCTCCTTTCACGTTTGATGTGGAACACGGAATTGCTCTGCACGCAGTGCAGGGGAATTGGGCCTCATCTCGCGGCGAGCTGGAAGTCTCATGGTTTTTCTCGAGTTGCGGCCGGAACCTGGGATATATTCTCGAGTTACGACGGGGAGGGCCCTTCCAGACACGTGTTTGTTCAGCGACGTCAAGACTCCTGCCTAGGTGCGAGGGACACCTCGGGATTCTCCTCGGGTCTTGGCATGGCAATTGGGACGCGTCTCCACGTGAGGCGGGAGACCCAGGGTCCCTTTCCACGTGCCACAGTATTCCTGGGACTCCTATCCATTTTCAAGAGGAGGCAGGCATCGTCTCCTTTGGAAGCACTGATCTCTGCGGACCTCTCGAGTTTTCAAAGGATGTGAGGCCTCCGGTCGCGTTGTGTCGGACGACTAGGTCTTTCTCTGTGGTCTCCACAGGGAACTCAGACATCCCTTCATCTTCGGAGATGCAAGACGAGCCTGCATTCAATTCACTGCAGGCATATCCGGCCTTACTTCGAGTTAGAGCATCTCGGTGTCCATTCCACTTGAGGCCACAAAATCAGGGTCCCTCTCACAGACCTGTAGCTGAGAGAAGCCTCCTCTTGAGGTGCTTGTGGAAAGTTGGCATTCCTCTTGTTTCGAAGCCAGGGACTAAGCTCTCATCTCGACTTGATTTGTGGTCCACGGAGAACTTTTGTGTTGCTACAGTGACCTCAGGATCCCTCTAGACTTGAGACAGTGATCGTGGGTTTTCTCTGGGGTGCCATCAAGGAAATCAAGGCTCCTTTCACGTTTGCTGTGGAACACGGAATTGCTCTGCATCCAGTGCAGGGGAATTGGGTCTCATCTCGCGGCGAGGGGGAAGTCTCATGGTTTATCTCGAGTTGCGGCCGGAACCTGGGGTATATTCTCGAGTTACGACTGGGAGGCCCCTTCCAGACACGTGTTTGTTCAGCGACGTCAGGACTCCTGCCTATGTGCGAGCGACACGTTGTGCTTCTCCTCGAGTCTTGGCATGGCAATTGGGACGCGTCTCCACGTGAGGCGGGAGACCCAGGGTCCCTTTCCACGTGCCACAGGGATCCTGGGACTCCTATCCATTTTCAAGAGGAGTCAGGCATTGTCTCCTTTGGAAGCATTGATATCCGCGGACCTCTCGAATTTTCAAAGGATGTGAGGCCTCCAGTCGCGAAGAGGCGGAGAACTAGTTCTTTCTCTGTGGTCTCCAGAAGGGATTCAGAGATCCCTTCGTCTTGGGAGATGAAAGGCAAGCCTGCTTTCAATTCACTGCAGGGATATGCGGCCTTACTTCGAGTCAGAGCATCTCGGTGTCCATTCCACTTGAGGCCACAAACTCCGGGTCCCTCTCACATACCTGTAGCTGAGAGAAGCCTCCTCTTGAGGTGCTTGTGGAAAGTTGGTATTCCTCTTGAGTCGAAGCCAGGGACTAAGCTCTCATCTCGAGTTGATTTGGGCTCCACGGAGCCCTTTCGTGTTGATACAGTGACCTCAGGATCCCTCTAGACTTGAGACAGTGATCTTGGGTTTTCTCTGGAGTGCCATCAAGGAAATCAAGGCTCCTTTCACGTTTGATGTGGAACACGGAATTGCTCTGAACGCAGTGCAGGGGAATCGGGCCTCATCTCACGGCGAGGGGGAAATCTCATGGTTTTTCTCGAGTTGCGGCCGGAACCTGGGGTATATTCTCGAGTTACAACGGGGGTTTCCCTTCCAGACACGTGTTTGTTCAGCGACGTCAGACCCATGCCTAGGTTCGATGGACACCTCGGTATTCTCCCCGCGGCTTGGCATGGCAATTGGGACGCGTCTCCAGGTGAGGCGGGAGACCCAGTGTCCCTTTCCACGTGCCACAGGGTCCTGGGAATCCTATCCATTTTCAAGAGGAGTCAGGCATCGTTTCCTTTGGAAGCATTGATCTCCTCGGACCTCTCGAGTTTTCAAAGGATGTGAGGCCTCCAGTCGCAATGTGGCGAGAACTAGGTGTTTCTCTGTTGTCTCCACAGGGGATTCATACATCCCTTCGTCTTGGGAGATGGAAGAGGAGCCTGCATCCAATTCACTGCAGGGATATCTGTCCTTACTTCGAGTCAGAGCATCTCGGTGTCCATTCCACTTGAGGCCTCAAACTCAGGGTCCCTCTCACATACCTGTAGCTGAGAGAATCCTCCTCTTGAGGTGCTTGTGGAAAGTTGGTATTCCTCTTGAGTTGAAGCCAGGGACTAAGCTCTCATCTCGAGTTGATTTGGGGTCCACGGAGCCCTTTCGTGTTGCTCCAGTGACCTCAGGATCCCTCTAGACTTGAGACAGTGATCTTGGGTTTTCTCTGGAGTGCCTTCAAGGAAATCAAGGCTCCTTTCACGTTTGATGTGGAACACGGAATTGCTCTGCACGCAGTGCAGGGGAATTGGGCCTCATCTCGCGGCGAGCTGGAAGTCTCATGGTTTTTCTCGAGTTGCGGCCGGAACCTGGGATATATTCTCGAGTTACGACGGGGAGGGCCCTTCCAGACACGTGTTTGTTCAGCGACGTCAAGACTCCTGCCTAGGTGCGAGGGACACCTCGGGATTCTCCTCGGGTCTTGGCATGGCAATTGGGACGCGTCTCCACGTGAGGCGGGAGACCCAGGGTCCCTTTCCACGTGCCACAGTATTCCTGGGACTCCTATCCATTTTCAAGAGGAGGCAGGCATCGTCTCCTTTGGAAGCACTGATCTCTGCGGACCTCTCGAGTTTTCAAAGGATGTGAGGCCTCCGGTCGCGTTGTGTCGGACGACTAGGTCTTTCTCTGTGGTCTCCACAGGGAACTCAGACATCCCTTCATCTTCGGAGATGCAAGACGAGCCTGCATTCAATTCACTGCAGGCATATCCGGCCTTACTTCGAGTTAGAGCATCTCGGTGTCCATTCCACTTGAGGCCACAAAATCAGGGTCCCTCTCACAGACCTGTAGCTGAGAGAAGCCTCCTCTTGAGGTGCTTGTGGAAAGTTGGCATTCCTCTTGTTTCGAAGCCAGGGACTAAGCTCTCATCTCGACTTGATTTGTGGTCCACGGAGAACTTTTGTGTTGCTACAGTGACCTCAGGATCCCTCTAGACTTGAGACAGTGATCGTGGGTTTTCTCTGGGGTGCCATCAAGGAAATCAAGGCTCCTTTCACGTTTGCTGTGGAACACGGAATTGCTCTGCATCCAGTGCAGGGGAATTGGGTCTCATCTCGCGGCGAGGGGGAAGTCTCATGGTTTATCTCGAGTTGCGGCCGGAACCTGGGGTATATTCTCGAGTTACGACTGGGAGGCCCCTTCCAGACACGTGTTTGTTCAGCGACGTCAGGACTCCTGCCTATGTGCGAGCGACACGTTGTGCTTCTCCTCGAGTCTTGGCATGGCAATTGGGACGCGTCTCCACGTGAGGCGGGAGACCCAGGGTCCCTTTCCACGTGCCACAGGGATCCTGGGACTCCTATCCATTTTCAAGAGGAGTCAGGCATTGTCTCCTTTGGAAGCATTGATATCCGCGGACCTCTCGAATTTTCAAAGGATGTGAGGCCTCCAGTCGCGAAGAGGCGGAGAACTAGTTCTTTCTCTGTGGTCTCCAGAAGGGATTCAGAGATCCCTTCGTCTTGGGAGATGAAAGGCAAGCCTGCTTTCAATTCACTGCAGGGATATGCGGCCTTACTTCGAGTCAGAGCATCTCGGTGTCCATTCCACTTGAGGCCACAAACTCCGGGTCCCTCTCACATACCTGTAGCTGAGAGAAGCCTCCTCTTGAGGTGCTTGTGGAAAGTTGGTATTCCTCTTGAGTCGAAGCCAGGGACTAAGCTCTCATCTCGAGTTGATTTGGGCTCCACGGAGCCCTTTCGTGTTGATACAGTGACCTCAGGATCCCTCTAGACTTGAGACAGTGATCTTGGGTTTTCTCTGGAGTGCCATCAAGGAAATCAAGGCTCCTTTCACGTTTGATGTGGAACACGGAATTGCTCTGAACGCAGTGCAGGGGAATCGGGCCTCATCTCACGGCGAGGGGGAAATCTCATGGTTTTTCTCGAGTTGCGGCCGGAACCTGGGGTATATTCTCGAGTTACAACGGGGGTTTCCCTTCCAGACACGTGTTTGTTCAGCGACGTCAGACCCATGCCTAAGTTCGATGGACACCTCGGTATTCTCCCCGCGGCTTGGCATGGCAATTGGGACGCGTCTCCAGGTGAGGCGGGAGACCCAGTGTCCCTTTCCACGTGCCACAGGGTCCTGGGAATCCTATCCATTTTCAAGAGGAGTCAGGCATCGTTTCCTTTGGAAGCATTGATCTCCTCGGACCTCTCGAGTTTTCAAAGGATGTGAGGCCTCCAGTCGCAATGTGGCGAGAACTAGGTCTTTCTCTGTTGTCTCCACAGGGGATTCATACATCCCTTCGTCTTGGGAGATGGAAGAGGAGCCTGCATCCAATTCACTGCAGGGATATCTGTCCTTACTTCGAGTCAGAGCATCTCGGTGTCCATTCCACTTGAGGCCAGAAACTCATGGTCCCTCTCACATACCTGTAGCTGAGAGAAGCCTCCTCTTGACGTGCTTGTTGAAAGTTGGTATTCCACTTGAGTTGAAGCCAGGGACTAAGCTCTAATCTCGAGTTGATTTGGGGTCCACGGAGCCCTTTCGTGTTGCTCCATTGACCTCAGGATCCCTCTATACTTGAGACAGTGATCTTGGGTTTTCTCTGGAGTGCCATCAAGGAAATCAAGGCTCCTTTCACGTTTGATGTGGAACACGGAATTGCTCTGCACGCAGTGCAGGGGAATCGGGCCTCATGTTGTGGCGAGGAGAAGTCTCATGGTTTTTCTCGAGATGCGGCCGGAACCTGTGGTATATTCTCGAGTTACGACGGCGAGGGCCCTTCCAGACACGTGTTTGTTCAGCGACGTCAGGACTCATGCCTAGGTGCGAGGGACACCTCGGGATTCTCCTCGAGTCTTGGCATGGCAATTGGGACGCGTCTCCAAGTGAGGCGGGAGACCCAGGGTCCCTTTCCACGTGCCACAGGGATCCTGGGACTCCTATCCATTTTCAAGAGGAGTCAGGCATCGTCTCCTTTGGAAGCATTGATCTCCGCGGACCTCTCGAGTTTTCAAAGGGTGTGAGGCCTCCGGTCGCGATGAGGCGGAGAACTAGGTCTTTCTCTGTGGTCTCCACAGGGGATTCAGACATCCCTTCGTCTTCGGAGATGCAAGACAGGCCTGCATTCAATTCAAAGCAGGGATATCCGGCCTTACTTCGAGTCAGAGCATCTCGGTGTCCATTCCACTTGAGGCCACAAACTCAGGGTCCCTCTCACATACCTGTCGCTGAGAGAAGCCAACTCTTCAGGGGCTTGTGGATAGTTGGTATTCCTCTTGAGTCGAAGCCAGGGACTAAGCTCTCATCTCGAGTTGATTTGGTGTCCACGGAGCCCTTTCGTGTTGCTAGAGTGACCTCAGGATCCCTCTAGACTTGAGACAGTGATCTTGGGTTTTCTCTGGAGTGCCATCAAGGAAATCAAGGCTCCTTTCACGTTTGATGTGGAACACGGAATTGCTCTGCTCGCAGTGCAGGGGAATCGGGCCTCAGCTCGCGGCGAGGGGGAAGTCTCATGGTTTTTCTCGAGTTGCGGCCGGAACCTGGGGTATATTCTCGAGTTACGACGGGGAGGGCCCTTCCAGACACGTGTTTGTTCAGCGACGTCAGGACTCCTGCCTAGGTGCGAGGGACACCTCGGGATTCTCCTCGATTCTTGGCATGGCAATTGGGACGCGTCTCCATGTGAGGCGGGACACCCAGGGTCCCTTTCCACGTGCCACAGGGTTCCTGGGACTCCTATCCATTTTCAAGAAGTGTCAGGCATCCTCTCCTTTGGAAGCATTGATCTCCGCGGATCTCTCGAGTTTTGAAAGGATGTGAGGCCTCCTGTCGCGATGAGGCGGAGGACTAGGTCTTTCTCTGTCGTGTCCACAGGGGATTCAGACATCCCTTCGTCTTGGGAGATGCAAGACGAGGCTGCATTCAATTCACTGCAGGGATATCCGGCCTTACTTCGAGTCAGAGCATCTCTGTGTCCATTCCACTTGAGGCCACAAACTCAGGGTCCCTCTCACATACCTGTAGCTGAGAGAAGCCTCCTCTTGAGGGGCTTCTGGAAAGTTGGTATTCCTCTTGAGTCGAAGCCAGGGACTAAGCTCTCATCTCGAGTTGATTTGGGGTCCACGGAGCCCTTTCGTGTTGCTCCAGTGACCTCAGGATCCCTCTAGACATGAGACAGTGATCTTGGGTTTTCTCTGGAGTGCCATCAAGGAAATCAAGGCTCCTTTCACGTTTGATGTGGAACACGGAATTGCTTTGCAGGCAGTGCAGGGGAATCGGGCCTCATCTCGCGGCGAGGGGGAAGTCTCATGGTTTTTCTCGAGTTGCTACCGGAACCTGGGGTATATTCTCGAGTTACGACGGGGAGGGCCCTTCCAGACACGTGTTTGTTCAGCGACGTCAGGACTCCGGCCTAGGTGCGAAGGACACCTCATGATTCTCCTCGAGTCTTGGCATGGCAATTGGGATGCGTCTCCACGTGAAGCGGGAGACCCAGGGTCCCCTTCCACGTGGACAGGGATCATGGGACTCCTATCCATTTTCAAGAGGAGTCAGGCATCGTCTCCTTTGGAAGCATTGATCTCTGCAGACCTCTCGAGTTTTCAAACGATGTGAGGCCTCCGGTCGCGATGAGGCGGAGAACTAGGTCTTTCTCTCTGGTCTCCACAGGGGATTCATACATCCCTTCGTCTTGGGAGATTCAAGACGAGCCTGCATTCACTTCACTGCAGGGATATCCGGCCTTACTTCGAGTCAGAGCATCTCGGTGTCCATTCCACTTGAGGCCACAAACTCAGGGTCCCTCTCACATACCTGTAGCTTAGAGAAGCCTCCTCTTGAGGTGCTTGTGGCAAGTTGGTATTCCTCTTCAGTCGAATCCAGGGACTAAGCTCTCATCTCGAGTTGATTTGGGGTCCACGGAGAAATTTCGTGTTGCTCCAGTGACCTCCGGATCCCTCTAGACTTGAGACAGTGATCTTGGGTTTTCTCTGGAGTGCCATCAAGGAAATCAAGGCTCCTTTCACGTTTGATGTGGAACACGGAATTGCTCTGAACGCAGTGCAGGGGAATCGGGCCTCATCTCGCGGTGAGGGGGAAGTCTCATGGTTTTTCTCGAGTTGCGGCCGGAACCTGGGGTATATTCTCGAGTTACGACGGGGAGGGCCCTTCCAGACACGTGTTTGTTCAGCGACGTCAGGACTCCTGCCTAGGTGCGAGGGACACCTCGGGATTCTCCTCGAGTATTGGCATGGCATTTGGGACGCGTCTCCACGTGAGGCGGGAGACCCAGGGTCCCTTTCCACGTGCCACAGGGATCCTGGGACTCCTATCCATTTTCAAGAGGAGTCAGGCATCGTCTCCTTTGGAAGCATTGATATCCGCAGACATCTCGAGTTTTCAAAGGATGTGAGGCCTCCGGTCGCGATGAGGCGGAGAACTAGGTCTTTCTCTGTGGTCTCCACAGGGGATTCAGACATCCCTTCGTCTTGGGAGATGCAAGACGAGCCTGCATTCAATTCACTGCAGGGATATCCGGCCTTACTTCGAGTCAGAGCATCTCGGTGTCCATTCCACTTGAGGCCACAACCTCAGGGTCCCTCTCACATACCTGTAGCTGAGAGAAGCCTTCTCTTGAGGTGCTTGTGGAAGGTTGGTATTCCTCTTGATTCGAAGCCAGGGACTAAGCTCTCATCTCCAGTTGATTTGGGGTCCACGGAGCCCTTTCGTGTTGCTCCAGTGACCTCAGGATCCCTCTAGCCTTGAGACAGTGATCTTGGGTTTTCTCTGGAGTGCCATCAAGGAAATCAAGGCTCCTTTCTCGTTTGATGTGGAACACGGAATTGCTCTGCACGCAGTTCAGGGGAATCGGGCTTCATCTCGCGTCGAGGGGGAAGTCTCATGGTTTTTCTCTAGTTGCGGCCGAAACCTGGGGTGTATTCTCGAGTTACGATGGGGAGGGCCCTTCCAGACACGTGTTTGTTCAGCGACGTCAGGACTCCTGCCTAGGTGCGAGGACACCTCGGGATTCTCCTCGAGTCTTGGCATGGCAATGGGGACGCGTCTCCACGTGACGCGGGAGACCCAGGGTCCCTTTCCACGTGCCACAGGGATCCTGGACTCCTATCCATTTTCAAGAGGAGGCAGGCATCTTCTCCTTTGGAAGCATTGATATCCGCAGACCTGTCGAGTTTTCCAAGGATGTGAGGCCTCCGGTCGCGATGAGGCGGAGGACTAGGTCTTTCTCTGTGGTCTCCACAGGGGATTCAGACATCCCTTCGTCTTGGGAGATGCAAGACGAGCCTGCATTCAATTCACTGCAGGGATATCCGGCCTTACTTCGAGTCAGAGCATCTCGGTGTCCATTCCACTTGAGGCCACAAACTCAGGGTCCCTCTCACATACCTGTAGCTGAGAGAAGCCTCCTCTTGCGGTGCTTGTGGAAAGTTGGTATTCCTCTTGAGTCGAAGCCAGGGACTAAGCTCTCATCTCGAGTAGATTTGGGTTACACGGAGCCCTTTCTTGTTGCTCCAGTGACCTCAGGATCCCTCTAGACTTGAGTCAGTGATCTTGGGTTTTCTCTGCAGTGCCATCAAGGAAATCAAGGCTCCTTTCACGTTTCATGTGGAACACGGAATTGCCCTGCACGCAATGCAGGGGAATCGGGCCTCATCTCGCGGCGAGGGGGAAGTCTCATGGTTTTTCTCGAGTTGCGGCCGGAACCTGGGGTATATTCGCGAGTTACGACGGGGAGGGCCCTTCCAGACACGTGTTTGTTCAGCGACGTCAGGACTCTAGCCAAGGTGCGAGGGACACCTCGGGATTCTCCTCGAGTCTTGGCATGGCAATTGGGACGCGTCTCCACGTGAGGCGGGAGACCTAGGTTACCTTTCCACGTGCCACAGGGATCCTGGGACTCCTATCCATTTTCAAGAGGAGTCAGGCATCATCTCCTTTGGAAGCGTTGATCTCTGCGGACATCTCTAGTTTTCAAAGGATGTGAGGTCTCCGGTCGCGATGAGGCGGAGGACTAGGTCTTTCTCTGTGGTCTCCACAGGGGATTCAGACATCCCTTCATCTTGGGAGATGCAAGACGAGCCTGCATTCAATTCACTGCAGGGATATCCGGCCTGACTTCGAGTCAGAGCATCTCGGTGTCCATTCCACTTGAGGCCACAAACTCAGGGTCCCTCTCACATACCTGTAGCTGAGAGAAGCCTCCTCTTGAGGTGCTTGTGGAAAGTTGGTATTCCTCTTGAGACGAAGCCAGGTACTAAGCTCTCATCTCGAGTTGATTTGGGGTCCACGGAGCCCTTTCGTGTTGCTCCATGACCTCAGGATCCCTCTAGACTTGAGAGAGTGATCTTGGGTTTTCTCTGGAGTGCCATCAAGGAAATCAAGGCTCCTTTCACGTTTGATGTGGAACACGGAATTGCTCTGCTCGCAGTGCAGGGGAATCGGGCCTCATCTCGTGGCGAGGGGGAAGTCTCATGGTTTTTCTCGAGTTGCGGCCGGAACCTGGGGTATATTCTCGAGTTACGACGGGGAGGGCCCTTCCAGACACGTGTTTGTTCAGCGACGTCAGGACTCCTGCCTAGGTGCGAGGGACACCTCGGGATTCTCCTCGAGTCTTGGCATGGCAATTGGGACGCGTCTCCACGTGAGGCGGGAGACCCAGGGTCCCTTTCCAAGTGCCACAGGGATCCTGGGACTCCTATCCATTTTCAAGAGGAGTCAGGCATCGTCTCCTTTGGAAGCATTGATATCCGCAGACATCTCGAGTTTTCAAAGGATGTGAGGCCTCCGGTCGCGTTGAGGCGGAGGACTAGGTCTTTCTCTGTCGTCTCCACAGGGGATTCAGACATCCCTTCGTCTTGGGAGATACAAGATTAGCATGCATTCAATTCACTGCAGGGATATCCGGCCTTACTTCGAGTCAGAGCATCTCGGTGTCCATTCGACTTGAGGCCAAAAACTTTGCGTCCCTCTCACTTACCTGTAGCTGAGAGAAGCCTCCTCTTGAGGTGCTTGTGAAAAGTTGGTATTCCTCTTGAGTCGAAGCCAGGGACTAAGCTCTCATCTCGAGTTGATTTGGGGTCCACGGAGCCCTTTCGTGTTGCTCCAGTGACCTCAGGATCCCTCTAGACTTGAGACAGTGATCTTGGGTTTTCTCTGGAGTGCCATCAAGGAAATCAAGGCTCCTTTCACGTTTGATGTGGAACACGGAATTGCTCTGCACGCAGTGCAGGGGAATCGGGCCTCATGTCGCGGCGAGGGGGAAGTCTCATGGTTTTTCTCGAGTTGCGGCCGGAACCTGGGGTATATTCTCGAGTTACGACGGGGAGGGCCCTTCCAGACACGTGTTTGTTCAGCGACATGAGGACTCCTGCCTAGGTGCTAGGGACAACTCAGGATTCTCGTCCAGTCTTGGCATGGCAATTGGGACGCGTCTCCACGTGAGGCGGGAGACCCAGGGTCGCTTTCCACGTGCCACAGGGATCCTGGGACTCCTATCCATTTTCAAGAGGAGTCAGGCGTCGTCTCCTTTGGAAGCATTGATCTCTGGGGAACTCTCGAGTTTTCAAAGGATGTGAGGCCTCTGGTCGCGATGATGCAGAGAACTGGATCTTTCTCTGTTGTCTCCACAGGGAATTCAGACATCCCTTCGTCTTGGGAGATGCAAGACGAGCATGCATTCATTTCACTTTTGGGATATCCAGCCTTACTTCGAGTCAGAGCATCTCGGTGTCCATACCACTTGAGGCCACAAATTCAGGGTCCCTCTTACATACCTGTAGCTGAGAGAAGCCTCCTCTTGAGGTGCTTGTGGAAAGTTGATATTCCTCTTGAGTCAAAGCGAGGGACTAAGCTCTCATCTCGAGTTGATTTTGGGTCCACGGATCCCTTTCGTTTTGCTCCAGTGACCTCAGGATCCCTCTAGACTTGAGACAGTGATCTTGGGTTTTCCCTGGAGTGCCATCACGGAAATCCAGTCTCCTTTCACGTTTGATGTGGAACACGGAATTGCTCTGCACGCAGTGCAGGGGAATCGGGCCTCCTCTCGCGGGGAGGGGGAAGTCTCATGGTTTTTCTCCAGTTGCGGCCAGAACCTGGGGTATATTCTCGAGTTTCGACGGGGAGGGCCCTTCCAGACACGTGTTTGTTCAGCGAAGTCAGGACTCCTGCCTAGGTGCAAGGGACAACTCGGGATTCTCCTCGTGTCTTGGCATGGCAATTGGGACGCGTCTCCACGTGAGGCGGGAGACCCAGTGTCCCTTTCCACGTGCCACAGGGATCCTGGGACTCCTATCCATTTTCAAGAGGAGTCAGGCGTCGTCTCCTTTGGAAGCATTGATCTCCGCGGACCTCCCCAGTTTTCAAATGATATGAGGACTCCGGTCGCGATGAGGCGGAGAACTAGGTCTTTCTCTGTGGTCTCCACAGGGGATTCAGACATCCCTTCGTCTTGGGAGAGGCAAGACGAGCCTGCATTCAATTCACTGTTTGGATATCCGGCCTTACTTCGAGTCAGAGCATCTCGGTGTCCTTTCCACTTGAGGCCACAAATTCAGGGTCCCACTCACATACCTGTAGCTGAGAGAAGCCTCCTCTTGAGGTGCTTGTGGAAAGTTGGTATTCCTCTTGAGCCGAAGCCAGGGGCTAAGCTCTCATCTCGAGGTGATTTGGGTCCACGGAGCCCTTTTGTGATGCTACAGTGACCTCAGGATCCCTCGAGACTTGAGACAGTGATCTTGGGTTTTCTCTCGAGTGCCATCAAGGAAATCAAGGCTCTTTTCACGTTTGATGTGGGATACAGAATTGCTCTGCACGCAGTGCAGGGGAATCGGGACTCATCTCGCGGCGAGGTGGAAGTCTCATGGTTTTTCTCGAGTTGCGGCCGGAACCTGGGTTATATTCTCGAGTTACGACGGGGAGGGCCCTTCCAGACACGTGTTGTTCAGCGACGTCAGGCCTCCTGCCTAGGTGCTAGGGACACCTCGGGATTCTCCTCGAGTCTTGGCATGGCAATTGGGACACGTCTCCACGTGAGGCGGGAGACCCAGGGTCCCTTTCCACGTGCCACAGGGATCCTGGGACTCCTATCAATTTTCAAAAGGACTCAGGCATCGTCTCCTTGGGTAGCATTGATCTCCGCGGACCTCTCGAGTTTTCAAAGGACGTGAGGCCTCCGGTCGCGATGAGGAGGAGAACTAGGTCTTTCTCTGTGGTCTCCACAGGGGATTCAGACATCCCTTCTTCTTGGGAGATGCAAGACGAGCCGGCATTCAATTCACTGCAGGGATATCCGGCCTTACTTCGAGTAAGAGCATCTCGGTGTCCATTCCACTTGAGGCCACAAACTCAGGGTCCCTCTCACATACCTGTAGCTGAGAGAAGCCTCCTCTTGAGGTGCTTGTGGAAAGTTGGTATTCCTCTTGAGTCGAAGCCAGGGACGAAGCTCTCATCTTGAGTTGATTTGTGTTCCACGGAGCCCTTTCGTGTTGCTACAGTGACCTCAGGATCCCTCGAGACTTGAGTCAGTGATCTTGGGTTTTCTCTGGAGTGCCATCAAGGAAATCAAGGCTCCTTTCACGTTTGATGTGGAACACAGAATTGCTCTGCACGCAGTGCAGTGGAATCGGGCCTCATCTCGCGGCGAGGGGGAAGTCTCATGGTTTTTCTCGAGTTTTGGCCGGAACCTCGTGTATATTCTCGACTTACGACGGGGAGGGCCCTTCCAGACTAGTGTTTGTTCAGCGACGTCAGGACTCCTGCCTAGGTGAGAGGGACACTTCTGGATTCTCCTCGAGTCTTGACATGGCAATTGGGACGTGTCTCCACGTGAGGCGGGAGACCCAGGTTCCCTTTCCACGTGCCACAGGGATGCTGGGACTCCTATCCATTTTCAAGAGGAGTCAGGCATCGTCTCCTTTGGAAGCATTGATCTCCACGGACCTCTCGAGTTTTCAAAGGATGTGAGGACTCAGGTCGCGATGAGGCAGAGAACTAGGTCTTTCTCTGTGGTCTCCACAGGGATTCAGACATCCCTTCGTCTTGGTAGATTCAAGACGAGCCAGCATTCAATTCACTGAAGGGATATCCGGCCTTACTTCGAGTCAGAGCATCTCGGTGTCCATTCCACTTGAGGCCACACATTCAGGGTCCCTCTCACATACATGTAGCTGAGAGAAGCCTCCTCTTGAGGTGCTTGTGGAAACTTGGTATTCCTCTTGAGTCGAAGCCAGGGACTAAGCTCTCATCTCGAGTTGATTTGGGGTCCACGGAGCCCTTTCATGTTGCTCCAGTGACCTCATGATCCCTCTAGACTTGAGACAGTGATCTTGGGTTTTCTCTGGAGTGCCATCAAGGATATCAAGCCTCCTTTCACGTTTGATGTGGAACACGGAGTTGCTCTGCACGCAGTGCGGAGGAATCGGGCCTCATCTCGCGGCGAGGGGGAAGTCTCATGGTTTTTCTCCAGTTGCGGCCGGAAACTGGGGTATATTCTCGAGTTATGATGGGGAGGGCCATTCCAAACACGTGTTTGTTCATCGACGTCAGGACTCGTGCCTAGCTGTGAGGGACAACTCTGGATTCTCCTCGAGTCTTGACATGGCAATTGGGACGCGTCTCCACGTGAGGCGGGAGACCCAGGGTCCCTTTCCACGTGCCACAGGGATCCTGGGACTCCTATCCATTTTCAAGAGGAGTCAGGCATCGTCTCCCTTGGAAGCATTGATCTCCGCGGCCTCTCGAGTTTTCAAAGGATGTGAGGCTTCCGGTCGCGATGAGGCGGAGAATTAGGTCTTTCTCTGTGGTCTCCACAGGGGATTCAGACATCCCTTCATCTTGGGAGATGCAAGACGAGCCTGCATTCAATTCAATGCAGGGATATCCGGCCTAACTTCGAGTCAGAGCTTCTCGGTGTCCATTCCACTTGAGGCCACAAACTCAGGGTCCCTCTCACATACCTGTAGCTGAGAGAAGCCTCCTCTTGAGGTGCTTGTGGAAAGTTGGTATTCCTCTTGAGTCGAAGCCAGGGACTAAGCTCTCATCTCGAGTTGATTTGGGGTACACGGAGCCCTTTCGTGTTGCTCCAGTGACCTCAGGATCCCTCTAGACTTGAGACTGTGATCTTGGCTTTTCTCTCGAGTGCCATCAAGGAAATCAAGGCTTTTTTCGCCTTTGATGTGGAACACGGAATTGCTCTGCACGCAGTGCAGGGGAATCGGGCCTCATCTCGCGGCGAGGGGGAAGTCTCATGGTTTTTCTCGAGTTGCGGCCAGAACCTGGGGTATATTCTCGAGTTACGAAGGGGAGGGACTTCCAGACACGTGTTTGTTCAGCGACGTCAGGACTCCTGCCTAGATGCGAGGGACACCTCGGGATCCTCCTCGAGTCTTGGCATGGCTATTGGGACGCGTCTCCATGTGAGGCGGTAGACCCAGGGTCCCTTTCCACGTGCCACAGAGATCCTGGGACTCCTATCCATTTTCAAGAGGAGTCAGGCATCGTCTCCTTTGGAAGCATTGATCTCCGCAGACCTCTCGAGTTTTCAAAGGATGTGAGGCCTCCGGTCGCGATGAGGCGGAGAACTAGGTCTTTCTCTTTGGTCTCCACAGGGGATTCAGACATCCCTTCGTCTTGGGAGATGCAAGACGAGCCTGCATTCAATTCACTGCAGGGATATCCGGCCTTACTTCGAGTCAGAGCATCTCGGTGTCCATTCCACCTGAGGCCACAAACTCAGGGTCCCTCTCACATACCTGTAGCTGAGAGAAGCCTCCTCTTGAGGTGCTTGTGGAAAGTTGCTATTCCCCTTGAATCGAAGCCAGGGCCTAAGCTCTCATCTCCAGTTGATTTGGGGTCCACGGAGCCCTTTCGTGTTGCTCCAGTGACCTCAGGATCCCTCTAGACTTGAGACAGTGATCTTGGGTTTTCTCTGGAGTGCCATCAAGGAAATCAAGGCTCCTTTCACGTTTGATGTGGAACACGGAATTGCTCTGCACGCAGTGCAGGGGAATCGCGCCTCTTCTCTCGGCGAGTGGGAAGTGTCACGGTTTTTCTCGAGTTGCGGCCGGAACCTGGGGTATATTCTCGAGTTACGATGGGGAGTCCCCTTCCAGACTCGTGTTTGTTCAGCGACGTCAGGACTCCTGCCTAGGTGCGAGGGACACGTCGGGATTCTTCTCGAGTCTTGGCATGGCAATTGGGACGCGTCTCCACGTGAGGCGGGAGACCCAGGGTCCCTTGCCACGTGCCACAGGGATCCTGGGACTCCTATCCATTTTCAAGAGGAGTCAGGCATCGTCTCCTTTGGAAGCATTGATCTCCGCGGACCTCTCGAGTTTTCAAAGGATGTGAGGTCTCCGGTCGCGATGAGGCGGAGGACTAGGTCTTTCTCTGTGGTCTCCACAGGGGATTCAGTCATCCCTTCGTCTTGGGAGTTGCAAGACGAGCCTGCATTCAATTCACTGCAGGGATATCCGGGCTTATTTCGAGTCAGAGCATCTCAGTGTCCATTCTACTTGAGGCCACAAACTCAGGGTCCCTCTCACATACCTGTAGCTGAGAGAACCTCCTCTTGAGGTGCTTGTGGAAAGTTGGTATTCCTCTTGAGTAGAAGCCAGGGACTAAGCTCTCATCTCAGTTTGATTTGGGGTCCACGGAGCCCTTTCCTGTTGCTCCAGTGACCTCAGGATCCCTCTAGACTTGAGACAGTGATCTTGGGTTTTCTCTGGAGTGCCATCAAGGAAATCAAGGCTCCATTCACGTTTGATGTGGAACACGGAATTGCTCTTCACGCAGTGCAGGGGAATCGGGCCTCATCTCGCGGCGAGGGGGAAGTCTCATGGTTTTTCTCGAGTTGCGGCCGGAACCTGGGGTATATTCTCGAGTTATGACGGGGAGGGCCCTTCCAGACACGTGTTTGTTCAGCGACGTCAGGACTCCTGCCGATGTGCGAGGGACACCTCGGGATTCTCCTCGAGTCTTGGCATGGCAATTGGGTCGCGTCTCCACGTGAGGCGGGAGACCCAGGGTCCCTTTCCACGTGACCCAGGGATCCTGGGACTCCTATCCATTTGCAAGAGGAGTCAGGCATCGTTGCCTTTGGAAGCATTGATCTCCGCGGACCTCTCGAGTTTTCAAAGGATGTGAGGCCTCCGGTCGCGATGAGGCAGAGGACTAGGTCTTTCTCTGTGGTCTCCACAGGGGATTCAGACATCCCTTCGTCTTGGGAGATGCAAGACGAGCCTGCATTCAATTCACTGCAGGGATATCCGGCCGTACTTCGAGTCAGAGCATCTCGGTGTCCATTTCACTTGAGGACCCAAACTCAGGGTCCCTCTCACATACCTGTAGCTGAGAGAAGCCTCCTCTTGAGGTGGTTGTGGAAAGTTGGTATTCCTCTTGAGTCGAAGCCAGGGACTAAGCTCTCATCTCGAGTTGATTTGGGGTCCACGGAGCCCTTTCGTGTTGCTCCAGTGACCTCAGGATCCCTCTAGAATTGAGACAGTGATCTTGGGTTTTCTCTGGAGTGCCATCAAGGAAATCAAGGCTCCTTTCACGTTTGATGTGGATCACGGAATTGCTCTGCACGCAGTGCAGGGGAATTGGGCCTCATCTCGCGGCGAGGGGGAAGTCTCATGGTTTTTCTTGAGTTGCGGACCGAACCTGGGTTATATTCTCGAGTTACGACTGGGAGGGCCCTTCCAGACACGTGTTTGTTCAGCGACATGAGGACTCCTGCCTAGGTGCTAGGGACAACTCAGGATTCTCGTCCAGTCTTGGCATGGCAATTGGGACGCGTCTCCACGTCAGGCGGGAGACCCAGGGTCGCTTTCCACGTGCCACAGGGATCCTGGGACTCCTATCCATTTTCAAGAGGAGTCAGGCGTCGTCTCCTTTGGAAGCATTGATCTCTGGGGACCTCTCGAGTTTTCAAAGGATGTGAGGCCTCCGGTCGCGATGATGCAGAGAACTGGATCTTTCTCTGTTGTCTCCACAGGGGATTCAGACATCCCTTCGTCTTGGGAGATGCAAGACGAGCCTGCATTCATTTCACTTTTGGGATATCCAGCCTTACTTCGAGTCAGAGCATCTCGGTGTCCATACCACTTGAGGCCACAAATTCAGGGTCCCTCTTACATACCTGTAGCTGAGAGAAGCCTCCTCTTGAGGTGCTTGTGGAAAGTTGATATTCCTCTTGAGTCAAAGCGAGGGACTAAGCTCTCATCTCGAGTTGATTTTGGGTCCACGGATCCCTTTCGTTTTGCTCCAGTGACCTCAGGATCCCTCTAGACTTGAGACAGTGATCTTGGGTTTTCCCTGGAGTGCCATCACGGAAATCCAGTCTCCTTTCACGTTTGATGTGGAACACGGAATTGCTCTGCACGCAGTGCAGGGGAATCGGGCCTCCTCTCGCGTGGAGGGGGAATTCTCATGGTTTTTCTCGAGTTGCGGCCAGAACCTGGGGTATATTCTCGAGTTTCGACGGGGAGGGCCCTTCCAGACACGTGTTTGTTCAGCGAAGTCAGGACTCCTGCCTAGGTGCAAGGGACAACTCGGGATTCTCCTCGTGTCTTGGCATGGCAATTGGGACGCGTCTCCACGTGAGGCGGGAGACCCAGTGTCCCTTTCCACGTGCCACAGGGATCCTGGGACTCCTATCCATTTTCAAGAGGAGTCAGGCGTCGTCTCCTTTGGAAGCATTGATCTCCGTGGACCTCCCCAGTTTTCAAATGATATGAGGCCTCCGGTCGCGATGAGGCGGAGAACTAGGTCTTTCTCTGTGGTCTCCACAGGGGATTCAGACATCCCTTCGTCTTGGGAGAGGCAAGACGAGCCTGCATTTAATTCACTGTTCGGATATCCGGCCTTATATCGAGTCAGAGCATCTCGGTGTCCTTTCCACTTGAGGCCACAAATTCAGGGTCCCACTCACATACCTGTAGCTGAGAGAAGCCTCCTCTTGAGGTGCTTGTGGAAAGTTGGTATTCCTGTTGAGCCGAAGCCAGGGGCTAAGCTCTCATCTCGAGGTGATTTGGGGTCCACGGAGCCCTTTTGTGATGCTACAGTGACCTCAGGATCCCTCGAGACTTGAGACAGTGATCTTGGGTTTTCTCTCGAGTGCCATCAAGGAAATCAAGGCTCTTTTCACGTTTGATGTGGGATACAGAATTGCTCTGCATGCAGTGCAGGGGAATCGGGACTCATCTCGCGGCGAGGTGGAAGTCTCATGGTTTTTCTCGAGTTGCGGCCGGAACCTGGGGTATATTCTCGAGTTACGAAGGGGAGGGCCCTTCCAGACACGTGTTGTTCAGCGACGTCAGGCCTCCTGCCTAGGTGCTAGGGACACCTCGGGATTCTCCTCGAGTCTTGGCATGGCAATTGGGACACGTCTCCACGTGAGGCGGGAGACCCAGGGTCCCTTTCCACGTGCCACAGGGATCCTGGGACTCCTATCAATTTTCAAAAGGACTCAGGCATCGTCTCCTTGGGAAGCATTGATCTCCGCGGACCTCTCGAGTTTTCAAAGGATGTGAGGCCTCCGGTCGCGATGAGGAGGAGAACTAGGTCTTTCTCTGTGGTCTCCACAGGGGATTCAGACATCCCTTCTTCTTGGGAGATGCAAGACGAGCCGGCATTCAATTCACTGCAGGGATATCCGGCCTTACTTCGAGTAAGAGCATCTCGGTGTCCATTCCACTTGAGGCCACAAACTCAGGGTCCCTCTCACATACCTGTAGCTGAGAGAAGCCTCCTCTTGAGGTGCTTGTGGAAAGTTGGTATTCCTCTTGAGTCGAAGCCAGGGACGAAGCTCTCATCTTGAGTTGATTTGTGTTCCACGGAGCCCTTTCGTGTTGCTACAGTGACCTCAGGATCCCTCGACACTTGAGACAGTGATCTTGGGTTTTCTCTGGAGTGCCATCAAGGAAATCAAGGCTCCTTTCACGTTTGATGTGGAACACAGAATTGCTCTGCACGCAGTGCAGTGGAATCGGGCCTCATCTCGCGGCGAGGGGGAAGTCTCATGTTTTTTCTCGAGTTTTGGCCGGAACCTCGTGTATATTCTCGACTTACGACGGGGAGGGCCCTTCCAGACTAGTGTTTGTTCAGCGACGTCAGGACTCCTGCCTAGGTGCGAGGGACACTTCTGGATTCTCCTCGAGTCTTGACATGGCAATTGGGACGTGTCTCCACGTGAGGCGGGAGACCCAAGGTCCCTTTCCACGTGCCACAGGGATGCTGGGACTCCTATCCATTTTCAAGAGGAGTCAGGCATCGTCTCCTTTGGAAGCATTGATCTCCACGGACCTCTCGAGTTTTCAAAGGATGTGAGGCCTCAGGTCGCGATGAGGCAGAGAACTAGGTCTTTCTCTGTGGTCTCCACAGGGATTCAGACATCCCTTCGTCTTGGTAGATTCAAGACGAGCCAGCATTCAATTCACTGAAGGGATATCCGGCCTTACTTCGAGTCAGAGCATCTCTGTGTCCATTCCACTTGAGGCCACACATTCAGGGTCCCTCTCACATACATGTAGCTGAGAGAAGCCTCCTCTTGAGGTGCTTGTGGAAACTTGGTATTCCTCTTGAGTCGAAGCCAGGGACTAAGCTCTCATCTCGAGTTGATTTGGGGTCCACGGAGCCCTTTCGTGTTGCTCCAGTGACCTCATGATCCCTCTAGACTTGAGACAGTGATCTTGGGTTTTCTCTGGAGTGCCATCAAGGATATCAAGCCTCCTTTCACGTTTGATGTGGAACACGGAGTTGCTCTGCACGCAGTGCAGAGGAATCGGGCCTCATCTCGCGGCGAGGGGGAAGTCTCATGGTTTTACTCCAGTTGCGGCCGGAAACTGGGGTATATTCTCGAGTTATGATGGGGAGGGCCATTCCAAACACGTGTTTGTTCATCGACGTCAGGACTCGTGCCTAGCTGTGAGGGACAACTCTGGATTCTCCTCGAGTCTTGACATGGCAATTGGGACGCGTCTCCACGTGAGGCGGGAGACCCAGGGTCCCTTTCCACGTGCCACAGGGATCCTGGGACTCCTATCCATTTTCAAGAGGAGTCAGGCATCGTCTCCCTTGGAAGCATTGATCTCCGCGGCCTCTCGAGTTTTCAAAGGATGTGAGGCTTCCGTTCGCGATGAGGCGGAGAATTAGGTCTTTCTCTGTGGTCTCCACAGGGGATTCAGTCATCCCTTCATCTTGGGAGATGCAAGACGAGCCTGCATTCAATTCAATGCAGGGATATCCGGCCTAACTTCGAGTCAGAGCTTCTCGGTGTCCATTCCACTTGAGGCCACAAACTCAGGGTCCCTCTCACATACCTGTAGCTGAGAGAAGCCTCCTCTTGAGGTGCTTGTGGAAAGTTGCTATTCCTCTTGAATCGAAGCCAGGGCCTAAGCTCTCATCTCCAGTTGATTTGGGGTCCACGGAGCCCTTTCGTGTTGCTCCAGTGACCTCAGGATCCCTCTAGACTTGAGACAGTGATCTTGGGTTTTCTCTGGAGTGCCATCAAGGAAATCAAGGCTCCTTTCACGTTTGATG
This sequence comes from Dama dama, assembly GCF_033118175.1. NCBI lineage: Eukaryota > Metazoa > Chordata > Mammalia > Artiodactyla > Cervidae > Dama > Dama dama. The sequence goes on from NW_026870884.1 coordinate 2,311,146, forward strand.
TGGAACACGGAATTGCTCTGCACGCAGTGCAGGGGAATCGCGCCTCTTCTCTCGGCGAGTGGGAAGTGTCACGGTTTTTCTCGAGTTGCGGCCGGAACCTGGGGTATATTCTCGAGTTACGACGGGGAGGGCCCTTCCAGACTCGTGTTTGTTCAGCGACGTCAGGACTCCTGCCTAGGTGCGAGGGACACGTCGGGATTCTCCTCGAGTCTTGGCATGGCAATTGGGACGCGTCTCCACGTGAGGCGGGAGACCCAGGGTCCCTTGCCACGTGCCACAGGGATCCTGGGACTCCTATCCATTTTCAAGAGGAGTCAGGCATCGTCTCCTTTGGAAGCATTGATCTCCGCGGACCTCTCAAGTTTTCACAGGATGTGAGGCTTCCGGTCCCGATGAGGCGGAGAACTAGGTCTTTCTCTGTGGTCTCCACAGGGGATTCCTACATCCCTTCGTCTTGGGAGATGCAAGACGAGCCTGCATTCAATTCACTGCAGGGATATCTGGCCTTACTTCGAGTCAGAGCATCTCGGTGTCCGTTCCACTTGAGGCCACAACCTCAGGGTCCCTACACATACCTGTAGCTGAGAGAAGCCTCCTCTTGAGGTGCTTGTGGAAAGTTGCTATTCCTCTTGAGTCGAAGCCAGGGACTAAGCTCTCATCTCGAGTTGATTTGTGGTCCACTGAGCCCTTTCGTGTTGCTCCAGTGACCTCAGGATTCCTCTAGACTTGAGACAGTGATCTTGGGTTTTCTCTGGAGTGCCATCAAGGAAATCAAGGCTCCATTCACGTTTGATGTGGAACACGGAATTGCTCTTCACGCAGTGCAGGGGAATCGGGCCTCATCTCGCGGCGAGGGGGAAGTCTCATGGTTTTTCTCGAGTTGCGGCCGGAACCTGGGGTATATTCTCGAGTTATGACGGGGAGGTCCCTTCCAGACACGTGTTTGTTCAGCGACGTCAGGACTCCTGCCGATGTGCGAGGGACACCTCGGGATTCTCCTCGAGTCTTGGCATGGCAATTGGGACGCGTCTCCACGTGAGGCGGGAGACCCAGGGTCCCTTTCCACGTGCCCCAGGGATCCTGGGACTCCTATCCATTTGCAAGAGGAGTCAGGCATCGTTGCCTTTGGAAGCATTGATCTCCGCGGACCTCTCGAGTTTTCAAAGGATGTGAGGCCTCCGGTCGCGAGGAGGCGGAGGACTAGGTCTTTCTCTGTGGTCTCCACAGGGGATTCAGACATCCCTTCGTCTTGGGAGATGCAAGACGAGCCTGCATTCAATTCACTGCAGGGATATCCGGCCGTACTTCGAGTCAGAGCATCTCGGTGTCCATTTCACTTGAGGACACAAACTCAGGGTCCCTCTCACATACCTGTAGCTGAGAGAAGCCTCCTCTTGAGGTGGTTGTGGAAAGTTGGTATTCCTCTTGAGTCGAAGCCAGGGACTAAGCTCTCATCTCGAGTTGATTTGGGGTCCACGGAGCCCTTTCGTGTTGCTCCAGTGACCTCAGGATCCCTCTAGAATTGAGACAGTGATCTTGGGTTTTCTCTGGAGTGCCATCAAGGAAATCAAGGCTCCTTTCACGTTTGATGTGGATCATGGAATTGCTCTGCACGCAGTGCAGGGGAATCGGGCCTCATCTCGCGGCGAGGGGGAAGTCTCATGGTTTTTCTTGAGTTGCGGACCGACCCTGGGGTATATTCTCGAGTTACGACTGGGAGGGCCCTTCCAGACACGTGTTTGTTCAGCGACATGAGGACTCCTGCCTAGGTGCTAGTGACAACTCAGGATTCTCGTCCAGTCTTGGCATGGCAATTGGGACGCGTCTCCACGTGAGGCGGGAGACCCAGGGTCGCTTTCCACGTGCCACAGGGATCCTGGGACTCCTATCCATTTTCAAGAGGAGTCAGGCGTCGTCTCCTTTGGAAGCATTGATCTCTGGTGACCTCTCGAGTTTTCAAAGGATGTGAGGCCTCCGGTCGCGATGATGCAGAGAACTGGATCTTTCTCTGTTGTCTCCACAGGGGATTCAGACATCCCTTCGTCTTGGGAGATGCAAGACGAGCCTGCATTCATTTCACTTTTGGGATATCCAGCCTTACTTCGAGTCAGAGCATCTCGGTGTCCATACCACTTGAGGCCACAAATTCAGGGTCCCTCTTACATACCTGTAGCTGAGAGAAGCCTCCTCTTGAGGTGCTTGTGGAAAGTTGATATTCCTCTTGAGTCAAAGCGAGGGACTAAGCTCTCATCTCGAGTTGATTTTGGGTCCACGGATCCCTTTCGTTTTGCTCCAGTGACCTCAGGATCCCTCTAGACTTGAGACAGTGATCTTGGGTTTTCCCTGGAGTGCCATCACGGAAATCCAGTCTCCTTTCACGTTTGATGTGGAACACGGAATTGCTCTGCACGCAGTGCAGGGGAATCGGGCCTCCTCTCGCGGGGAGGGGGAAGTCTCATGGTTTTTCTCGAGTTGCGGCCAGAACCTGGGGTATATTCTCGAGTTTCGACGGGGAGGGCCCTTCCAGACACGTGTTTGTTCAGCGAAGTCAGGACTCCTGCCTAGGTGCAAGGGACAACTCGGGATTCTCCTCGTGTCTTGGCATGGCAATTGGGACGCGTCTCCACGTGAGGCGGGAGACCCAGTGTCCCTTTCCACGTGCCACAGGGATCCTGGGACTCCTATCCATTTTCAAGAGGAGTCAGGCGTCGTCTCCTTTGGAAGCATTGATCTCCGCGGACCTCCCCAGTTTTCAAATGATATGAGGCCTCCGGTCGCGATGAGGCGGAGAACTAGGTCTTTCTCTGTGGTCTCCACAGGGGATTCAGACATCCCTTCGTCTTGGGAGAGGCAAGACGAGCCTGCATTCAATTCACTGTTCGGATATCCGGCCTTACTTCGAGTCAGAGCATCTCGGTGTCCTTTCCACTTGAGGCCACAAATTCAGGGTCCCACTCACATACCTGTAGCTGAGAGAAGCCTCCTCTTGAGGTGCTTGTTGAAAGTTGGTATTCCTCTTGAGCCGAAGCCAGGGGCTAAGCTCTCATCTCGAGGTGATTTGGCGGTCCACGGAGCCCTTTTGTGATGCTACAGTGACCTCAGGATCCCTCGAGACTTGAGACAGTGATCTTGGGTTTTCTCTGGAGTGCCATCAAGGAAATCAAGGCTCTTTTCACTTTTGATGTGGGATACAGAATTGCTCTGCACGCAGTGCAGGGGAATCGGGACTCATCTCGCGGCGAGGTGGAAGTCTCATGGTTTTTCTCGAGTTGCGGCTGGAACCTGGGGTATATTCTCGAGTTACGACGGGGAGGGCCCTTCCAGACACGTGTTGTTCAGCGACGTCAGGCCTCCTGCCTAGGTGCTAGGGACACCTCGGGATTCTCCTCGAGTCTTGGCATGGCAATTGGGACACGTCTCCACGTGAGGCGGGAGACCCAGGGTCCCTTTCCACGTGCCTCAGGGATCCTGGGACTCCTATCAATTTTCAAAAGGACTCAAGCATCGTCTCCTTGGGTAGCATTGATCTCCGCGGACCTCTCGAGTTTTCAAAGGATGTGAGGCCTCCGGTCGCGATGAGGAGGAGAACTAGGTCTTTCTCTGTGGTCTCCACAGGGGATTCAGACATCCCTTCTTCTTGGGAGATGCAAGACGAGCCGGCATTCAATTCACTGCAGGGATATCCGGCCTTACTTCGAGTAAGAGCATCTCGGTGTCCATTCCACTTGAGGCCACAAACTCAGGGTCCCTCTCACATACCTGTAGCTGAGAGAAGCCTCCTCTTGAGGTGCTTGTGGAAAGTTGGTATTCCTCTTGAGTCGAAGCCAGGGACTAAGCTCTCATCTCGAGTTGATTTGGGTTCCACGGAGCCCTTTCGTGTTGCTCCAGTGACCTCAGGATCCCTCGAGACTTGAGACAGTGATCTTGGGTTTTCTCTGGAGTGCCATCAAGGAAATCAAGGCTCCTTTCACGTTTGATGTGGAACACAGAATTGCTCTGCACGCAGGGCAGTGGAATCGGGCCTCATCTCGCGGCGAGGGGGAAGTCTCATGTTTTTTCTCGAGTTTTGGCCGGAACCTCGTGTATATTCTCGAGTTACGACGGGGAGGGCCCTTCCAGACTAGTGTTTGTTCAGCGACGTCAGGACTCCTGCCTAGGTGCGAGGGACACTTCTGGATTCTCCTCGAGTCTTGACATGGCAATTGGGACGTGTCTCCACGTGAGGCGGGAGACCCAGGGTCCCTTTCCACGTGCCACAGGGATGCTGGGACTCCTATCCATTTTCAAGAGGAGTCAGTCATCGTCTCCTTTGGAAGCATTGTTCTGCGCGGACCTCTCGAGTTTTCAAAGGATGTGAGGCCTCCGGTCGCGATGAGACGGAGAACTAGGTCTTTCTCTGTGGTCTCCACAGGGGATTCAGACATCCCTTCGTCTTGGGAGATGCAAGACGAGCCTGCATTCAATTCACTGCAGGGATATCCGGCCTTACTTCGAGTCAGAGCATCTCGGTGTCCATTCCACTTGAGGCCAAAAACTCAGGGTCCCTCTCACAGACCTGTAGCTGAGAGAAGCCTCCTCTTGAGGTGCTTGTGGAAAGTTGGTATTCCTCTTGAGTCGAAGCCAGGGACTAAGCTCTCATCTCGAGTTGATTTGGGTTCCACGGAGCCCTTTCGTGTTGCTCCAGTGACCTCAGGATCCCTCTAGACTTGAGACAGTGATCTTGGGTTTTCTCTGGAGTGCCATCAAGGATATCAAGGCTCCTTTCACGTTTGATGTGGAACACGGAATTGCTCTGCACGCAGTGCAGGGGAATCGGGCCTCATCTCGCGGCGAGGGGGAAGTCTCATGGTTTTTCTCGAGTTGCGGCCGGAACCTGGGGTATATTCTCGAGTTACGACGGGGAGGGCCCTTCCAGACACGTGTTTGTTCAGCGACGTCAGGACTCCTGCCTAGGTGCGAGGGACACCTCGGGATTCTCGTCGAGTCTTGACATGGCAATTGGGACGCGTCTCCACGTGAGGCGGGAGACCCAGGGTCCCTTCCCACGTGCCACAGGGATCCTGGGACTCCTATCCATTTTCAAGAGGTGTCAGGCATCGTGTACTTTGGAAGCATTGATCTCCGCAGACCTCTCGAGTTTTCAAAGGATGTGAGGCGTCCGGTCGCGATGAGGCGGAGGACTAGGTCTTTCTCTGTGGTCTCCACAGGGGATTCAGACATCCCTTTGTCTTGGGAGATGCAAGACGAGCCTGCATTCAATTCACTTCAGGGATATCCGGTCTTACTTCGAGTCAGAGCATCTCGGTGTCCTTTCCACTTGAGGCCACAAACTCAGGGTCCCTCTCACATACCTGTTGCTGAGAGAAGCCTCCTCTTGAGGTGCTTGTGGAAAGTTGGTATTCCTCTTGAGTCGAAGCCAGGGACGAAGCTCTCATCTCGAGTTGATTTGGGGTCCACGGATCCCTTTCGTGTTGCTCCAGTGACCTCAGGATCCCTCTAGACTTGAGACAGTGACTTTGGGGTTTCTCTGGATTGCCATCAAGGAAATCAAGGCTCCTTTCACGTTTGATGTGGAACACGGAATTGCTCTGCACGCAGTGCAGGAGAATCGGGCCTCATCTCGCGGCGAGGGGGAAGTCTCATGGTTTTTCTCGAGTTGCAGCCGGGACCTGGGGTATATTCTCGAGTTACGAAGGGGAGGGCCCGTCCAGACACGTGTCTGTTCAGCGACATCATAACTCCTGCCTAGGTTGGAGGGACACCCCGGTATTCTCCCCAAGTCTTGGTATGGCAATTGGGACCGTCTCCACGTGAAGCGGGAAATCGAGGGTCCCTTTCCACGTGCCACAGGGATCCTGGGCCTCCTATCCATTTTCAAGAGTAGTCAGGCATCGTCTCCTTTGGAAGCATTGATCTCCGCGGACCTCTCGAGTTTTCAAAGGATGTGAGGCCTCCGTTCGCGTTGAGGCGTAGGACTAGGTCTTTCTCTGTTGTCTCCACAGGGGATTCAGACAACCGTTCGTCTTGGGAGATGCAAGACGAGCCTGCATTCAATTCACTGCAGGGATATCCGGCCTTACTTCGAGTCAGAGCATCTCGGTGTCCATTTCACTTGAGGCCACAAACTCAGGGTCCCTCTCACATACCTGTAGCTGAGAGAAGCCTCCTCTTGAGGTGCTTGTGGAAAGTTGATATTCCACTTGAGTCGAAGCCAGGGACTAAGCTCTCATCTCGAGTTGATTTGGGGTCCACGGAGCCCTTTTGTGTTGCTCCAGTGACCTCAGGATCCCTCTAGACTTGAGACAGTGATCTTGGGTTTTCTCTGGAGTGCCATCAAGGAAATCAAGTCTCCTTTCACGTTTGATGTGGAACACAGAATTGCTCTGCACGCAGTGCAGGGGAATCGGGCATTATCTCGCGGCGAATGGGAAGTCTCATGGTTTTTCTCGAGTTGCGGCCGGAACCTGGGGTATATTCTCGAGTTACGACGGGGAGGGCCCTTCCTGACAAGTGTTTGTTCAGCGACGTCAGGACTTCTGCCTAGGTGCGAGGGACACCTCGGGATTCTCCTCGAGTATTGGCATGGCCTTTGGGACGCCTCTCCACGTGAGGCGGAAACCCAGGGTCCCTTTCCACGTGCCAAAGGGATCCTGGGACTCCTATCCATTTTCAAGAAGAGGCAGGCATCGTCTCCTTTGGAAGCATTGATCTCCGCGGACCTCTCGAGTTTTCAAAGGATATGAGGCCTCCGGTCGCGATGAATCGGAGAACTAGGACTTTCTCTGTGGTCTCCACTGGGGATTCAGACATCCCTTCATCTTGGGAGATGCAAGACGAGCCTGCATTCAATTCACTGCAGGGATATCCGGCCTTACTTCGAGTCAGAGCATCTCGGTGTCCATTCCACTTGAGGCCACAAACTCAGGGTCCCTCTCACATACTTGTAGCTGAGAGAAGCCTCCTCTTGAGGGGCTTGTGGAAAGTTCGTATTCCTCTTAGGTCGAAGCCATTGACTAAGCTCTCATCTCAAGTTGATTTGGGGTCCACGGAGCCCTTTCCTTTTGCTCCAGTGACCTCATGATCCCTCTAGACTTGAGACAGTGATCTTGGGTTTTCTCTGGAGTGCCATCAAGGAAATCAGGCTCCTTTCACGTTTGATGTGGAACACGGGATTGCTCTGCACGCAGTGCAGGGGAATCGGGCCTCATCTTGTGGCGAGGGGGAAGTCTCATGGTTTTTCTCGAGTTGCGGCCGGAACCTGGGGTATATTCTCTTGTTACGACGGGGAGGGCCCTTCCAGACGCGTGTTTGTTCAGTGACGTCAGGACTCCTGCCTAGGTGCGAGGGACAACTCGGGATTTTCCTCGAGTCTTGGCATGGCAGTTGGGACGCGTCTCCACAGGAGCCGGGAGACCCAGGGTCCCTTTCAACGTGCCACAGGGATCCTGGGACTCCTATCCATTTTCAAGAAGAGTCAGGCATCGTCTCCTTTGGAAGCATTGATCTCCGCAGACCTCTCGAGTTTTCAAAGGATGTGAGGCCTCCGGTCTTGAAGAGGCGGAGGACTAGGTCTTTCTCTGTGGTCTCCACAGGGGATTCAGACATCCCTTCGTCTTGGGAGACGAAAGACGAGCCTACATTCAATTCACTTTAGGGATATCCGGCCTTACTTCGAGTCAGAGCATCTCGGTGTCCATTCCACTTGAGGCCACAAACTCAGGGGCCCTCTCACATACCTGTAGCTGAGAGAAGCCTCCTCTTGAGGTGCTTGTGGAAAGTTGGTATTCCTCTTAAGGCGAAGCCAGGGACTAAGCTCTCATCTCGAGTTTATTTCGGGTCCACGGAGCCCTTTTGTGTTGTTCCAGTGACCTCAGGATCCCTCTAGACTTGAGACTGTGATCTTGGGTTTTCTCTGGAGTGCCATCAAGGAAATCAAGGCTCCTTTCACGTTTGATGGGGAACACGGAATTGCTCTGCACGCAGTGCAGGGGATTCGGGCCTCATCTCTCGGCGAGGGGGAACTCTCATGGTTTTTCTCGAGTTGCGGCCGGATCCTGGGGTATATTCTCGAGTTAAGACGGGGAGGGCCCTTCCAGACACGTGTTTGTTCAACGACGTCAGCACTCCTGCCTAGGTGCGAGGGACACCTCGGGATTCTCCTCGAGTCTTGGCATGGCAATTGGGACGCGTCTCCACGTGAGGCGGGAGACCCAGGGTCCCTTTCCACGTACCACAGGGATCCTGGGACTGCTATCCATTTGCAAGAGGAGTCAGGCATCGCCTCCTCTGGAAGCATTGATCTCCGCGGACCTCTCGAGTTTTCAAAGGATGTGAGGCCTCCGGTCGCGATGAAGCGGAGGACTAGGTCTTTCTCTGTGGTCTCCACAGGGGATTCAGACATCCCTTCGTCTTGGGAGATGCAAGACGAACCTGAATTCAGTTCACTGCAGGGATATCCAGCCTTAGTTCGAGTCAGAGCATCTCGGTGTCCATTCCACTTGAGGCCACAAACTCAGGGTCCCTCTAACATACCTGTAGCTGAGAGAAGCCTCCTCTTGAGGTGCTTGTGGAAATTTGGTATTCCTCTTGAGTCGAAGCCAGGGACTAAGCTCTCATCTCGAGTTGATTTGGGGTCCACGGAGCCCTTTCTTGTATCTCCAGTGACCTCAGGATCCCTCTAGACTTGAGACAGTGATCTTGGGTTTTCTCTGGAGTGCCATCAAGGAAATCAAGGCTCCTTTCACGTTTGATGTGGAACACGGAATTGCTCTGCACGCAGTGCAGGGGAATCGGGCCTCATGTCGCGGTGAGGGGGAAGTCTCATGGTTTTTCTCGAGTTGCGGCCGGAACCTGGGGTATATTCTCGAGTTATGACGGGGAGGGCCCTTCCAGACACGTGTTTGTTCAGCGAAGTCAGGACTCCTGCCTAGGTGCGAGGGATACCTCGGGATTCTCCTCTAGTCTTGGCATGGCAATTGGGACGCGTCTCCACGTGAGGCGGGAGACCCAGGGTCCCTTTCCACGTGCCACAGGGATCCTGGGATTCCTATCCACTTTCAAGAGGAGTCAGGCATCGACTCCTTTGGAAGCATTGATCTCCATGGACCTCTCGAGTTTTCAGAGGGTGTGAGGCCTCCGGTCGCGATGAGGCGGAGAATTAGGTCTTTCTCTATGGTCTCCACAGGGGATTCAGATATCCCTTCCTCTTGGGAGATGCAAGACGAGCCTGCATTCAATTCACTGCAGGAATATCCTGCCTTACTTCGAGTCAGAGCATCTCGGTGTCCATTCCACTTGAGGCCACAAACTCAGGGTCCCTCTAACATACTTGTAGCTGAAGGAAACCTCCTCTTGAGGGGCTTGTGGAAAGTTCGTATTCCTCTTGAGTCGAAGCCAGGGACTAAGCTCTCATCTCAAGTTGATTTGGGGTCCACGGAGCCCTTTCCTTTTGCTCCAGTGACCTCATGATCCCTCTAGACTTGAGACAGTGATCTTGGGTTTTCTCTGGAGTGCCATCAAGGAAATCAAGGCTCCTTTCACGTTTGATGTGGAACAAGGAATTGCTCTGCACGCAGTGCAGGGGAATTGGGCCTTATCTCGCGGCGAATGGGAAGTCTCAGGTTTTTCTCGAGTTGCGGCCGGAACCTGGGGAATATTCTCGAGTTACGACGGGGAGTGCCCTTCCAGACACGTGTTTGTTCAGCGACGTCAGGACTTCTGCCTAGGTGCGAGGGCCACCTCGGGATTCTCCTCGAGTCTTGGCATGGCAATTGGGATGCGTCTCCACGTCATCCGGGAGACCCAGGGTCCCTTTCCACGTGCCACAGGGATCCTGGGACTCCTATCCATTTTCAAGAGGAGTCAGGCATCGTTTCCTTTGGAAGCACTGATCTCCGCGGACCTCTCGAATCTTCAAAGGATGTGAGGCATCCGGTCGCGAGGAGGCAGAGTATTAGGTCTTTCTCTGTGGTCTCCACAGGGGATTCAGACAACCCTTCATCTTGGGAGATGCAAGACGAGCCTGCATTCAATTCACTGCAGGGATATCCGGCCTTACTTCGAGTCAGAGCATCTCGGTGTCCATTCCACTTGAGGCCACAAACTCAGGGTCCCTCTCACATACCTGTAGCTGAGAGAAGCCTCCTCTTGAGGTGCTTGTGGAAAGTTGGTATTCCTCTTGAGTCGAAGCCAGGGACTAAGCTCTCATCTCGAGTTGATTTGGTGTCCACGGAGCCCTTTCGTGTTGCTCCAGTGACCGCAGGATCCCTCTAGACTTGAGACAGTGATCTTGGGTTTTCTCTGGAGTGCCATCAAGGAAATCAAGGCTCCTTTCATTTTTGATGTGGAACACGGAATTGCTCTGCACGCAGTGCAGGTGAATCGGGCCTCATGTCGCGGCGAGGGGGAAGTCTCATGGTTTTTCTCGAGTTGCGGCAGGAACCTGGGGTATATTCTCGAGTTACGACGGGGAGGGCCCTTCCAGACAGGTGTTTGTTCAGCGACGTCAGGCCTCCTGCCTAGGTGCGAGGGACACCTCGGGATTCTCCTCGAGTCTTGGCATGGCAATTGGGACGCGTCTCCACGTGAGTCGGGAGACCAAGGGCCCCTTTCCATGTACCTCAGGGATCCTGGGACTCCTATCCATTTTCAAGAGGAGTCAGGCATCGTCTCCTTTGGAATCATTGATCTCCGCGGACCTCTCGAGTTTTCAAAGGATCTGTGACCTCCGGTCGCGTTGAGGCGTAGGACTAGGTCTTTCTCTGTGGTCTCCACAGGGGATTCAGACAACCCTTCGTCTTGGGAGATTCAAGACGAGCCTGCATTCAATTCACTGCAGGGATATCCGGCCTTACTTCGAGTCAGAGCATCTCGGTGTCCATTTCACTTGAGGCCACAAACTCAGGGTCCCTCTCACATACCTGTAGCTGAGAGAAGCCTCCTCTTGAGGTGCTTGTGGAAAGTTGATATTCCTCTTGATTCGAAGCCAGGGACTAAGCTCTCATCTCGAGTTGATTTGGGGTCCACGGAGCCATTTCGTGTTGCTCCAGTGACCTCAGGATCCCTCTAGACTTGAGACAGTGATCTTGGGTTTTCTCTGGAGTGCCATCAAGGAAATCAAGTCTCCTTTCACGTTTGATGTGGAACACCGAATTGCTCTGCATGCAGTGCAGGGGAATCGGGCATTATCTCGCGGCGAATGGGAAGTCTCATGGTTTTTCTCGAGTTGCGGCGGGAACCTGGGGTATATTCTCGAGTTACGACGGGGAGGGCCCTTCCAAACAAGTGTTTGTTCAGCGACGTCAGGACTTCTGCCTTGGTGCGAGGGACACCTCGGGATTCTCCTCGAGTATTGGCATGGCCTTTGGGACGCGTCTCCACGTGAGGCGGAAACCCAGGGTCCCTTTCCACGTGCCAAAGGGATCCTGGGACTCCTATCCATTTTCAAGAAGAGTCAGGCATCGTCTCCTTTGGAAGCATTGATCTCCGCGGACCTCTCGAGTTTTCAAAGGATATGAGGCCTCTGGTCGCGATGAATCGGAGAACTAGGACTTTCTCTGTGGTCTCCACTGGGGATTCAGACATCCCTTCATCTTGGGAGATGCAAGACGAGCCTGCATTCAATTCACTGCAGGGATATCCGGCCTTACTTCGAGTCAGAGCATCTCGGTGTCCATTCCACTTGAGGCCACAAACTCAGGGTCCTCTCACATACCTGTAGTTGAGAGAAGCCTCCTCTTGAGGTGCTTGTGGAAAGTTGGTATTCCTCTTGAGTCGAAGCCAGGGACTAAGCTCTCATCTCGAGTTGATTTGGGGTCCACGGAGCCCTTTCTTGTATCTCCTGTGACCTGAGGATCCCTCTAGACTTGAGACAGTGATCTTGGGTTTTCTCTGGAGTGCCATCAAGGAAATCAAGGCTCCTTTCACGTTTGATGTGGAACACGGAATTACTCTGCATGCAGTGCAGGGGAATCGGGCCTCATATCGCGGCGAGGGGGAAGTCTCATGGTTTTTCTCGAGTTGCGGCCGGAACCTGGGGTATATTCTCGAGTTACGACGGGGAGGGCCCTTCCAGACACGTGTTTGTTCAGCAAAGTCAGGACTCCTGCCTAGATGCGAGGGATACCTCGGGATTCTCCTCTAGTCTTGGCATGGCAATTGGGACGCGTCTCCACGTGAGGCGGGAGACCCAGGGTCCCTTTCCACGTGCCACAGGGATCCTGGGACTCCTATCCACTTTCAAGAGGAGTCAGGCATCGACTCCTTTGGAAACATTGATCTCCGTGGACCTCTCGAGTTTTCGAAGGGTGTGAGGCCTCCGGTCGCGATGAGGCGGAGAATTAGGTCTTTCTCTGTGGTCTCCACAGGGGATTCAGATATCCCTTCCTCTTGGGAGATGCAAGACGAGCCTGCATTCAATTCACTGCAGGGATATCCTGCCTTACTTCGAGTCAAAGCATCTCGGTGTCCATTCCACTTGAGGCCACAAACTCAGGGTCCCTCTCACATACTTGTAGCTGAGAGAAGCCTCCTCTTGAGGGGCTTGTGGAAAGTTCGTATTCCTCTTGAGTCGAAGCCAGGGACTAGGCTCTCATCTCAAGTTGATTTGGGGTCCACGGAGCCCTTTCCTTTTGCTCCAGTGACCTCATGATCCCTCTAGACTTGAGACAGTGATCTTGGGTTTTCTCTGGAGTGCCATCAAGGAAATCAAGGCTCCTTTCACGTTTGATGTGGAACACGGAATTGCTCTGCACGCAGTGCAGGTGAATCGGGCCTTATCTCGCGGCGAATGGGAAGTCTCATGGTTTTTCTCGAGTTGCGGCCGGACCTGGGGTATATTCTCGAGTTACGACGGGGAGGGCCCTTCCAGACACGTGTTTGTTCAGCGACGTCAGGACTTCTGCCTAGGTGCGAGGGACACCTCGGGATTCTCCTCGAGTCTTGGCATGGCAATTGGGACGCGTCTCCACGTGAGGCGGGAGACCCAGGGTCCCTTTCCACGTGCCACAGGGATCCTGGGACTCCTATCCACTTTCAAGAGGAGTCAGGCATCGTCTCCTTTGGAAGCATTGATCTCCTCGGACCTCTCGAGTTTTCAAAGATCTGAGGCCTCCGTTGGCGTTGAGGCGGAGGACTAGGTCTTTCTCTGTGGTCTCCACAGGGGATTCAGACATCCCTTCGTCTTGGGAGATGCAAGACGAGCCTGCATTCAATTCACTGCAGGGATATCCGGCCTTACTTCGAGTCAGAGCATCTCGGTGTCCATTCCACTTGAGGCCACAAACTCAGGGTCCCTCTCACATACCTGTAGCTGAGAGAAGCCTCCTCTTGAGGTGCTTGTCGAAAGTAGGTATTCCTCTTGAGTCGAAGCCAGTGACTAAGCTCTCATCTCGAGTTGATTTGGGGTCCACGGAGCCCTTTCGTGTTGCTCCAGTGACCTCAGGATCCCTCTAGACTTGAGACAGTGATCTTGGGTTTTCTCTGGAGTGCCATCAAGGAAATCAAGGCTCCTTTCACGTTTGATGTGGAACACGGAATTGCTCTGCACGCAGTGCAGGGGAATCGGGCCTCATCTCGCGGCGAGGGGGAAGTCTCATGGTTTTTCTCGCGTTGCGGCCGGAACCTGGGGTATATTCTCGAGTTACGACGGGGAGGGCCCTTCCAGACACGTGTTTGTTCAGCGACGTCAGGACTCCTGCCTAGGTGCGAGGGACACCTCGGGATTCTCCTCGAGTCTTGGCATGGCAATTGGGACGCGTCTCCATGTGAGGTGGGAGACACAGGGTCCCTTTTCACGTGCCACAGGGATCCTGGGACTCCTATCCATTTGCAAGAGGAGTCAGGCATCGTCTCCTTTGGAAGCATTGATCTCCGCGGACCTCTCGAGTTTTCAAAGGGTGTGAGGCCTCCGGTCGCGATTAGGCGGAGGACTAGGTCTTTTTCTGTGGTCTCCACAGGGGATTCAGACATCCCTTCATCTTGGGAGATGCAAGATGAGTCTGCATTCAATTCACTGCAGGGATATCCGGCCTTACTTCTAGTCAGAGCATCTCGGTGTCCATTCCACTTGAGGCCACAAACTCAGGGTCCCGCTCACATACCTGTAGCTGAGAGAAGCCTCCTCTTGAGGTGCTTGTGGAAAGTTGGTATTCCTCTTGAGTCGAAGCCAGGGACTAAGCTCTCATCTCGAGTTGATTTGGGGTCCACGGAGACCTTTCGTGTTGCTCCAGTGACGTCAGGATCCCTCTAGACTTGAGACAGTGATCTTGGGTTTTCTCTGGAGTGCCATCAAGGAAATCAAGGCTCCTTTCTCGTTTGATGTGGAACACGGAATTGCTCTGCATGCAGTGCAGGGGAATCGGGCCTCATCTCGCGGCGAGGGGGAAGTCTCATGGTTTTTCTCGAGTTGCGGCCGGAACCTGGGGTATATTCTCGAGTTACGACGGGGAGGGCCCTTCCAGACACGTGTTTGTTCAGCGACGTCAGGACTCCTGCATAGGTGGGATGGACACTTCGGGATTCTCCTCGAGTCTTGGCATGGCAATTGGGACGCATCTCCACGTGAGGCGGGAGACCCAGGTTCCCTTTCCACGTGCTACAGGGATCCTGGGACTCCTATCCATTTTCAAGAGGAGGCAGGCATCGTCTCCTTTGGAAGCATTGATCTCCGCGGACCTCTCGAGTTTTCAAAGGATGTGAGGCCTCCGGTCGCGATGAAGCGGAGGACTAGGTCTTTCTCTGTGGCCTCCACAGGGGAATAAGACATCCCTTTGTCTTGGGAGATGCAAGACGAGCCTGCATTCAATTCACTGCAGGGATATCCGGCCTTACGTCGAGTCAGAGCATCTCGGTGTCCATTCCACTTGAGGCCACAAACTCAGGGTCCCTCTCACATACCTGTAGCTGAGAAAAGCCTCCTCTTGAGGTGCTTGTGGAAAGTTGGTATTCCTCTTGAGTCGAAGACAGGGACTAAGCTCTCATCTCGAGTTGATTTGGGGTCCACGGAGCCCTTTCTTGTTGCTCCAGTGACCTCAGGATCCCTCTAGACTTCAGACAGTGATCTTGGGTTTTCTCTGGAGTGCCATCAAGGAAATCAAGGCTCCTTTCACGTTTGATGTGGAACACGGAATTGCTCTGCACGCAGTGCAGGGGAATCAGGCCTCATCTCGCGGCGAGGGGGAAGTCTCATGGTTTTTCTCGAGTTGCGGCCGGAACCTGGGGTATATTCTCGAGTTACGACGGGGAGGGCCCTTCCAGACACGTGTTTGTTCAGCGACGTCAGGCCTCCTGCCTAGGTGCGAGGGACACCTCGGGATTCTCCTCGAGTCTTGGCATGGCAATTGGGATGCGTCTCCACGTGAGGCGGGAGACCCAGGGTCCCTTTTCACGTGCCACAGGGATCCTGGGACTCCTATGCATTTTCAAGAGGAGTCAGGCATCGTCTCCTTTGGAAGCATTGATCTCTGCAGACCTCTCGAGTTTTCAAAGGATGTGAGGACTCCGGTCACGATGAGTGGGAGGACTAGGTCTTTCTCTGTGGTCTCCACTGGGGATTCAGACATCCCTTCGTCTTGGGAGATGCAAGACGAGCCTGCATTCAATTCACTGCAGGGATATCCGGCCTTACTTCGAGTCAGAGCATCTCGTTTTCCATTCCACTTGAGGCCACAAACTTAGGGTTCCTCTCACAAACCTGTAGTTGAGAGAAGCCTCCTCTTGAGGTGCTTGTGGAAAGTTGGTATTCCTCTTGAGTCGAAGTCAGGGACTAAGCTCTCATCTCGAGTTGATTTGGGGTCCACGGAGCCCTTTCGTGTTGCTCCAGTGACCTCAGGATCCCTCTAGACTTGAGACAGTGAACCTGGGTTTTCTCTGGAGTGACATCAAGGAAATCAAGGCTCCTTTCACGTTTGATGTGGAACACGGAATTGCTCTGCATGCACTGCAGGCGAATCGGGGCTCAACTAGCGGCGAGGGGGAATTCTCATGGTTTTTCTCGAGTTGCGGCTGGAACCTGGGGTATATTCTCGAGTTACAACGGGGAGGGCCCTTCCAGACACGTGTTTGTTCAGCGACGTCAGGACTCCTTCCTAGGTGCGAGGGACATCTCGGGATTCTCCTCGAGTCTTGTCATGGCAATTGGGACGCGTCTCCACGTGAGGCGGGAGACCCAGGGTCCCTTTCCATGTGCCACAGGGATCCTGGGACTCCTATCCATTTTCAAGAGGAGTCAGGCATCGTCTCCTTTGGAAGCATTGATCTCAGCGGACCTCTCGAATTTTCAAAAGATGTGAGGCCTCCGGTCGCGATGAGGCGGAAAATTAGGTCTATCTCTGTGGTCTCCACAGGGGATTCAGACATCCCTTCGTCTTGGGAGATGCAAGACGAGCCTGCATTCAATTTCTGCAGGGATATCCGGCCTTACTTCGAGTCAGATCATCTCGGTGTCCATTCCACTTGAGGCCACAAACTCAGGGTCCCTCTCACATACCTGTAGCTGAGAGAAGCCTCCTCTTGAGGTGCTTGTGGAAACTTGGTATTCCTCTTGAGTCGAAGCCAGGGACTAAGCTCTCATCTCGAGTTGATTTGGGGTCCACGGAGCCCTTTCGTGTTGCTCCAGTGACCTCAGGATCCCTCTAGACTTGAGACAGTGATCTTGGGTTTTCTCTGGAGTGCCATCAAGGAAATCAAGGCTCCGTTCACGTTTGATGTGGAACGCGGAATTGCTCTGCACGCAGTGCAGGGGAATCGGGCCTCATCTCGCGGCGAGGGGGAAGTCTCATGGTTTTTTTCGAGTTGCGGCCGGAACCAGGGGTATATTCTCGAGTTACGACGGGGAGGGCCCTTCCAGACACGTGTTTGTTCAGCGACGTCAGGACTCCTGCCTAGGTGCGAGGGACCCCTCGGGATTCTCCTTGAGTCTTGGCATGGCAATTTGGAGGCGTCTCCACGTGAGGCGGGAGACCCAGGGTCCCTTTCCACGTGCCACAGGGATCCTGGGACTCCTATCCATTTTCAAGAGGAGTCAGGCATCGTCTCCTTTGGAAGCATTGATCTCCGCGGACCTCTCGAGTTTTCAAAGGATGTGAGGCCTCGGGTCGCGATGAGGCGGAGAACTCGGTCTTTCTCTGTGGTCTCCACAGGGGATTCAGACATCCCTTCGTCTTGGGAGATGCAAGACGAGCCTGCATTCAATTCACTGCAGGGATATCCGGCCTTACTTCGAGTCAGAGCATCTCGGTGTCCATTCCACTTGAGGCCACAAACTCAGGGTCCCTCTCACATACCTGTAGCTGAGAGAAGCCTCCTCTTGAGGTGCTTGTGGAAAGTTGGTATTCCTCTTGAGTCGAAGCCAGGGACTAAGCTCTCATCTCGAGTTGATTTGGGGTCCATGGAGCCCTTTCTTGTATCTCCTGTGACCTGAGGATCCCTCTAGACTTGAGACAGTGATCTTGGGTTTTCTCTGGAGTGCCATCAAGGAAATCAAGGCTCCTTTCACGTTTGATGTGGAACACGGAATTGCTCTGCATGCAGTGCAGGGGAATCGGGCCTCATGTCGCGGCGAGGGGGAAGTCTCATGGTTTTTCTCGAGTTGCGGCCGGAACCTGGGGTATATTCTCGAGTTACGACGGGGAGGGCCCTTCCAGACACGTGTTTGTTCAGCGAAGTCAGGACTCCTGCCTAGATGCGAGGGATACCTCGGGATTCTCCTCTAGTCTTGGCATGGCAATTGGGACGCATCTCCACGTGAGGCGGGAGACCCAGGGTCCCTTTCCACGTGCCACAGGGATCCTGGGACTCCTATCCACTTTCAAGAGGAGTCAGGCATCGACTCCTTTGGAAACATTGATCTCCGTGGACCTCTCGAGTTTTCGAAGGGTGTGAGGCCTCCGGTCGCGATGAGGCGGAGAATTAGGTCTTTCTCTGTGGTCTCCACAGGGGATTCAGATATCCCTTCCTCTTGGGAGATGCAAGACGAGCCTGCATTCAATTCACTGCAGGGATATCCTGCCTTACTTCGAGTCAAAGCATCTCGGTGTCCATTCCACTTGAGGCCACAAACTCAGGGTCCCTCTCACATACTTGTAGCTGAGAGAAGCCTCCTCTTGAGGGGCTTGTGGAAAGTTCGTATTCTTCTTGAGTCGAAGCCAGGGACTAAGCTCTCATCTCAAGTTGATTTGGGGTCCACGGAGCCCTTTCTTGTTGCTCCAGTGACCTCAGGATCCCTCTAGACTTCAGACAGTGATCTTGGGTTTTCTCTGGAGTGCCATCAAGGAAATCAAGGCTCCTTTCACGTTTGATGTGGAACACGGAATTGCTCTGCACGCAGTGCAGGGGAATCAGGCCTCATCTCGCGGCGAGGGGGAAGTCTCATGGTTTTTCTCGAGTTGCGGCCGGAACCTGGGGTATATTCTCGAGTTACGACGGGGAGGGCCCTTCCAGACACGTGTTTGTTCAGCGACGTCAGGCCTCCTGCCTAGGTGCGAGGGACACCTCGGGATTCTCCTCGAGTCTTGGCATGGCAATTGGGATGCGTCTCCACGTGAGGCGGGAGACCCAGGGTCCCTTTTCAAATGCCACAGGGATCCTGGGACTCCTATGCATTTTCAAGAGGAGTCAGGCATCGTCTCCTTTGGAAGCATTGATCTCTGCAGACCTCTCGAGTTTTCAAAGGATGTGAGGACTCCGGTCACGATGAGTGGGAGGACTAGGTCTTTCTCTGTGGTCTCCACTGGGGATTCAGACATCCCTTCGTCTTGGGAGATGCAAGACGAGCCTGCATTCAATTCACTGCAGGGATATCCGGCCTTACTTCGAGTCAGAGCATCTCGTTTTCCATTCCACTTGAGGCCACAAACTTAGGGTTCCTCTCACAAACCTGTAGTTGAAAGAAGCCTCCTCTTGAGGTGCTTGTGGAAAGTTGGTATTCCTCTTGAGTCGAAGTCAGGGACTAAGCTCTCATCTCGAGTTGATTTGGGGTCCACGGAGCCCTTTCGTGTTGCTCCAGTGACCTCAGGATCCCTCTAGACTTGAGACAGTGAACCTGGGTTTTCTCTGGAGTGACATCAAGGAAATCAAGGCTCCTTTCACGTTTGATGTGGAACACGGAATTGCTCTGCGTGCACTGCAGGCGAATCGGGGCTCAACTAGCGGCGAGGGGGAATTCTCATGGTTTTTCTCGAGTTGCGGCTGGAACCTGGGTTATATTCTCGAGTTACAACGGGGAGGGCCCTTCCAGACACGTGTTTGTTCAGCGACGTCAGGACTCCTTCCTAGGGCGAGGGACATCTCGGGATTCTCCTCGAGTCTTGGCATGGCAATTGGGACGCGTCTCCACGTGAGGCGGGAGACCCAGGGTCCCTTTCCATGTGCCACAGGGATCCTGGGACTCCTATCCATTTTCAAGAGGAGTCAGGCATCGTCTCCTTTGGAAGCATTGATCTCAGCGGACCTCTCGAATTTTCAAAAGATGTGAGGCCTCCGGTCGCGATGAGGCGGAAAATTAGGTCTATCTCTGTGGTCTCCACAGGGGATTCAGACATCCCTTCGTCTTGGGAGATGCAAGACGAGCCTGCATTCAATTTCTGCAGGGATATCCGGCCTTACTTCGAGTCAGATCATCTCGGTGTCCATTCCACTTGAGGCCACAAACTCAGGGTCCCTCTCACATACCTGTAGCTGAGAGAAGCCTCCTCTTGAGGTGCTTGTGGAAACTTGGTATTCCTCTTGAGTCGAAGCCAGGGACTAAGCTCTCATCTCGAGTTGATTTGGGGTCCACGGAGCCCTTTCGTGTTGCTCCAGTGACCTCAGGATCCCTCTAGACTTGAGACAGTGATCTTGGGTTTTCTCTGGAGTGCCATCAAGGAAATCAAGGCTCCGTTCACGTTTGATGTGGAACGCGGAATTGCTCTGCACGCAGTGCAGGGGAATCGGGCCTCATCTCGCGGCGAGGGGGAAGTCTCATGGTTTTTTTCGAGTTGCGGCCGGAACCAGGGGTATATTCTCGAGTTACGACGGGGAGGGCCCTTCCAGACACGTGTTTGTTCAGCGACGTCAGGACTCCTGCCTAGGTGCGAGGGACCCCTCGGGATTCTCCTTGAGTCTTGGCATGGCAATTTGGAGGCGTCTCCACGTGAGGCGGGAGACCCAGGGTCCCTTTCCACGTGCCACAGGGATCCTGGGACTCCTATCCATTTTCAAGAGGAGTCAGGCATCGTCTCCTTTGGAAGCATTGATCTCCGCGGACCTCTCGAGTTTTCAAAGGATGTGAGGCCTCGGGTCGCGATGAGGCGGAGAACTCGGTCTTTCTCTGTGGTCTCCACAGGGGATTCAGACATCCCTTCGTCTTGGGAGATGCAAGACGAGCCTGCATTCAATTCACTGCAGGGATATCCGGCCTTACTTCGAGTCAGAGCATCTCGGTGTCCATTCCACTTGAGGCCACAAACTCAGGGTCCCTCTCACATACCTGTAGCTGAGAGAAGCCTCCTCTTGAGGTGCTTGTGGAAAGTTGGTATTCCTCTTGAGTCGAAGCCAGGGACTAAGCTCTCATCTCGAGTTGATTTGGGGTCCATGGAGCCCTTTCTTGTATCTCCTGTGACCTGAGGATCCCTCTAGACTTGAGACAGTGATCTTGGGTTTTCTCTGGAGTGCCATCAAGGAAATCAAGGCTCCTTTCACGTTTGATGTGGAACACGGAATTGCTCTGCATGCAGTGCAGGGGAATCGGGCCTCATGTCGCGGCGAGGGGGAAGTCTCATGGTTTTTCTCGAGTTGCGGCCGGAACCTGGGGTATATTCTCGAGTTACGACGGGGAGGGCCCTTCCAGACACGTGTTTGTTCAGCGAAGTCAGGACTCCTGCCTAGATGCGAGGGATACCTCGGGATTCTCCTCTAGTCTTGGCATGGCAATTGGGACGCGTCTCCACGTGAGGCGGGAGACCCAGGGTCCCTTTCCACGTGCCACAGGGATCCTGGGACTCCTATCCACTTTCAAGAGGAGTCAGGCATCGACTCCTTTGGAAACATTGATCTCCGTGGACCTCTCGAGTTTTCGAAGGGTGTGAGGCCTCCGGTCGCGATGAGGCGGAGAATTAGGTCTTTCTCTGTGGTCTCCACAGGGGATTCAGATATCCCTTCCTCTTGGGAGATGCAAGACGAGCCTGCATTCAATTCACTGCAGGGATATCCTGCCTTACTTCGAGTCAAAGCATCTCGGTGTCCATTCCACTTGAGGCCACAAACTCAGGGTCCCTCTCACATACTTGTAGCTGAGAGAAGCCTCCTCTTGAGGGGCTTGTGGAAAGTTCGTATTCTTCTTGAGTCGAAGCCAGGGACTAAGCTCTCATCTCAAGTTGATTTGGGGTCCACGGAGCCCTTTCTTGTTGCTCCAGTGACCTCAGGATCCCTCTAGACTTCAGACAGTGATCTTGGGTTTTCTCTGGAGTGCCATCAAGGAAATCAAGGCTCCTTTCACGTTTGATGTGGAACACGGAATTGCTCTGCACGCAGTGCAGGGGAATCAGGCCTCATCTCGCGGCGAGGGGGAAGTCTCATGGTTTTTCTCGAGTTGCGGCCGGAACCTGGGGTATATTCTCGAGTTACGACGGGGAGGGCCCTTCCAGACACGTGTTTGTTCAGCGACGTCAGGCCTCCTGCCTAGGTGCGAGGGACACCTCGGGATTCTCCTCGAGTCTTGGCATGGCAATTGGGATGCGTCTCCACGTGAGGCGGGAGACCCAGGGTCCCTTTTCACGTGCCACAGGGATCCTGGGACTCCTATGCATTTTCAAGAGGAGTCAGGCATCGTCTCCTTTGGAAGCATTGATCTCTGCAGACCTCTCGAGTTTTCAAAGGATGTGAGGACTCCGGTCACGATGAGTGGGAGGACTAGGTCTTTCTCTGTGGTCTCCACTGGGGATTCAGACATCCCTTCGTCTTGGGAGATGCAAGACGAGCCTGCATTCAATTCACTGCAGGGATATCCGGCCTTACTTCGAGTCAGAGCATCTCGTTTTCCATTCCACTTGAGGCCACAAACTTAGGGTTCCTCTCACAAACCTGTAGTTGAGAGAAGCCTCCTCTTGAGGTGCTTGTGGAAAGTTGGTATTCCTCTTGAGTCGAAGTCAGGGACTAAGCTCTCATCTCGAGTTGATTTGGGGTCCACGGAGCCCTTTCGTGTTGCTCCAGTGACCTCAGGATCCCTCTAGACATGAGACAGTGAACCTGGGTTTTCTCTGGAGTGACATCAAGGAAATCAAGGCTCCTTTCACGTTTGATGTGGAACACGGAATTGCTCTGCATGCACTGCAGGCGAATCGGGGCTCAACTAGCGGCGAGGGGGAATTCTCATGGTTTTTCTCGAGTTGCGGCTGGAACCTGGGGTATATTCTCGAGTTACAACGGGGAGGGCCCTTCCAGACACGTGTTTGTTCAGCGACGTCAGGACTCCTTCCTAGGTGCGAGGGACATCTCGGGATTCTCCTCGAGTCTTGGCATGGCAATTGGGACGCGTCTCCACGTGAGGCGGGAGACCCAGGGTCCCTTTCCATGTGCCACAGGGATCCTGGGACTCCTATCCATTTTCAAGAGGAGTCAGGCATCGTCTCCTTTGGAAGCATTGATCTCAGCGGACCTCTCGAATTTTCAAAAGATGTGAGGCCTCCGGTCGCGATGAGGCGGAAAATTAGGTCTATCTCTGTGGTCTCCACAGGGGATTCAGACATCACTTCGTCTTGGGAGATGCAAGACGAGCCTGCATTCAATTTCTGCAGGGATATCCGGCCTTACTTCGAGTCAGATCATCTCGGTGTCCATTCCACTTGAGGCCACAAACTCAGGGTCCCTCTCACATACCTGTAGCTGAGAGAAGCCTCCTCTTGAGGTGCTTGTGGAAACTTGGTATTCCTCTTGAGTCGAAGCCAGGGACTAAGCTCTCATCTCGAGTTGATTTGGGGTCCACGGAGCCCTTTCGTGTTGCTCCAGTGACCTCAGGATCCCTCTAGACTTGAGACAGTGATCTTGGGTTTTCTCTGGAGTGCCATCAAGGAAATCAAGGCTCCGTTCACGTTTGATGTGGAACGCGGAATTGCTCTGCACGCAGTGCAGGGGAATCGGGCCTCATCTCGCGGCGAGGGGGAAGTCTCATGGTTTTTTTCGAGTTGCGGCCGGAACCAGGGGTATATTCTCGAGTTACGACGGGGAGGGCCCTTCCAGACACGTGTTTGTTCAGCGACGTCAGGACTCCTGCCTAGGTGCGAGGGACCCCTCGGGATTCTCCTTGAGTCTTGGCATGGCAATTTGGAGGCGTCTCCACGTGAGGCGGGAGACCCAGGGTCCCTTTCCACGTGCCACAGGGATCCTGGGACTCCTATCCATTTTCAAGAGGAGTCAGGCATCGTCTCCTTTGGAAGCATTGATCTCTGGGGACCTCTCGAGTTTTCAAAGGATGTGAGGCCTCGGGTCGCGATGAGGCGGAGAACTCGGTCTTTCTCTGTGGTCTCCACAGGGGATTCAGACATCCCTTCGTCTTGGGAGATGCAAGACGAGCCTGCATTCAATTCACTGCAGGGATATCCGGCCTTACTTCGAGTCAGAGCATCTCGGTGTCCATTCCACTTGAGGCCACAAACTCAGGGTCCCTCTCACATACCTGTAGCTGAGAGAAGCCTCCTCTTGAGGTGCTTGTGGAAAGTTGGTATTCCTCTTGAGTCGAAGCCAGGGACTAAGCTCTCATCTCGAGTTGATTTGGGGTCCATGGAGCCCTTTCTTGTATCTCCTGTGACCTGAGGATCCCTCTAGACTTGAGACAGTGATCTTGGGTTTTCTCTGGAGTGCCATCAAGGAAATCAAGGCTCCTTTCACGTTTGATGTGGAACACGGAATTGCTCTGCATGCAGTGCAGGGGAATCGGGCCTCATGTCGCGGCGAGGGGGAAGTCTCATGGTTTTTCTCGAGTTGCGGCCGGAACCTGGGGTATATTCTCGAGTTACGACGGGGAGGGCCCTTCCAGACACGTGTTTGTTCAGCGAAGTCAGGACTCCTGCCTAGATGCGAGGGATACCTCGGGATTCTCCTCTAGTCTTGGCATGGCAATTGGGACGCGTCTCCACGTGAGGCGGGAGACCCAGTGTCCCTTTCCACGTGCCACAGGGATCCTGGGACTCCTATCCACTTTCAAGAGGAGTCAGGCATCGACTCCTTTGGAAACATTGATCTCCGTGGACCTCTCGAGTTTTCGAAGGGTGTGAGGCCTCCGGTCGCGATGAGGCGGAGAATTAGGTCTTTCTCTGTGGTCTCCACAGGGGATTCAGATATCCCTTCCTCTTGGGAGATGCAAGACGAGCCTGCATTCAATTCACTGCAGGGATATCCTGCCTTACTTCGAGTCAAAGCATCTCGGTGTCCATTCCACTTGAGGCCACAAACTCAGGGTCCCTCTCACATACTTGTAGCTGAGAGAAGCCTCCTCTTGAGGGGCTTGTGGAAAGTTCGTATTCTTCTTGAGTCGAAGCCAGGGACTAAGCTCTCATCTCAAGTTGATTTGGGGTCCACGGAGCCCTTTCCTTTTGTTCCAGTGACCTCATGATCCCTCTAGACTTGAGACAGTGATCTTGGGTTTTCTCTGGAGTGCCATCAAGGAAATCAAGGCTCCTTTCACGTTTGATGTGGAACACGGAATTGCTCTGCACGCAGTGCAGGTGAATCGGGCCTTATCTCGCGGCGAATGGGAAGTCTCATGGTTTTTCTCGAGTTGCGGCCGGACCTGGGGTATATTCTCGAGTTACGACGGGGAGGGCCCTTCCAGACACGTGTTTGTTCAGCGACGTCAGGACTTCTGCCTAGGTGCGAGGGACACCTCGGGATTCTCCTCGAGTCTTGGCATGGCAATTGGGACGCATCTCCACGTGAGGCGGGAGACCCAGGGTCCCTTTCCACGTGCCACAGGGATCCTGGGACTCCTATCCACTTTCAAGAGGAGTCAGGCATCGTCTCCTTTGGAAGCATTGATCTCCTCGGACCTCTCGAGTTTTCAAAGATCTGAGGCCTCCGTTGGCGTTGAGGCGGAGGACTAGGTCTTTCTCTGTGGTCTCCACAGGGGATTCAGACATCCCTTCGTCTTGGGAGATGCAAGACGAGCCTGCATTCAATTCACTGCAGGGATATCCGGCCTTACTTCGAGTCAGAGCATCTCGGTGTCCATTCCACTTGAGGCCACAAACTCAGGGTCCCTCTCACATACCTGTAGATGAGAGAAGCCTCCTCTTGAGGTGCTTGTGGAAAGTTGGTATTCCTCTTGAGTCGAAGCCAGGGACTAAGCTCTCATCTCGAGTTGATTGGGGGTCCACGGAGCCCTTTCCTGTTGCTCCAGTGACCTCAGGATCCCTCTAGACTTGAGAGAGTGATCTTGGGTTTTCTCTGGAGTGCCATCAAGGAAATCAAGGCTCCTTTCACGTTTTATGTGGAACACGGAATTGCTCTGCACGCAGTGCAGGGGAATCGGGCCTCATCTCTCGGCGAGGGGGAAGTCTCATGGTTTTTCTCAAGTTGCGGCCAGAACCTGGGGTATATTCTCGAGTTACGACAGGGAGGGCCCTTCCAGACACGTGTTTTTTCAGCGACGTCAGGACTCCTGCCTAGGTGCGAGGGACTCCTCGGGATTCTCCTCGAGTCTTGGCATGGCAATTGGGACGTGTCTCCAAGTGAGGCGGGAGACCCAGGGTCCCTTTCCACGTGCCACAGGGATCCTGGGACTCCTATCCATTTTCGAGAGGAGTCAGGCATCGTCGCCTTTGGAAGCATTGATCTCCGCGGAACTCTCGAGTTTTCAAAGGACGTGAGGCCTCCGGTCGCGATGAGGCGGAGAACTAGGTCTTTCTCTGTGGTCTCCACAGGGGATTCAGACATCCCTTCGTCTTGGGAGATGCAAGACGAGCCTGCATTCAATTCACTGCAGGGATATCCGGCCTTACTTCGAGTCAGAGCATCTCGGTTTCCATTGCACTTGAGGCCACAAACTCAGGGTCCCTCTCACATACCTGTAGCTGAGAGAAGCCTCCTCTTGAGGTGCTTGTGGAAAGTTGGTATTCCTCTTGAGTCGAAGCCAGGGACTAAGCTCTCATCTCGAGTTGATTTGGGGTCCACTGAGCCCTTTCGTGTTGCTAAAGTGACCTCAGGATCCTTCTAGACTTGAGAGAGTGATCTTGAGTTTTCTCTGGAGTGCCATCAAGGAAATCAAGGCTCCTTTCAAGTTTGATGTGGAAAACGGAATTGCTCTGCACGCAGTGCAGGGGAATCGGGCCTCATCTCGCGGCGAGGGGGAAGTCTCATGGTTTTTCTCGATTTGCGGCCGGAACCTGGGGTATATTCTCGAGTTACGACGGGGAGGGCCCTTCCAGACACGTGTTTGTTCAGCGACTTCAGGACTCCTGCCTAGGTGCGAGGGATACCTCGGGATTCTCATCGAGTCTTGGCATGGCAATTGGGACGCGTATCCACCTGAGGCGGGAGACCCAGGGTCCCTTTCCACGTGCCACAGGGATCCTGGGACTCCTATCCATTTTCAAGAGGAATCAGGCATCGTCTCCTTTGGAAGCATTGATCTCTGCAGACCTCTCGAGTTTTCAAAGGATCTGAGACCTCCGGTCGCGATGAGGCGGAGGACTAGTACTTTCTCTGTCGTCTCCACAGGGGATTCAGACAACCCTTTGTCTTGGGAGATGCAAGACGAGCCTGCATTCAATTCACTGCAGGGATATCCGGCCTTACATTGAGTCAGAGCATCTCGGTGTCCATTCCACTTGAGGCCACAAACTCAGGGTCCCTCTCACATACCTGTAGCTGAGAGAAGCCTCCTCTTGAGGTGCTTGTGAAAAGTTGGTATTCCTCTTGAGTCGAAGCCAGGGACTACGCTCTCATCTCGAGTTGATTTGGGTTCCACGGAGACCTTTCGTGTTGCTCCAGTGACCTCAGGATCCCTCTAGACTTGAGACAGTGATCTTGGGTTTTCTCTGGTGTGCCATCAAGGAAATCAAGGCTCCTTTCATGTTTGATGTGGAACACGGAATTGCTCTGCAAGCAGTGCAGTGGAATCGGGCCCCTTCTGGCGGCTAGGGGGAAGTCTCATGGTTTTTCTCGAGTTGCGTCCGGAACCTGGGATATATTCTCGAGTTACGACGGGGAGGGCCCTTCCAGACACGTGTTTGTTCAGCGACGTCAGGACTCCTGCCTAGGTGCGAGGGACACCTCGGGATTCTCCTCGAATCTTGGCATGGCAATTGGGACGCGTCTCCACGTGAGGCGGGAGACCCAGGGTCCCTTTCCACGTGCCACAGGGATCCTGGGACTCCTATCCATTTTAAAGAGGAGTCAGGCATCGTCTCCTTTGGAAGCATTGATCTCCGCAGACCTCTCGAGTTTTCAAAGGATGTGAGGCCTCCGGTCGGGTTGAGGCGGAGGACTAGGTCTTTCTCTGTGGTCTCCACAGGGGATTCAGACAACCCTTCGTCTTGGGAGATGCAAGACGAGCCTGCATTCATTTCACTGTTGGGATATCCGGCCTTACTTCTAGTCAGAACATCTCGGTGTTCATTCCACTTGAGGCCACAAACTAAGGGTCCCTCTCACATACCTGTAGCTGAGAGAAGCCTCCTCTTGAGGTGCTTGTGGAAAGTTGGTATTCCTCTTGAGTCGAAGCCAGGGACTAAGCTCTCATCTCGAGTTGATTTGGGGTCCACGGAGCCCTTTCGTGTTGCTCCAGTGACCTCAGGATCCCTCTAGACTTGAGACAGTGATCTTGGGTTTTCTCTAGAGTGCCATCAAGTAAATCAAGGATCCTTTCACGTTTGATGTGGAACACGGAATGGCTCTGCACGCAGTGCAGGGGAATCGGGCCTCATCTTGCGGCGAAGGGGAAGTCTCATGGTTTTTCTCGAGTTGCGGCCGGAACCTGGGGTATATTCTGGAGTTAAGACGGGGAGGGCCCTTCCAGACACGTGTTTGTTCAGCGACGTCAGGACTCCTGCCTAGGTGCGAGGGACACCTAGGGATTCTCCTCGAGACTTGGCATGGCAATTGGGACGCATCTCCACGTGAGGAGGGAGACCCAGGGTCCCTTTCCACGTGCCACAGGGATCCTGGGACTCCTATCCATTTTCAAGAGGAGTCAGGCATCGTCTCCTTTGGAAGCATTGATCTCCGTGGACCTCTCGAGTTTTCAAAGGATGTGACGCCTCCGGATGCGATGAGGTGTAGAACTAGGTCTTTCTCTGTGGTCTCCACAGGTGATTCAGACATCCCTTCGTCTTGGGAGATGCAAGACGAGCCTGCATTCAATTCACTGCAGGGATATCCGGCCTTACTTCGAGTCAGAGCATCTCGGTGTCCGTTCCACTTCAGGCCACAAACTCAGGGGCCCTCTCACATAACTGTAGCTGAGAGAAGCCTCCTCTTGTGGTGCTTGTGGAAAGTTGGTATTCTTCCTGGGTTGAAGCCAGGGACTAAGCTCTCATCTCGAGTTGATTTAGGGTCCACGGAGCATTTTCGTACTGCTCCAGTTACCTCAGGATCGCTCTAGACTTGAGACAGTGATCTTGGGTTTTCTCTGGAGTGCCATCAAGGAAATCAAGGCTCCGTTCACATTTGATGTGGAACACGGTATTGCTCTGCACCCAGTGCTAGGGAATCGGGCCTCATCTCGGGGCGAATGGGAAGTCTCATGGTTTTTCTTGAGTTGCGGACGGACCCTGGGGTATATACTCGAGTTAGAAGGGAAGGGCCCTTCCAGACACGTGTTTGTTCAGCGACGTCAGGACTCCTGCCTAGGTGCTAGGGGCACATCGGTATTCTCTTCGAGTCTTGGCATGGCAATTGGGACGGGTCTCCACGTGAGGCGGGAGACCAAGGGTCCCTTTCCAAGTTCCACAGGAGTCCTGGAACTCCTATCCATTTTCAAGAGGAGTCAGGCATCGTCTCCTTTGGAAGCATTGATCTCCGCGGACCTCTAGAGTTTTCAAAGGATGTGAGGCCTCCGGCCGCGATGAGTCGGAGAACTAGGTCTTTCTCTGTAGTATCCACAGGGGATTCAGACATCCCTTCGTCTTGGGAGATGCAAGACGAGCCTGCATTCAATTCACTGCAGGGATATCCTGCCTTACTTCGAGTCAGAGTATCTCGGTGTCCATTCCACTTGAGGCCACAAACTCAGGGTCCCTCTCCCATACCTGTAGCTGAGAGAAGCCTCGTCTTGAGGTGCTTGTGGAAAGTTGGTATTCCTCTTGAGTCGATACCAGGGACTAAGCTCTCATCTCGAGTTGATTTTTGGTCCACTGAGCCCATTCGTGTT
The DNA here is from genome assembly GCF_033118175.1 of Dama dama. Taxonomy (NCBI): domain Eukaryota; kingdom Metazoa; phylum Chordata; class Mammalia; order Artiodactyla; family Cervidae; genus Dama; species Dama dama. The sequence goes on from NW_026870884.1 coordinate 2,340,484, forward strand.
GCTCCAGTGACCTCAGGATCCCTCTAGACTTGAGACAGTGATCTTGGGTTTTCTCTGGAGTGCCATCAAGGAAATCAAGTCTCCTTTCACGTTTGATGTGGAACACGGAATTGCTCTGCACGCAGTGCAGGGGAATCAGGCCTCATATCGGGGCGAGGGGGAAGTCTCATGGTTTTTCTCGAGGTGCGGCCGGAACCTGGGGTATATTCTGGAGTTACGACGGGGAGGGCCCTTTCAGACACGTGTTTGTTCAGCGACGTCAGGACTCCTGCCTAGGTGCGACGGACACCTCGGGATTCTCCTCGAGTCTTGGCATGGCAATTGGGACGCGTCTCCACATGAGGCGGGAGACCCAGGGTCCCTTTCCACGTGCCACAGGGATGCTGGGACTCCTATCCATTTTCAAGGGGAGTCAGGCATCGTCTCCTGTGGAAGCATTGATCTCCGTGGATCTCTCGAGTTTTCAAAGGATGTGAGGACTCCGGTCGCGATGAGGCGGAGAACTAGGTCTTTCTCTGTGGTCTCCAAAGGGGATTCAGACATCCCTTCGTCTTTGGAGATGCAAGACGAGCCTGCATTCAATTCACTGTTGGGATATCCGGCCTTACTTCGAGTCAGAGCATCTCAGTGTCCATTCCACTTGAGGCCACAAATTCAGGGTCCCTCTCAGATACCTGTAGCTGAGAGAAGCCTCCTCTTGAGGTGCTGGTGGAAAGTTGGTATTCCTCTTTAGTTGAAGCCAGGGACTAAGCTCTCATCTCGATTTGATTTGGGGTCCACGGAGCCCTTTCGTATTTCTACAGTGACTTCAGGATCCCTCTAGACTTGAGACAGTGATCTTGGGTTTTCTCTGGAGTGCCATCAAGGAAATCAAGGCTCCGTTCACATTTGATGTGGAACACGGAATTCCTCTGCACGCAGTGTAGGGGAATCGGGCCTCATCTCGCAGCGAGGGGGCAGTCTCATGGTTTTTATCGAGTTGCGGCCGGAACCTGGGGTATATTCTCGAGTTACCACGGGAAGGGCCCTTCCAGACACGTGTTTGTTCAGCGACGTCAGGACTCCTGCCTAGGTGCGAGGGACACCTCGGGATTCTCCTCGAGTCTTGGCATGGCAATTGGGACGCGTCTCCACATGAGGCGGGAGACCCAGGGTCCCTTTGCACGTGCCACAGGGATCCTGGGACTCCTATCCATTTTCAAGAGGAGTCAGGCATCGTCTCCTGTGGAAGCATTGATCTCCGTGGATCTCTCGAGTTTTCAAAGGATGTGAGGACTCCGGTCGCGATGAGGCGGAGAACTAGGTCTTTCTCTGTGGTCTCCAAAGGGGATTCAGACATCCCTTCGGCTTGGGAGATGCAAGACGAGCCTGCATTCAATTCACTGTTGGGATATCCGGCCTTACTTCGAGTCAGAGCATCTCAGTGTCCATTCCACTTGAGGCCACAAATTCAGGGTCCCTCTCAGATACCTGTAGCTGAGAGAAGCCTCCTCTTGAGGTGCTGGTGGAAAGTTGGTATTCCTCTTTAGTTGAAGCCAGGGACTAAGCTCTCATCTCGAGTTGATTTGGGGTCCACGGAGCCCTTTCGTATTTCTACAGTGACTTCAGGATCCCTCTAGACATGAGACAGTGATCTTGGGTTTTCTCTGGAGTGCCATCAAGGAAATCAAGGCTCCGTTCACATTTGATGTGGAACACGGAATTCCTCTGCACGCAGTGTAGGGGAATCGGGCCTCATCTCGCAGCGAGGGGGCAGTCTCATGGTTTTTCTCGAGTTGCGGCCGGAACCTTGGGTATATTCTCGAGTTACGAGGGGGAGGGCCCTTCCAGACACGTGTTTGCTCAGCGACGTCAGGAATCCTGCCTAGGTGCGAGGGACACCTCGGGATTCTCTTCGAGTTTGGCCTGGCAATTAGGACGCGTCTCCACGTGAGGCGGGAAACCCAGGGTCCCTTTCCAAGTTCCACAGGGATCCTGGAACTCCTATCCATTTTCAAGAGGAGTCAGGCATCGTCTCCTTTGGAAGCATTGATCTCCGGGGACCTTTCGAATTTTCAAAGGATGTGAGGTCTCCGGCCGCGATGAGGCGGAGAACTAGGTCTTTCTCTGTGGTCTCCACAGGGGATTCAGACATCCCTTCGTCTTGGGAGATGCAAGACGAGCCTGCATTCAATTCACTGCAGGGATATCCGGCCTTACTTCGAGTCATAGCATCTCGGTGTCCATTCCACTTGAGGCCACAAACTCAGGGTCCCTCTCACATAACTGTAGCTGAGAGAAGCCTCCTCTTGAGGTGCTTGTGGAAAGTTGGTATTACTCTTGAGTCGAAGCCAGGGACTAAGCTCTCATCTCGAGTTCATTTGGGGTCCACGGAGCATTTTCTTGTTGCTCCAGTTACCTCAGGATTCCTCTAGACTTGAGAAAGTGATCTTGGGTTTTCTCTGGAGTGCCATCAAGGAAATCAAAGCTCCGTTCACATTTGATGTGGAACACGGAATTGCTCTGCACGCAGTGCACGGAATCGGGCCTCATCTCGGGGCGAGGGGGAAGTCTCATGGTTTTTCTCGAGTTGCGGACGGACCCTGGGGTATATTCTCGAGTTACGACGGGGAGGGCCCTTCCAGACACGTATTTGTTCAGCGACGCCAGGACTCGGGCCTAGGTGCGAGGGACACCTCGGGATTCTCCTCGAGTCTTGGCATGGCAATTGGGACGCGTCTCCACGTGAGGCGGGAGACCCATGGTCCCTTTCCACGTGCCACAGGGATCCTGGGACTCCTATCCATTTTCAAGAGGAGTCAGGCATCGTCTCCTTTGGAAGTATTGATCTCCGCGGACCTCTCGAGTTTTCAAAGGATGTGAGGCCTCCGTTCGCGTTAAGGCGGAGGACTAGGTCTTTCTCTGTGGTCTCCACAGGGGATTCAGGCAACCCTTCGTCTTGGGAGATGCAAGACGAGCCTGAACTCAATTCACTGTAGCGATATCCGGCCTTACCTCGAGTCAGAGCATCTCGGTGTCCATTCCACTTGAGGCCACAAACTCAGGGTCCCTCTCACATACCTGTAGCTGAGAGAAGCCTCCTCTTGAGGTGCTTGTGGAAAGTTGGCATTCCTCTTGAGTCGAAGCCAGGGACTAAGCTCTCATCTCGAGTTGATTTGGGGTCCACAGAGCCCTTTCGTGTTGCTCCAGTGACCTCAGGATCCCTCTAGACTTGAGACAGTGATCTTGGGTTTTCTCTGGAGTGCCATCAAGGAAATCAAGGCTCCTTTCACGTTTGATGTGGAACACGGAATTGCTCTGCACGCAGTGCAGGGGAATCGGGCCTCATGTCACGGCGAGGGGGAAGTCTCATGGTTTTTCTCGAGTTGCGGCCGGAATCTGGAGTATATTCTCGAGTTACGACGGGGAGGGCCCTTCCAGACACGTGTTTGTTCATCGAAGTCAGGACTCCTGCCTAGGAGCGAGGGACACTTCGGGATTCTCCTCGAGTCTTGGCATGGCAATTGGGAGGCGTCTCCACGTGAGGCGGGAGACCCAGGGTCCCTTTCCACGTGCCACAGGGATCCTGGGACTCCTATCCATTTTCAAGAGGAGTCAGGCATCGTCTCCTTTGGAAGCATTGATCTCCCTGGACCTCTCGAGTTTTCAATGGATGTGAGGCCTCAGCTCGCGATGAGGCGGAGAATTAGGTCTTTCTCTGTGGTCTCCACAGGGGATTCAGACATCCCTTCGTCTTGGGAGATGCAAGACGAGCCTGCATTCAATTCACTGCAGGGATATCCGGCCTTACTTCGAGTCAGAGCATCTCGGTGTCCATTCCACTTGAGGCCACAAACTCAGGGTCCTCTCACATACCTGTAGCTGAGAGAAGCCTCCTCTTGAGGTGCTTGTGGAAAGTTGGTATTCCTCTTGAGTCGAAGCCAGGGACTAAGCTCTCATCTCGAGTTGATTTGGGGTCCACAGAGACCTTTCGTGTTGCTCCAGTTACCTCAGGATCCCTCTAGACTTGAGACAGTGATCTTGGGTTTTCTCTGGTGTGCCATCAAGGAAATCAAGGCTCCTTTCACGTTTGATGTGGAACACGGAATTGCTCTGCACGCAGTGCAGGGGAATCGGGCCTCATGTCACGGCGAGGGGGAAGTCTCATGGTTTTTCTCGAGTTGCGGCCGGATCCTGGGGTATATTCTCGAGTTACGACGGGGAGGGCCCTTCCAGACACGTGTTTGTTCAGCGACATCAGGACTCCTGCCTAGGTGCGAGGGACACCTCGGGATTCTCCTCGAGTTTTGGCATGGCAATTGGGACGCGTCTCCACGTGAGGCGTGAGACCCAGGGTCCCTTTCCACGTGCCACAGGGATCCTGGGACTCCTATCCATTTTCAAGTGGAGTCAGTCATCGTCTCCTTTGGAAGCATTGTTCTGCGCGGACCTCTCGAGTTTTCAAAGGATGTGAGGCCTCCGGTCGCGATGAGACGGAGAACTAGGTCTTTCTCTGTGGTCTCCACAGGGGATTCAGACATCCCTTCGTCTTGGGAGATGCAAGACGAGCCTGCATTCAATTCACTGCAGGGATATCCGGCCTTACTTCGAGTCAGAGCATCTCGGTGTCCATTCCACTTGAGGCCAAAAACTCAGGGTCCCTCTCACAGACCTGTAGCTGAGAGAAGCCTCCTCTTGAGGTGCTTGTGGAAACTTGGTATTCCTCTTGAGTCGAAGCCAGGGACTAAGCTCTCATCTCGAGTTGATTTGGGGTCCACGGAGCCCTTTCTTGTATCTCCTGTGACCTGAGGATCCCTCTAGACTTGAGACAGTCATCTTGGGTTTTCTCTGGAGTGCCATCAAGGATATCAAGGCTCCTTTCACGTTTGATGTGGAACACGGAATTGCTCTGCACGCAGTGCAGGGGAATCGGGCCTCATCTCGCGGCGAGGGGGAAGTCTCATGGTTTTTCTCGAGTTGCGGCCGGAACCTGGGGTATATTCTCGAGTTACGACGGGGAGGGCCCTTCCAGACACGTGTTTGTTCAGCGACGTCAGGACTCCTGCCTAGGTGCGAGGGACACCTCGGGATTCTCGTCGAGTCTTGACATGGCAATTGGGACGCGTCTCCACGTGATGCGGGAGACCCAGGGTCCCTTCCCACGTGCCACAGGGATCCTGGGACTCCTATCCATTTTCAAGAGGTGTCAGGCATCGTGTACTTTGGAAGCATTGATCTCCGCAGACCTCTCGAGTTTTCAAAGGATGTGAGGCGTCCGGTCGCGATGAGGCGGAGGACTAGGTCTTTCTCTGTGGTCTCCACAGGGGATTCAGACATCCCTTCGTCTTGGGAGATGCAAGACGAGCCTGCATTCAATTCACTTCAGGGATATCCGGTCTTACTTCGAGTCAGAGCATCTCGGTGTCCTTTCCACTTGAGGCCACAAACTCAGGGTCCCTCTCACATACCTGTTGCTGAGAGAAGCCTCCTCTTGAGGTGCTTGTGGAAAGTTGGTATTCCTCTTGAGTCGAAGCCAGGGACGAAGCTCTCATCTCGAGTTGATTTGGGGTCCACGGAGCCCTTTCCTTTTGCTCCAGTGACCTCATGATCCCTCTAGACTTCAGACAGTGATCTTGGGTTTTCTCTGGAGTGCCATCAAGGAAATCAAGGCTCCTTTCACGTTTGATGTGGAACACGGAATTGCTCTGCACGCAGTGCAGGGGAATCGGGCCTCATCTCGCGGTGAGGGGGAAGTCTCATGGTTTTTCTCGAGTTGCGGCCGGAACCTGGGGTATATTCTCGAGTTATGACGGGGAGGGCCCTTCCAGACACGTGTTTGTTCAGCGAAGTCAGGACTTCTGCCTAGGTGCGAGGGCCACCTCGGGATTCTCCTCGAGTCTTGGCATGGCAATTGGGACGGGTCTCCACGTGAGGCGCGAGACCCAGTGTCCCTTTCCACGTGCCACAGGGATCCTGGGACTCCTATCCATTTTCAAGAGGAGTCAGGCATCGTCTCCTTTGGAAGCACTGATCTCCGCGGACCTCTCGAGTCTTCAAAGGATGTGAGGCATCCGGTCGCGAGGAGGCAGAGTATTAGGTCTTTCTCTGTGGTCTCCACAGGGGATTCAGACAACCCTTCGTCTTGGGAGATGCAAGACGAGCCTGCATTCAATTCACTGCAGGGATATCCGGCCTTACTTCGAGTCAGAGCATCTCGGTGTCCATTCCACTTGAGGCCACAAACTCAGGGTCCCTCTCACATACCTGTAGCTGAGAGAAGCCTCCTCTTGAGGTGCTTGTGGAAAGTTGGTATTCCTCTTGAGTCGAAGCCAGGGACTAAGCTCTCATCTCGAGTTGATTTGGTGTCCACGGAGCCCTTTCGTGTTGCTCCAGTGACCGCAGGATCCCTCTAGACTTGAGACAGTGATCTTGGGTTTTCTCTGGAGTGCCATCAAGGAAATCAAGGCTCCTTTCATTTTTGATGTGGAACACGGAATTGCTCTGCACGCAGTGCAGGTGAATCGGGCCTCATGTCGCGGCGAGGGGGAAGTCTCATGGTTTTTCTCGAGTTGCGGCAGGAACCTGGGGTATATTCTCGAGTTACGACGGGGAGGGCCCTTCCAGACAGGTGTTTGTTCAGCGACGTCAGGACTCCTGCCTAGGTGCGAGGGACACCTCGGGATTCTCCTCGAGTCTTGGCATGGCAATTGGGACGCGTCTCCACGTGAGTCGGGAGACCAAGGGCCCCTTTCCATGTACCACAGGGATCCTGGGACTCCTATCCATTTTCAAGAGGAGTCAGGCATCGTCTCCTTTGGAAGCATTGATCTCCGCGGACCTCTCGAGTTTTCAAAGGATCTGAGACCTCCGGTCGCGTTGAGGCGTAGGACTAGGTCTTTCTCTGTGGTCTCCACAGGGGATTCAGACAACCCTTCGTCTTGGGAGATTCAAGACGAGCCTGCATTCAATTCACTGCAGGGATATCCGGCCTTACTTCGAGTCAGAGCATCTCGGTGTCCATTTCACTTGAGGCCACAAACTCAGGGTCCCTCTCACATACCTGTAGCTGAGAGAAGCCTCCTCTTGAGGTGCTTGTGGAAAGTTGATATTCCTCTTGAGTCGAAGCCAGGGACTAAGCTCTCATCTCGAGTTGATTTGGGGTCCACGGAGCCATTTCGTGTTGCTCCAGTGACCTCAGGATCCCTCTAGACTTGAGACAGTGATCTTGGGTTTTCTCTGGAGTGCCATCAAGGAAATCAAGGCTCCTTTCACGTTTGATGTGGAACACCGAATTGCTCTGCACGCAGTGCAGGGGAATCGGGCATTATCTCGCGGCGAATGGGAAGTCTCATGGTTTTTCTCGAGTTGCGGCGGGAACCTGGGGTATATTCTCGAGTTACGACGGGGAGGGCCCTTCCAGACAAGTGTTTGTTCAGCGACGTCAGGACTTCTGCCTTGGTGCAAGGGACACCTCGGGATTCTCCTCGAGTATTGGCATGGCCTTTGGGACGCGTCTCCATGTGAGGCGGAAACCCAGGGTCCCTTTCCACGTGCCAAAGGGATCCTGGGACTCCTATCCATTTTCAAGAAGAGTCAGGCATCGTCTCCTTTGGAAGCATTGATCTCCGCGGACCTCTCGAGTTTTCAAAGGATATGAGGCCTCTGGTCGCGATGAATCGGAGAACTAGGACTTTCTCTGTGGTCTCCACTGGGGATTCAGACATCCCTTCATCTTGGGAGATGCAAGACGAGCCTGCATTCAATTCACTGCAGGGATATCCGGCCTTACTTCGAGTCAGAGCATCTCGGTGTCCATTCCACTTGAGGCCACAAACTCAGGGTCCTCTCACATACCTGTAGTTGAGAGAAGCCTCCTCTTGAGGTGCTTGTGGAAAGTTGGTATTCCTCTTGAGTCGAAGCCAGGGACTAAGCTCTCATCTCGAGTTGATTTGGGGTCCATGGAGCCCTTTCTTGTATCTCCTGTGACCTGAGGATCCCTCTAGACTTGAGACAGTGATCTTGGGATTTCTCTGGAGTGCCATCAAGGAAATCAAGGCTCCTTTCACGTTTGATGTGGAACACGGAATTGCTCTGCATGCAGTGCAGGGGAATCGGGCCTCATGTCGCGGCGAGGGGGAAGTCTCATGGTTTTTCTCGAGTTGCGGCCGGAACCTGGGGTATATTCTCGAGTTACGACGGGGAGGGCCCTCCCAGACACGTGTTTGTTCAGCGACGTCAGGCCTCCTGCCTAGGTGCGAGGGACACCTCGGGATTCTCCTCGAGTCTTGGCATGGCAATTGGGATGCGTCTCCACGTGAGGCGGGAGACCCAGGGTCCCTTTTCACGTGCCACAGGGATCCTGGGACTCCTATGCATTTTCAAGAGGAGTCAGGCATCGTCTCCTTTGGAAGCATTGATCTCTGCAGACCTCTCGAGTTTTCAAAGGATGTGAGGACTCCGGTCACGATGAGTGGGAGGACTAGGTCTTTCTCTGTGGTCTCCACTGGGGATTCAGACATCCCTTCGTCTTGGGAGATGCAAGACGAGCCTGCATTCAATTCACTGCAGGGATATCCGGCCTTACTTCGAGTCAGAGCATCTCGGTTTCCATTCCACTTGAGGCCACAAACTTAGGGTTCCTCTCACAAACCTGTAGTTGAGAGAAGCCTCCTCTTGAGGTGCTTGTGGAAAGTTGGTATTCCTCTTGAGTCGAAGTCAGGGACTAAGCTCTCATCTCGAGTTGATTTGGGGTCCACGGAGCCCTTTCGTGTTGCTCCAGTGACCTCAGGATCCCTCTAGACTTGAGACAGTGAACCTGGGTTTTCTCTGGAGTGACATCAAGGAAATCAAGGCTCCTTTCACGTTTGATGTGGAACACGGAATTGCTCTGCATGCACTGCAGGCGAATCGGGGCTCAACTCGCGGCGAGGGGGAATTCTCATGGTTTTTCTCGAGTTGCGGCTGGAACCTGGGGTATATTCTCGAGTTACAACGGGGAGGGCCCTTCCAGACACGTGTTTGTTCAGCGACGTCAGGACTCCTTCCTAGGTGCGAGGGACACCTCGGGATTCTCCTCGAGTCTTGGCATGGCAATTGGGACGCGTCTCCACGTGAGGCGGGAGACCCAGGGTCCCTTTCCATGTGCCACAGGGATCCTGGGACTCCTATCCATTTTCAAGAGGAGTCAGGCATCGTCTCCTTTGGAAGCATTGATCTCAGCGGACCTCTCGAATTTTCAAAAGATGTGAGGCCTCCGGTCGCGATGAGGCGGAAAATTAGGTCTATCTCTGTGGTCTCCACAGGGGATTCAGACATCCCTTCGTCTTGGGAGATGCAAGACGAGCCTGCATTCAATTTCTGCAGGGATATCCCGCCTTACTTCGAGTCAGATCATCTCGGTGTCCATTCCACTTGAGGCCACAAACTCAGGGTCCCTCTCACATACCTGTAGCTGAGAGAAGCCTCCTCTTGAGGTGCTTGTGGAAACTTGGTATTCCTCTTGAGTCGAAGCCAGGGACTAAGCTCTCATCTCGAGTTGATTTGGGGTCCACGGAGCCCTTTCGTGTTGCTCCAGTGACCTCAGGATCCCTCTAGACTTGAGACAGTGATCTTGGGTTTTCTCTGGAGTGCCATCAAGGAAATCAAGGCTCCGTTCACGTTTGATGTGGAACGCGGAATTGCTCTGCACGCAGTGCAGGGGAATCGGGCCTCATCTCGCGGCGAGGGGGAAATCTCATGGTTTTTTTCGAGTTGCGGCCGGAACCAGGGGTATATTCTCGAGTTACGACGGGGAGGGCCCTTCCAGACACGTGTTTGTTCAGCGACGTCAGGACTCCTGCCTAGGTGCGAGGGACCCCTCGGGATTCTCCTTGAGTCTTGGCATGGCAATTTGGAGGCGTCTCCACGTGAGGCGGGAGACCCAGGGTCCCTTTCCACGTGCCACAGGGATCCTGGGACTCCTATCCATTTTCAAGAGGAGTCAGGCATCGTCTCCTTTGGAAGCATTGATCTCCGCGGACCTCTCGAGTTTTCAAAGGATGTGAGGCCTCGGGTCGCGATGAGGCGGAGAACTCGGTCTTTCTCTGTGGTCTCCACAGGGGATTCAGACATCCCTTCGTCTTGGGAGATTCAAGACGAGCCTGCATTCAATTCACTGCAGGGATATCCGGCCTTACTTCGAGTCAGAGCATCTCGGTGTCCATTCCACTTGAGGCCACAAACTCAGGGTCCCTCTCACATACCTGTAGCTGAGAGAAGCCTCCTCTTGAGGTGCTTGTGGAAAGTTGGAATTCCTCTTGAGTCGAAGCCAGGGACTAAGCTCTCATCTCGAGTTGATTTGGGGTCCACGGAGCCCTTTCTTGTATCTCCTGTGACCTGAGGATCCCTCTAGACTTGAGACAGTGATCTTGGGTTTTCTCTGGAGTGCCATCAAGGAAATCAAGGCTCCTTTCACGTTTGATGTGGAACACGGAATTGCTCTGCATGCAGTGCAGGGGAATCGGGCCTCATGTCGCGGCGAGGGGGAAGTCTCATGGTTTTTCTCGAGTTGCGGCCGGAACCTGGGGTATATTCTCGAGTTACGACGGGGAGGGCCCTTCCAGACACGTGTTTGTTCAGCGAAGTCAGGACTCCTGCCTAGATGCGAGGGATACCTCGGGATTCTCCTCTAGTCTTGGCATGGCAATTGGGACGCGTCTCCACGTGAGGCGGGAGACCCAGGGTCCCTTTCCACGTGCCACAGGGATCCTGGGACTCCTATCCACTTTCAAGAGGAGTCAGGCATCGACTCCTTTGGAAACATTGATCTCCGTGGACCTCTCGAGTTTTCGAAGGGTGTGAGGCCTCCGGTCGAGATGAGGCGGAGAATTAGGTCTTTCTCTGTGGTCTCCACAGGGGATTCAGATATCCCTTCCTCTTGGGAGATGCAAGACGAGCCTGCATTCAATTCACTGCAGGGATATCCTGCCTTACTTCGAGTCAAAGCATCTCGGTGTCCATTCCACTTGAGGCCACAAACTCAGGGTCCCTCTCACATACTTGTAGCTGAGAGAAGCCTCCTCTTGAGGGGCTTTTGGAAAGTTCGTATTCCTCTTGAGTCGAAGCCAGGGACTAAGCTCTCATCTCAAGTTGATTTGGGGTCCACGGAGCCCTTTCCTTTTGCTCCAGTGACCTCATGATCCCTCTAGACTTGAGACAGTGATCTTGGGTTTTCTCTGGAGTGCCATCAAGGAAATCAAGGCTCCTTTCACGTTTGATGTGGAACACGGAATTGCTCTGCACGCAGTGCAGGTGAATCGGGCCTTATCTCGCGGCGAATGGGAAGTCTCATGGTTTTTCTCGAGTTGCGGCCGGACCTGGGGTATATTCTCGAGTTACGACGGGGAGGGCCCTTCCAGACACGTGTTTGTTCAGCGACGTCAGGACTTCTGCCTAGGTGCGAGGGACACCTCGGGATTCTCCTCGAGTCTTGGCATGGCAATTGGGACGCGTCTCCACGTGAGGCGGGAGACCCAGGGTCCCTTTCCACGTGCCACAGGGATCCTGGGACTCCTATCCACTTTCAAGAGGAGTCAGGCATCGTCTCCTTTGGAAGCATTGATCTCCTCGGACCTCTCGAGTTTTCAAAGATCTGAGGCCTCCGTTGGCATTGAGGCGGAGGACTAGGTCTTTCTCTGTGGTCTCCACAGGGGATTCAGACATCCCTTCGTCTTGGGAGATGCAAGACGAGCCTGCATTCAATTCACTGCAGGGTTATCCGGCCTTACTTCGAGTCAGAGCATCTCGGTGTCCATTCCACTTGAGGCCACAAACTCAGGGTCCCTCTCACATACCTGTAGCTGAGAGAAGCCTCCTCTTGAGGTGCTTGTGGAAAGTTGGTATTCCTCTTGAGTCGAAGCCAGGGACTAAGCTCTCATCTCGAGTTGATTGGGGGTCCACGGAGCCCTTTCCTGTTGCTCCAGTGACCTCAGGATCCCTCTAGACTTGAGACAGTGATCTTGGGTTTTCTCTGGAGTGCCATCAAGGAAATCAAGGCTCCTTTCACGTTTTATGTGGAACACGGAATTGCTCTGCACGCAGTGCAGGGGAATCGGGCCTCATCTCTCGGCGAGGGGGAAGTCTCATGGTTTTTCTCAAGTTGCGGCCAGAACCTGGGGTATATTCTCGAGTTACGACAGGGAGGGCCCTTCCAGACACGTGTTTTTTCAGCGACGTCAGGACTCCTGCCTAGGTGCGAGGGACTCCTCGGGATTCTCCTCGAGTCTTGGCATGGCAATTGGGACTTGTCTCCAAGTGAGGCGGGAGACCCAGGGTCCCTTTCCACGTGCCACAGGGATCCTGGGACTCCTATCCATTTTCGAGAGGAGTCAGGCATCGTCGCCTTTGGAAGCATTGATCTCCGCGGAACTCTCGAGTTTTCAAAGGACGTGAGGCCTCCGGTCGCGATGAGGCAGAGAACTAGGTCTTTCTCTGTGGTCTCCACAGGGGATTCAGACATCCCTTCGTCTTGGGAGATGCAAGACGAGCCTGCATTCAATTCACTGCAGGGATATCCGGCCTTACTTCGAGTCAGAGCATCTCGGTGTCCATTGCACTTGAGGCCACAAACTCAGGGTCCCTCTCACATACCTGTAGCTGAGAGAAGCCTCCTCTTGAGGTGATTGTGGAAAGTTGGTATTCCTCTTGAGTCTAAGCCAGGGACTAAGCTCTCATCTCGAGTTGATTTGGGGTCCACGGAGAACTTTCGTGTTGCTCCAGTGACCTCAGGATCCCTCTAGACTTGAGAGAGTGATCTTGGGTTTTCTCTGGAGTGCCATCAAGGAAATCGAGGCTCCTTTCACGTTTGATGTGGAACTCGGAATTGCTCTACACGCTGTGCAGGGGAATCGGGCCTCATTTCGCGGCGAGGGGGAAGTCTCATGGTTTTTCTCGAGTTGCGGCCGGAACCTGGGGTATATTCTCGAGTTACGACGGGGAGGGCCCTTCCAGACACGTGTTTGTTCAGCGATGTCAGGACTTCTGCCTAGGTGCGAGGGACACCTCGGGATTCTCCTCGAGTCTTGGCATGGCAATTGGGACGCGTCTCCACGTGAGGCGGGAGACCCAGGGTCCCTTTCCACGTGCCACAGGGATCCTGGGACTCCTATCCATTTTCAAGAGGAGTCAGGCATCGTCTCCTTCGGAAGTATTGATCTCAGCGGACCTCTCGCGTTTTCAAAGGATATGAGGCTTCCGGTCGCGAGGAGGTGGAGGACGAGGTTTTTCTCTGTGGTCTCCACAGGGGATTCAGACAACCCTTCGTCTTGGGAGATGCAAGACGAGCCTGTATGCAATTCACTGCAGCGATATCCGGCCTTACTTCGAGTCAGAGCATCTCGGTGTCCATTCCACTTGAGGCCACAAACTCAGGGTCCCTCTCACATACCTGTAGCTGAGAGAAGCCTCCTCTTGAGGTGCTTGTGGAAAGTTGGTATTCCTCTTGAGTCGAAGCCAGGGACTAAGCTCTCATCTCGAGTTGATTTGGGGTCCACGGAGAACTTTCGTGTTGCTCCAGTGACCTCAGGATCTCTCTAGACTTGAGACAGTAATCTTGGGTTTTCTCTGGAGTGCCATCAAGGAAATCAAGGCTCCTTTCACGTTTGATGTGGAACACGGAATTGCTCTGCACGCAGTGCAGGGGAATCGGGCCTCATCTCACGGCGAGGGGGAAGTTTCATGGTTTTTCTCGAGTTGCGGCCGGAACCTGGGGTATATTCTCGAGTTACGACGGGGAGGGCCCTTCCAAACACGTGTTTGTTCAGCGACGTCAGGACTACTGCCTAGGTGCGAGGGACACCTCGGGATTCTCCTCGAATCTTGGCATGACAATTGGGACGCGTCTCCACGTGAGGCGGGAGACCCAGGGTCCCTTTCCTCGTGCCACAGGGATCCTGGGACTCCTATCCATTTTCAAGAGCAGTCAGGCATCGTCTCCTTTGGAAGCATTGATCTCCGCATACCTCTCGAATTTTCAAAGGATGTGAGGCCTCCGGTCGCGATGAGGCGGAGGACTAGGACTTTCTCTGTGGTCTCCACAGGGGATTCAGACATCCCTTCGTCTAGGGAGATGCATGACGAGCCTGCATTCAATTCACTGCAGGGATATCCGGCCTTACTTCGAGTCAGAGCATCTCGGTGTCCATTCCACTTGAGGCCACAAACTCAGGGTCCCTCTCACATACCTGTAGCTGAGAGAAGCCTCCTCTTGAGGTGCTTGTGGAAAGTTGGTATTCCTCTTGAGTCGAAGCCAGGGACTAAGTTCTCATCTCGAGTTGATTTGGGGTACACGGAGCCCTTTTATGTTGCTCCAGTGACCTCAGGATCCCTCTAGACTTGAGACAGTGATCTTGGGTTTTCTCTGTAGTGCCATCAAGGAAATCAAGGCGCCTTTCACGTTTGATGTGGAACACGGAATTGCTCTGCACGCAGTGCAGGAGAATCCGTCCTCATCTCGCAGCGAGGGGGAAGTCTCATGGTTTTTCTCGAGTTACGGCCGGAACCTGGGGTATATTCTCGAGTTACGACGGGGAGGGCCCTTCCAGACACGTGTTTGTTCAGCGACGTCAGGACTCCTGCCTAGGTGCGAGGGATACCTCGGGATTCTCCTCGAGTCTTGGCATGGCAATTGGGACTCGTCTCCACATGAGGCGGGAGAACCAGGGTCCCTTTCCACGTGCCACAGGGATCCTGGGACTCCTATCCATTTTCAAGAGGAGTCAGGCATCGTCTCCTTTGGAAGCATTGATCTCCGCGGACCTCTCGAGTTTTCAAAGGATGTGAGGCCTCCGGTCGCGATGAGGCGGAGAACTAGGTCTTTCTCTGTGGTCTCCACAGGGGATTCAGACATCCCTTCGTCTTGGGAGATGCAAGACGAGCCTGCATTCAATTCACTGCAGGGATATCCGGCTTTACTTCGAGTCAGAGCATCTCGGTGTCCATTCCACTTGAGGCCACAAACTCAGGGTCCCTCTCACATACCTGTAGCTTAGAGAAGCCTCCTCTTGAGGTGCTTGTGGAAAGTTGGTATTCCTCTTGAGTCGAAACAAGGACTAAGCTCTCATCTCGAGTAGATTTGGGGTCCACGGCACCCTTTCCTGTTGCTCCAGTGACCTCAGGATCCCTCTAGACTTGAGACAGTGATCTTGGGTTTTCTCTGGAGTGCCATCAAGGAAATCAAGGCTCCTTTCACGTTTGATGTGGAAGACGGAATTGCTCTGCACGCAGTGCAGGGGAATCGGGCCTCATCTCGCGGCGAGGGGGAAGACTCATGTTTTCTCTCGAGTTGCGTCCGGAACCTGGGGTATATTCTCGAGTTACGACGGGGAGGGCCCTTCCAGACACGTGTTTGTTCAGCGACGTCAGGACTCCTGCCTAGATGCGAGGGACAACTCGGGATTCTCCTCGAGTCTTGGCATGGCAATTGGGATGCGTCTCCACGTCATCCGGGAGACCCAGGGTCCCTTTCCACGTGCCACAGGGATCCTGGGACTCCTATCCATTTTCAAGAGGAGTCAGGCATCGTCTCCTTTGGAAGCATTGATCTCCGCGGACCTGTCGAGTTTTCAAAGGATGTGAGGCCTCCGGTCGCGTTGAGGCGGAGGACTAGGTCTTTCTCTGTGGTCTCCACAGGTGATTCAGACATCCCTTCGTCTTGGGAGATGCAAGACGAGCCTGAATTCAATTCCCTGCAGGGATATCCGGCCTTACTTCGAGTCAGAGCGTCTCGGTGTCCATTCCACTTGAGGCCACAAACTCAGGGTCCCTCTCACATACCTGTAGCTGAGAGAAGCCTCCTCTTGAGGTGCTTGTGGAAAGTTGGTATTCCTCTTGAGTCGAAGCCAAGGACTAAGCTCTCATCTCGAGTTGATTTGGGGTCCACGGAGGCTTTTCGTGTTGCTCGAGTGACCTCAGGATCCCTCTAAACTTGAGACAGTGATCTTGGGTTTTCTCTGGAGTGCCATCAAGGAAATCAAGGATCCTTTCACTTTTGATGTGGAACACGGAATTGCTCCGCACGCAGTGCAGGGGAATCGGGCCTCATCTCGCGGCGAGGGGGAAGTCTCATGGTTTTTCTCGAGTTGCAGCCAGAACCTGGGGTATATTCTCGAGTTACGACGGGGAGGGCCCTTCCAGACACGTGTTTGTTCAGCGAAGTCAGAACTCCTGCCTAGGTGCGAGGGACACCTCGGTATTCTCCTCGAGTTTGGAATGGCAATTGGGACGCGTCTCCACGTGAGGCGGGAGACCCAGGGTCCCTTTCCACGTGCCACAGGGATCCTGGGACTCCTATCCATTTTCAAGAGGAGTCAGGCATCGTCTCCTTTGGAAGCATTGATCTCCGCGGACCTCTCCAATTTTCAAAGGATGTGAGGCCTCCGGTCGCGATGAGGCGGAGAACTAGTTCTTTCTCTGTGGTCTCCGGAGGGGATTCAGAGATCCCTTCGTCTTGGGAGATGAAAGGCAAAACTGCTTTCAATTCACTGCAGGGATATGCGGCCTTACTTCGAGTCAGAACATCTCGGTGTCCATTCCACTTGAGGCCACAAACTCAGGGTCCCTCTCACATACCTGTAGCTGAGAGAAGCCTCCTCTTGAGGTGCTTGTGGAAATTGGTATTCCTCTTGAGTCGAAGCCAGGGACTAAGCTCTCATCTCGAGTTGATTTGGGCTCCACGAAGCCCTTTCGTGTTGATTCAGTGACCTCAGGATCCCTCTAGACTTGAGACAGTGATCTTGGGTTTTCTCTGGAGTGCCATCAAGGAAATCAAGGCTCCTTTCACGTTTGATGTGGAATACGGAATTGCTCTGCACGCAATGCAGGGGAATAGGGCCTCATCTCCCGGCGAGGGGGAAGTCTCATGGTTTTTCTCGAGTTGCGGCCCGAACCTGGGGTATATTCTCGAGTTACGACGGGGAGGGCCCTTCCAGACACGTGTTTGTTCAGTGACGTCAGGACTCCTGCCTAGGTGCGAGGGACACCTCGGGATTCTCCTCGAGTCTTGGCATGGCAATTGCGATGCGTCTCCACGTGAGGCGGGAGACCCAGGGTCCCTTTCCACGTGCCACAGGGATCCTGGGACTCCTATCCATTTTCAAGAGGAGTCAGGCATCGTCTACTTTGGAAGCATTGATCTCCGCAGACCTCTCGAGTTTTCAAAGGATGTGAGGCCTCCGCTCGCGATGAGGCGGAGAATTAGGTCTTTCTCTGTGGTCTCCACAGGGGATTCAGACATCCCTTCGTCTTGGGAGATACAAGACGAGCCTGCATTCAATTCACTGCAGGGATATCCGGCCTTACTTCGAGTCAGAGCATCTCGGTGTCCATTCCAATTGAGGCCACAAACTCAGGGGCCCTCTCACTTACCTGTAGCTGAGAGAAGCCTCCTCTTGAGGTGCTTGTGGAAAGTTGGTATTCCTCTTGAGTTGAAGCCAGGGACTAAGCTCTCATCTCGAGTTGATTTGGGGTCCACGGAGCCCTTTCGTGTTGCTACAGTGACCTCAGGATCCCTCTAGACGTGAGACAGTGATCTTGGGTTTTCCCTGGAGTGCCATCAAGGAAATCAAGGCTCCTTTCAATTTTGATGTGGAATACGGAATTTCTCTGCACGCAGGGCAGGGGAATCGGGCCTCATCTCGCGGCGAGGGGGAAGTCTCATGGTTTTTCTTGAGTTGCGGCCGGAACCTGGGGTATATTCTCGAGTTACGACGGGGAGGGCCCTTCCAGACACGTGTTTGTTCAGTGACGTCAGGACTCCTGCCTAGGTGCGAGGGACACCTCGGGATTCTCCTCGAGTCTTGGCATGGCAATTGGGACGCGTCTCCACGTGAGGCGGGAGACCCAGGGTCCCTTTCCACGTGCCACAGTATTCCTGGGACTCCTATCCATTTTCAAGAGGAGGCAGGCATCGTCTCCTTTGGAAGCACTGATCTCTGCGGACCTCTCGAGTTTTCAAAGGATGTGAGGCCTCCGGTCGCGTTGTGTCGGACGACTAGGTCTTTCTCTGTGGTCTCCACAGGGGATTCAGACATCCCTTCGTCTTCGGAGATGCAAGACGAGCCTTCATTCAATTCACTGCAGGCATATCCGGCCTTACTTCGAGTTAGAGCATCTCGGTGTCCATTCCACTTGAGGCCACAAAATCAGGGTCCCTCTCACATACCTGTAGCTGAGAGAAGCCTCCTCTTGAGGTGCTTGTGGAAAGTTGGCATTCCTCTTGTTTCGAAGCCAGGGACTAAGCTCTCATCTCGACTTGATTTGTGGTCCACGGAGAACTTTCGTGTTGCTACAGTGACCTCAGGATCCCTCTAGACTTGAGACAGTGATCGTGGGTTTTCTCTGGGGTGCCATCAAGGAAATCAAGGCTCCTTTCACGTTTGCTGTGGAACACGGAATTGCTCTGCACCCAGTGCAGGGGAATCGGGTCTCATCTCGCGGCGAGGGGGAAGTCTCATGGTTTATCTCGAGTTGCGGCCGGAACCTGGGGTATATTCTCGAGTTACGACGGGGAGGGCCCTTCCAGACACGTGTTTGTTCAGGGACGTCAGGACCCCTGCCTAGATGCGAGGGACACCTCGGGATTCTCCTGGAGTCTTTGCATTGCAATTGGAACGCGTCTCCACGTGAGGCGGGAGACCCAGGGTCCCTTCGACGTGCCACAGATATCCTGGGACTCCTATCCATTTTCAAGAGGAGTCAGGCATCATCTCCTTCGGAAGTATTGATCTCAGCGGACCTCTCGAGTTTTCAAAGGATATGAGGCCTCCGGTCGCGAGGAGGCGGAGGACTAGGTCTTTCTCTGTGGTCTCCACAGGGGATTCAGGCAACCCTTCGTCTTGGGAGATGCAAGACGAGCCTGAATTCAATTCACTGCAGGGATATCCGGACTTACCTCGAGTCAGAGCATCTCGGTGTCCATTCCACTTGAGGCCACAAACTCAGGGTCCCTCTCACATACCTGTCGCTGAGAGAAGCCAACTCTTCAGGGGCTTGTGGATAGTTGGTATTCCTCTTGAGTCGAAGCCAGGGACTAAGCTCTCATCTCGAGTTGATTTGGTGTCCACGGAGCCCTTTCGTGTTGCTACAGTGACCTCAGGATCCCTCTAGACTTGAGACAGTGATCTTGGGTTTTCTCTGGAGTGCCATCAAGGAAATCAAGGCTCCTTTCACGTTTTATGTGGAACACGGAATTGCTCTGCACGCAGTGCAGGGGAATCGGGCCTCATGTCACGGCGAGGGGGAAGTCTCATGGTTTTTCTCGAGTTGCGGCCGGAACCTGGAATATATTCTCGAGTTACGACGGGGAGGGCCCTTCCAGACACGTGTTTGTTCAGCGAAGTCAGGACTCCTGCCTAGGAGCGAGGGACACCTCGGGATTCTCCTCGAGTCTTGGCATGGCAATTGGGAGGCGTCTCCACGTGAGGCGGGAGACCCAGTGTCCCTTTCCACGTGCCACAGGGATCCTGGGACTCCTATCCATTTTCAAGAGGAGTCAGGCATCGTCTCCTTTGGAAGCATTGATCTCCGCGGACCTCACGAGTTTTCAAAGGATGTGAGGCCTCCGGTCGCGATGATGCAGAGATCTAGGTCTTTCTCTGTGGTCTCCACAGGGGATTCAGACATCCCTTCGTCTTGGGAGATGCAAGACGAGCCTGCATTCAATTCACTGTTGGGATATCAGGCCTTACTTCGATTCCGAGCATCTCGGTGTCCATACCACTGAGGCCACAAATTCAGGGCCCCTCTTACATACCTGTAGCTGAGAGAAGCCTCCTCTTGAGGTGCTTGTGGAAAGTTGGCATTCCTCTTGAGTCGAAGCCAGGGACTAAGCTCTCATCTCGAGTTGATTTGGGGTCCACGGAGCCCTTTCGTGTTGCTACAGTGACCTCAGGATCCCTCTAGACTTGAGACAGTGATCTTGGGTTTTCTCTGGAGTGCCATCAAGGAAATCAAGGCTCCTTTCACGTTTGATGTGGAACACGGAATTGCTCTGGACGCAGTGCAGGGGAATCGGGTCTCATATCACGGCGAGGGGGAAGTCTCATGGTTTTTCTTGAGTTGCGGCCAGAACCTGGGGTATATTCTCGAGTTACGACGCGGAGGGCCCTTCCAGACACGTGTTTGTTGAGAGACGTCAGGACTCCTGCCTAGGTGCGAGGGACACCTCGGGATTCTCCTCGAGTCTTGGCATGGCAATTGGGACGCGTCTCCACGTGAGGCGGGAGACCCAGGGTCCCTTTCCACGTGCCACAGGAATCCTGGGACTCCTATCCATTTTCAAGAGGAGTCAGGCATCGTCTCCTTTGGAAGCATTGATCTCTGCGGACCTCACGAGTTTTCAAAGGATGTGAGGCCTCCGGTCGCGATGATGCAGAGATCTAGGTCTTTCTCTGTTGTCTCCACAGGGGATTCAGACATCCATTCGTCTTGGGAGATGCAAGACGAGCCTGCATTCAATTCACTGTTGGGATATCAGGCCTTACTTCGATTCCGAGCATCTCGGTGTCCATACCACTGAGGCCACAAATTCAGGGCCCCTCTTACATACCTGTAGCTGAGAGAAGCCTCCTCTTGAGGTGCTTGTGGAAAGTTGGCATTCCTCTTGAGTCGAAGCCAGGGACTAAGCTCTCATCTCGAGTTGATTTGGGGTCCACGGAGCCCTTTCGTGTTGCTACAGTGACCTCAGGATCCCTCTAGACTTGAGACAGTGATCTTGGGTTTTCTCTGGAGTGCCATCAAGGAAATCAAGGCTCCTTTCACGTTTGATGTGGAACACGGAATTGCTCTGCACCCAGTGCAGGGGAATCGGGTCTCATGTCACGGCGAGGGGGAAGTCTCATGGTTTTTCTCGAGTTGCGGTCGGAACCTGGAGTATATTCTCGAGTTACGACGGGGAGGGCCCTTCCAGACACGTGTTTGTTCAGCGACATCAGGACTCCTGCCTAGGAGCGAGGGACACATCGGGATTCTCCTGGAGTCTTTGCATTGCAATTGGAACGCGTCTCCACGTGAGGCGGGAGACCCAGGGTCCCTTCGACGTGCCACAGATATCCTGGAACTCCTATCCATTTTCAAGAGGAATCAGGCATCATCTCCTTCGGAAGTATTGATCTCAGCGGACCTCTCGAGTTTTCAAAGGATATGAGGCCTCCGGTCGCGAGGAGGCGGAGGACTAAGTCTTTCTCTGTGGTCTCCACAGGGGATTCAGGCAACCCTTCGTCTTGGGAGATGCAAGACGAGCCTGAATTCAATTCACTGCAGGGATATCCGGCCTTACTTCGACTCAGAGCATCTCGGTGTCCACTCCACTTGAGGCCACAAACTCAGGGTCCCTCTCACATACCTGTAGCTGAGAGAAGCCTCCTCTTGAGGTGCTTGTGGAAAGTTGGTATTCCTCTTGAGTTGAAGCCAGGGACTAAGCTCTCATCTCGAGTTGATTTGGGGTCCACGGAGCCCTTTCGTGTTGCTCCAGTGACCTCAGGATCCCTCTAGACTTCAGACAGTGATCTTGGGTTTTCTCTGGAGTGCCATCAAGGAAATCAAGGCTCCTTTCACGTTTGATGTGGAACACGGAATTGCTCTGCACGCAGTGCAGGGGAATTGGGCCTCATCTCGCGGCGAGCTGGAAGTCTCATGGTTTTTCTCGAGTTGCGGCCGGAACCTGGGGTATATTCTCGAGTTATGACGGGGAGGGCCCTTCCAGACACGTGTTTGTTCAGCGACGTCAAGACTCCTGCCTAGGTGCGAGGGACACCTCGGGATTCTCCTCGAGTCTTGGCATGGCAATTGGGACGCGTCTCCACGTGAGGCGGGAGACCCAGGGTCCCTTTCCACGTGCCACAGGATTCCTGGGACTCCTATCCATTTTCAAGAGGAGGCAGGCATCGTCTCCTTTGGAAGCACTGATCTCTGCGGACCTCTCG
Source organism: Dama dama (assembly GCF_033118175.1). Taxonomy (NCBI): domain Eukaryota; kingdom Metazoa; phylum Chordata; class Mammalia; order Artiodactyla; family Cervidae; genus Dama; species Dama dama. The sequence continues at coordinate 2,362,419 of NW_026870884.1, forward strand.
AGTTTTCAAAGGATGTGAGGCCTCCGGTCGCGTTGTGTCGGACGACTAGGTCTTTCTCTGTGGTCTCCACAGGGGATTCAGACATCCCTTCATCTTCGGAGATGCAAGACGAGCCTGCATTCAATTCACTGCAGGCATATCCGGCCTTACTTCGAGTTAGAGCATCTCGGTGTCCATTCCACTTGAGGCCACAAAATCAGGGTCCCTCTCACATACCTGTAGCTGAGAGAAGCCTCCTCTTGAGGTGCTTGTGGAAAGTTGGCATTCCTCTTGTTTCGAAGCCAGGGACTAAGCTCTCATCTCGAGTTGATTTGGGTTCCACGGAGCCCTTTCGTGTTGCTCCAGTGACCTCAGGATCCCTCTAGACTTGAGACAGTGATCTTGGGTTCTCTCTGGAGTGCCATCAAGGAAATCAAGGCTCCTTTCACGTTTGATGTGGAATACGGAATTACTCTGCACGCAGTGCAGGGTAATCGGGCCTCATCTCGCGGCGAGGGGGAAGTCTCATTGTTTTTCTCGAGTTGCGGCCGGAACCTGGGGTATATTCTCGAGTTACCACGGGGAGGGCCCTTCCAGACACGTGTTTGTTCAGCGATGTCAGAACTCCTGCCTAGGTGCGAGGGACACCTCGGGATTCTCCTCGAGTCTTGGCATGGCAATTGGGACGCGGCTCCACGTCAGGCAGGAGACCCAGGATCCCTTTCCACGTGCCACAGGGATCCTGGGACTCCTATCCATTTTCAAGAGGAGTCAGGCATCGTCTCCTTTGGAAGCATTGATCCCCGCGGACCTCTCGAGTTTTCAAAGGATGTGAGTATTCCGGTCGCAATGTGGCGAGAACTAGGTCTTTCTCTGTGGTCTCCACAGGGGATTCAGACATCCCTTCGTCTTCGGAGATGCAAGACGAGCCTGCATTCAATTCACAGCAGGGATATCCGGCCTTACTTCGAGTCAGAGCATCTCGGTGTCCATTCCACTTGAGGCCACAAACTCAGGGTCCCTCTCACATACCTGTCGCTGAGAGAAGCCAACTCTTCAGGGGCTTGTGGATAGTTGGTATTCCTCTTGAGTCGAAGCCAGGGACTAAGCTCTCATCTCGAGTTGATTTGGTGTCCACGGAGCCCTTTCGTGTTGCTACAGTGACCTCAGGATCCCTCTAGACTTGAGACAGTGATCTTGGGTTTTCTCTGGAGTGCCATCAAGGAAATCAAGGCTCCTTTCACGTTTGATGTGGAACACGGAATTGCTCTGCTCGCAGTGCAGGGGAATCGGGCCTCAGCTCGCGGCGAGGGGGAAGTCTCATGGTTTTTCTCGAGTTTCGGCCGGAACCAGGGGTATATTCTCGAGTTACGACGGGGAGGGCCCTTCCTGACACGTGTTTGTTCAGCGACGTCAGGACTCCTGCCTAGGTGCGAGGGACACCTCGGGATTCTCCTCGAATCTTGGCATGGCAATTGGGACGCGTCTCCACGTGAGGCGGGAGACCCAGGGTCCCTTTCCACGTGCCACAGGGATCCTGGGACTCCTATCCATTTTCAAGAGGAGTCAGGCATCGTCTCCTTTGGAAGCATTGATCTCCGCGGACCTCTCGAGTTTTCAAAGGATGTGAGGGCTCCGGTCGTGTTGAGGCGGAGGACTAGGTCTTTCTCTGTGGTCTCCACAGGGGATTCAGACATCCCTTCGTCTTGGGAGATGCAAGACGAGCCTGCATTCAATTCACTGCAGGGATATCCTGCCTTAATTCGAGTCAGAGAATCTCGGTGTCCATTCCACTTGAGGCCCCAAACTCAGGGTCCCTCTCACGTAGCTGTACCTGAGAGAAGCCTCCTCTTGAGGTGCTTGTGGAAAGTTAGTATTCCTCTTCAGTCGAAGCCAGGGACTAAGCTCTCATCTCGAGTTGATTTGGGGTGCACGGAGCCCTTTCATGTTGCTCCAGTGACCTCATGATCGCTCTAGACTTGAGACAGTGATCTTGGGTTTTCGGTGGAGTGCCATCAAGGAAATCAAGGCTCCTTTCACGTTTGATGTGGAACATGGAATTGCTCTGCACGCAGTGCAGGGGAATCGGGCCTCATCTCGCGGCGAGGGGGAAGTCTCACGGTTTTTCTCTAGTTGCGGCCGGAACCTGGGGTATATTCTCGAGTTACGACGGGGAGGGCCCTTCCAGACACGTGTTTGTTCAGCGACGTCAGGACTCCTGCCTAGGTGCGAGGGACACCTCGGGATTCTCCTCGATTCTTGGCATGGCAATTGGGACGCGTCTCCATGTGAGGCGGGACACCCAGGGTCCCTTTCCACGTGCCACAGGGATCCTGGGACTCCTATCCATTTTCAAGAAGAGTCAGGCATCCTCTCCTTTGGAAGCATTGATCTCCGCGGATCTCTCGAGTTTTGAAAGGATGTGAGGCCTCCTGTCGCGATGAGGCGGAGGACTAGGTCTTTCTCTGTCGTGTCCACAGGGGATTCAGACATCCCTTCGTCTTGGGAGATGCAAGACGAGGCTGCATTCAATTCACTGCAGGGATATCCGGCCTTACTTCGAGTCAGAGCATCTCTGTGTCCATTCCACTTGAGGCCACAAACTCAGGGTCCCTCTCACATACCTGTAGCTGAGAGAAGCCTCCTCTTGAGGGGCTTCTGGAAAGTTGGTATTCGTCTTGAGTCGAAGCCAGGGACTAAGCTCTCATCTCGAGTTGATTTGGGGTCCACGGAGCCCTTTCGTGTTGCTCCAGTGACCTCAGGATCCCTCTAGACATGAGACAGTGATCTTGGGTTTTCTCTGGAGTGCCATCAAGGAAATCAAGGCTCCTTTCACGTTTGATGTGGAACACGGAATTGCTTTGCAGGCAGTGCAGGGGAATCGGGCCTCATCTCGCGGCGAGGGGGAAGTCTCATGGTTTTTCTCGAGTTGCTACCGGAACCTGGGGTATATTCTCGAGTTACGACGGGGAGGGCCCTTCCAGACACGTGTTTGTTCAGCGACGTCAGGACTCCGGCCTAGGTGCGAAGGACACCTCATGATTCTCCTCGAGTCTTGGCATGGCAATTGGGATGCGTCTCCACGTGAAGCGGGAGACCCAGGGTCCCCTTCCACGTGGACAGGGATCATGGGACTCCTATCCATTTTCAAGAGGAGTCAGGCATCGTCTCCTTTGGAAGCATTGATCTCTGCAGACCTCTCGAGTTTTCAAAGGATGTGAGGCCTCCGGTCGCGATGAGGCGGAGAACTAGGTCTTTCTCTGTGGTCTCCACAGGGGATTCAGACATCCCTTCGTCTTGGGAGATGCAAGACGAGCCTGCATTCAATTCACTGCAGGGATATCCGGCCTTACTTCGAGTCAGAGCATCTCGGTGTCCATTCCACTTGAGGCCACAACCTCAGGGTCCCTCTCACATACCTGTAGCTGAGAGAAGCCTTCTCTTGAGGTGCTTGTGGAAGGTTGGTATTCCTCTTGATTCGAAGCCAGGGACTAAGCTCTCATCTCCAGTTGATTTGGGGTCCACGGAGCCCTTTCGTGTTGCTCCAGTGACCTCAGGATCCCTCTAGCCTTGAGACAGTGATCTTGGGTTTTCTCTGGAGTGCCATCAAGGAAATCAAGGCTCCTTTCTCGTTTGATGTGGAACACGGAATTGCTCTGCACGCAGTTCAGGGGAATCGGGCTTCATCTCGCGTCGAGGGGGAAGTCTCATGGTTTTTCTCTAGTTGCGGCCGAAACCTGGGGTGTATTCTCGAGTTACGATGGGGAGGGCCCTTCCAGACACGTGTTTGTTCAGCGACGTCAGGACTCCTGCCTAGGTGCGAGGACACCTCGGGATTCTCCTCGAGTCTTGGCATGGCAATGGGGACGCGTCTCCACGTGACGCGGGAGACCCAGGGTCCCTTTCCACGTGCCACAGGGATCCTGGACTCCTATCCATTTTCAAGAGGAGGCAGGCATCTTCTCCTTTGGAAGCATTGATATCCGCAGACCTGTCGAGTTTTCCAAGGATGTGAGGCCTCCGGTCGCGATGAGGCGGAGGACTAGGTCTTTCTCTGTGGTCTCCACAGGGGATTCAGACATCCCTTCGTCTTGGGAGATGCAAGACGAGCCTGCATTCAATTCACTGCAGGGATATCCGGCCTTACTTCGAGTCAGAGCATCTCGGTGTCCATTCCACTTGAGGCCACAAACTCAGGGTCCCTCTCACATACCTGTAGCTGAGAGAAGCCTCCTCTTGAGGTGCTTGTGGAAAGTTGGTATTCCTCTTGAGTCGAAGCCAGGGACTAAGCTCTCATCTCGAGTAGATTTGGGTTACACGGAGCCCTTTCTTGTTGCTCCAGTGACCTCAGGATCCCTCTAGACTTGAGTCAGTGATCTTGGGTTTTCTCTGCAGTGCCATCAAGGAAATCAAGGCTCCTTTCACGTTTCATGTGGAACACGGAATTGCCCTGCACGCAATGCAGGGGAATCGGGCCTCATCTCGCGGCGAGGGGGATGTCTCATGGTTTTTCTCGAGTTGCGGCCGGAACCTGGGGTATATTCGCGAGTTACGACGGGGAGGGCCCTTCCAGACACGTGTTTGTTCAGCGACGTCAGGACTCCTGCCAAGGTGCGAGGGACACCTGGGGATTCTCCTCGAGTCTTGGCATGGCAATTGGGACGCGTCTCCACGTGAGGCGGGAGACCTAGGGTACCTTTCCACGTGCCACAGGGATCCTGGGACTCCTATCCATTTTCAAGAGGAGTCAGGCATCATCTCCTTTGGAAGCGTTGATCTCTGCGGACATCTCTAGTTTTCAAAGGATGTGAGGTCTCCGGTCGCGATGAGGCGGAGGACTAGGTCTTTCTCTGTGGTCTCCACAGGGGATTCAGACATCCCTTCATCTTGGGAGATGCAAGACGAGCCTGCATTCAATTCACTGCAGGGATATCCGGCCTGACTTCGAGTCAGAGCATCTCGGTGTCCATTCCACTTGAGGCCACAAACTCAGGGTCCCTCTCACATACCTGTAGCTGAGAGAAGCCTCCTCTTGAGGTGCTTGTGGAAAGTTGGTATTCCTCTTGAGACGAAGCCAGGTACTAAGCTCTCATCTCGAGTTGATTTGGGGTCCACGGAGCCCTTTCGTGTTGCTCCATGACCTCAGGATCCCTCTAGACTTGAGAGAGTGATCTTGGGTTTTCTCTGGAGTGCCATCAAGGAAATCAAGGCTCCTTTCACGTTTGATGTGGAACACGGAATTGCTCTGCTCGCAGTGCAGGGGAATCGGGCCTCATCTCGCGGCGAGGGGGAAGTCTCATGGTTTTTCTCGAGTTGCGGCCGGAACCTGGGGTATATTATCGAGTTACGACGGGGAGGGCCCTTCCAGACACGTGTTTGTTCAGCGACGTCAGGACTCCTGCCTAGGTGCGAGGGACACCTCGGGATTCTCCTCGAGTCTTGGCATGGCAATTGGGACGCGTCTCCACGTGAGGCGGGAGACCCAGGGTCCCTTTCCAAGTGCCACAGGGATCCTGGGACTCCTATCCATTTTCAAGAGGAGTCAGGCATCGTCTCCTTTGGAAGCATTGATATCCGCAGACATCTCGAGTTTTCAAAGGATGTGAGGCCTCCGGTCGCGTTGAGGCGGAGGACTAGGTCTTTCTCTGTCGTCTCCACAGGGGATTCAGACATCCCTTCGTCTTGGGAGATACAAGATTAGCATGCATTCAATTCACTGCAGGGATATCCGGCCTTACTTCGAGTCAGAGCATCTCGGTGTCCATTCGACTTGAGGCCAAAAACTTTGCGTCCCTCTCACTTACCTGTAGCTGAGAGAAGCCTCCTCTTGAGGTGCTTGTGAAAAGTTGGTATTCCTCTTGAGTCGAAGCCAGGGACTAAGCTCTCATCTCGAGTTGATTTGTGGTCCACGGAGCCCTTTCGTGTTGCTCCAGTGACCTCAGGATCCCTCTAGACTTGAGACAGTGATCTTGGGTTTTCTCTGGAGTGCCATCAAGGAAATCAAGGCTCCTTTCACGTTTGATGTGGAACACGGAATTGCTCTGCACGCAGTGCAGGGGAATCGGGCCTCATGTCGCGGCGAGGGGGAAGTCTCATGGTTTTTCTCGAGTTGCGGACGGAACCTGGGGTATATTCTCGAGTTACGACGGGGAGGGCCCTTCCAGACACGTGTTTGTTCAGCGACATGAGGACTCCTGCCTAGGTGCTAGGGACAACTCAGGATTCTCGTCCAGTCTTGGCATGGCAATTGGGACGCGTCTCCACGTGAGGCGGGAGACCCAGGGTCGCTTTCCACGTGCCACAGGGATCCTGGGACTCCTATCCATTTTCAAGAGGAGTCAGGCGTCGTCTCCTTTGGAAGCATTGATCTCTGGGGAACTCTCGAGTTTTCAAAGGATGTGAGGCCTCTGGTCGCGATGATGCAGAGAACTGGATCTTTCTCTGTTGTCTCCACAGGGGATTCAGACATCCCTTCGTCTTGGGAGATGCAAGACGAGCATGCATTCATTTCACTTTTGGGATATCCAGCCTTACTTCGAGTCAGAGCATCTCGGTGTCCATACCACTTGAGGCCACAAATTCAGGGTCCCTCTTACATACCTGTAGCTGAGAGAAGCCTCCTCTTGAGGTGCTTGTGGAAAGTTGATATTCCTCTTGAGTCAAAGCGAGGGACTAAGCTCTCATCTCGAGTTGATTTTGGGTCCACGGATCCCTTTCGTTTTGCTCCAGTGACCTCAGGATCCCTCTAGACTTGAGACAGTGATCTTGGGTTTTCCCTGGAGTGCCATCACGGAAATCCAGTCTCCTTTCACGTTTGATGTGGAACACGGAATTGCTCTGCACGCAGTGCAGGGGAATCGGGCCTCCTCTCGCGGGGAGGGGGAAGTCTCATGGTTTTTCTCCAGTTGCGGCCAGAACCTGGGGTATATTCTCGAGTTTCGACGGGGAGGGCCCTTCCAGACACGTGTTGTTCAGCGACGTCAGGCCTCCTGCCTAGGTGCTAGGGACACCTCGGGATTCTCCTCGAGTCTTGGCATGGCAATTGGGACACGTCTCCACGTGAGGCGGGAGACCCAGGGTCCCTTTCCACGTGCCACAGGGATCCTGGGACTCCTATCAATTTTCAAAAGGACTCAGGCATCGTCTCCTTGGGAAGCATTGATCTCCGGGGACCTCTCGAGTTTTCAAAGGACGTGAGGCCTCCGGTCGCGATGAGGAGGAGAACTAGGTCTTTCTCTGTGGTCTCCACAGGGGATTCAGACATCCCTTCTTCTTGGGAGATGCAAGACGAGCCGGCATTCAATTCACTGCAGGGATATCCGGCCTTACTTCGAGTAAGATCATCTCGGTGTCCATTCCACTTGAGGCCACAAACTCAGGGTCCCTCTCACATACCTGTAGCTGAGAGAAGCCTCCTCTTGAGGTGCTTGTGGAAAGTTGGTATTCCTCTTGAGTCGAAGCCAGGGACGAAGCTCTCATCTTGAGTTGATTTGTGTTCCACGGAGCCCTTTCGTGTTGCTACAGTGACCTCAGGATCCCTCGAGACTTGAGACAGTGATCTTGGGTTTTCTCTGGAGTGCCATCAAGGAAATCAAGGCTCCTTTCACGTTTGATGTGGAACACAGAATTGCTCTGCACGCAGTGCAGTGGAATCGGGCCTCATCTCGCGGCGAGGGGGAAGTCTCATGGTTTTTCTCGAGTTTTGGCCGGAACCTCGTGTATATTCTCGACTTACGACGGGGAGGGCCCTTCCAGACTAGTGTTTGTTCAGCGACGTCAGGACTCCTGCCTAGGTGCGAGGGACACTTCTGGATTCTCCTCGAGTCTTGACATGGCAATTGGGACGTGTCTCCACGTGAGGCGGGAGACCCAGTGTCCCTTTCCACGTGCCACAGGGATGCTGGGACTCCTATCCATTTTCAAGAGGAGTCAGGCATCGTCTCCTTTGGAAGCATTGATCTCCACGGACCTCTCGAGTTTTCAAAGGATGTGAGGACTCAGGTCGCGATGAGGCAGAGAACTAGGTCTTTCTCTGTGGTCTCCACAGGGATTCAGACATCCCTTCGTCTTGGTAGATTCAAGACGAGCCAGCATTCAATTCACTGAAGGGATATCCGGCCTTACTTCGAGTCAGAGCATCTCGGTGTCCATTCCACTTGAGGCCACACATTCAGGGTCCCTCTCACATACATGTAGCTGAGAGAAGCCTCCTCTTGAGGTGCTTGTGGAAACTTGGTATTCCTCTTGAGTCGAAGCCAGGGACTAAGCTCTCATCTCGAGTTGATTTGGGGTCCACGGAGCCCTTTCATGTTGCTCCAGTGACCTCATGATCCCTCTAGACTTGAGACAGTGATCTTGGGTTTTCTCTGGAGTGCCATCAAGGATATCAAGCCTCCTTTCACGTTTGAAGTGGAACACGGAGTTGCTCTGCACGCAGTGCAGAGGAATCGGGCCTCATCTCGCGGCGAGGGGGAAGTCTCATGGTTTTTCTCCAGTTGCGGCCGGAAACTGGGGTATATTCTCGAGTTATGATGGGGAGGGCCATTCCAAACACGTGTTTGTTCATCGACGTCAGGACTCGTGCCTAGCTGTGAGGGACAACTCTGGATTCTCCTCGAGTCTTGACATGGCAATTGGGACGCGTCTCCACGTGAGGCGGGAGACCCAGGGTCCCTTTCCACGTGCCACAGGGATCCTGGGACTCCTATCCATTTTCAAGAGGAGTCAGGCATCGTCTCCCTTGGAAGCATTGATCTCCGCGGCCTCTCGAGTTTTCAAAGGATGTGAGGCTTCCGGTCGCGATGAGGCGGAGAATTAGGTCTTTCTCTGTGGTCTCCACAGGGGATTCAGACATCCCTTCATCTTGGGAGATGCAAGACGAGCCTGCATTCAATTCAATGCAGGGATATCCGGCCTAACTTCGAGTCAGAGCTTCTCGGTGTCCATTCCACTTGAGGCCACAAACTCAGGGTCCCTCTCACATACCTGTAGCTGAGAGAAGCCTCCTCTTGAGGTGCTTGTGGAAAGTTGGTATTCCTCTTGAGTCGAAGCCAGGGACTAAGCTCTCATCTCGAGTTGATTTGGGGTACACGGAGCCCTTTCGTGTTGCTCCAGTGACCTCAGGATCCCTCTAGACTTGAGACTGTGATCTTGGGTTTTCTCTGGAGTGCCATCAAGGAAATCAAGGCTTTTTTCGCCTTTGATGTGGAACACGGAATTGCTCTGCACGCAGTGCAGGGGAATCGGGCCTCATCTCGCGGCGAGGGGGAAGTCTCATGGTTTTTCTCGAGTTGCGGCCAGAACCTGGGGTATATTCTCGAGTTACGAAGGGGAGGGACTTCCAGACACGTGTTTGTTCAGCGACGTCAGGACTCCTGCCTAGGTGCGAGGGACACCTCGGGATCCTCCTCGAGTCTTGGCATGGCTATTGGGACGCGTCTCCATGTGAGGCGGTAGACCCAGGGTCCCTTTCCACGTGCCACAGAGATCCTGGGACTCCTATCCATTTTCAAGAGGAGTCAGGCATCGTCTCCTTTGGAAGCATTGATCTCCGCAGACCTCTCGAGTTTTCAAAGGATGTGAGGCCTCCGGTCGCGATGAGGCGGAGAACTAGGTCTTTCTCTTTGGTCTCCACAGGGGATTCAGACATCCCTTCGTCTTGGGAGATGCAAGACGAGCCTGCATTCAATTCACTGCAGGGATATCCGGCCTTACTTCGAGTCAGAGCATCTCGGTGTCCATTCCACCTGAGGCCACAAACTCAGGGTCCCTCTCACATACCTGTAGCTGAGAGAAGCCTCCTCTTGAGGTGCTTGTGGAAAGTTGGTATTCCCCTTGAATCGAAGCCAGGGCCTAAGCTCTCATCTCCAGTTGATTTGGGGTCCACGGAGCCCTTTCGTGTTGCTCCAGTGACCTCAGGATCCCTCTAGACTTGAGACAGTGATCTTGGGTTTTCTCTGGAGTGCCATCAAGGAAATCAAGGCTCCTTTCACGTTTGATGTGGAACACGGAATTGCTCTGCACGCAGTGCAGGGGAATCGCGCCTCTTCTCTCGGCGAGTGGGAAGTGTCACGGTTTTTCTCGAGTTGCGGCCGGAACCTGGTGTACATTCTAAAGTTACTACGGGGAGGGCCCTTCCAGACACGTGTTTGTTCAGCGAAGTCAGGACTCCTGCCTAGGTGCGAGGGACACCTCGGGATACTCGTCGAGTCTTGGCATGGCAATTGGGACGGGTCTCCACGTGAGGCGGAAGACCCAGTGTCTCTTTCCACGTGCCAAAGGGATCCTGAGACTCCTATCCATTTTCAAGAAGAGACAGGCATCGTCTCCTTTTGAAGCATTGATCTCCGCGGACCTCTAGAGTTTTCAAAGGATGTGAGGCCTCTGGCCGCGATGAGGCGGAGAACTAGGTCTTTCTCTGTAGTCTCAACAGGGGATTCAGACATCCCTTCGTCTTGGGAGATGCAAGACGAGCCTGCCTTCAATTCACTGCAGGGATATCCGCCCTTACTTCGAGTCAGAGTATCTCGGTGTCCATTCCACTTGAGGCCACAAACACAGGGTCCCTCTCCCATACTTGTAGCTGAGAGAAGCCTCGTCTTGAGGTGCTTGTGGAAAGTTGGTATTCCCCTTGAGTCGAAGCCAGGGACTAAGCTCTCATCTCGAGTTGATTTGGGGTCCACTGAGCCCATTCGTGTTGCTCCAGTGACCTCAGGATCCCTCTAGACTTGAGACAGTGATCTTGGGTTTTCTCTGGAGTGCCATCAAGGAAATCAAGGCTCCTTTCACGTTTGATGTGGAACACGGAATTGCTCTGCACGCAGTGCAGGGGAATCAGGCCTCATATCGCGGCGAGGAGGAAGTCTCATGGTTTTTCTCGAGGTGCGGCCGGAACCTGGGGTATATTCTCGAGTTACGACGGGGAGGGCCCTTCCAGACACGTGTTTGTTCAGCGACGTCAGGACTCCTGCCTAGGTGCGAGGGACACGTCGGGATTCTCCTCGAGTCTTGGCATGGCAATTGGGACGCGTCTCCACATGAGGCGGGAGACCCAGGGTCCCTTTCCACGTGCCACAGGGATCTAGGGACTCCTATCCATTTTCAAGAGGAGTCAGGCATCGTCTCCTTTGGAAGCATTGATATCCGTGGATCTCTCGAGGTTTCAAAGGATGTGAGGACTGCGGTCGCGATGAGGCGGAGAACTAGGTCTTTCTCTGTGGTCTCCACAGGGGATTGAGACATCCCTTCGTCTTGGGAGATGCAAGACGAGCCTGCATTCAATTCACTGCAGGGATATCCGGCCTTACTTCGAGTCAGAGAATCTCTGTGTCCATTCCACTTGAGGCCACAAACTCAGGGTCCCTCTCACATACCTGTAGCTGAGAGAAGCCTCCTCTTGAGGTGCTTGTGGAAAGTTGGTATTCTTCTTTAGTCGAAGCCAGGGACTAAGCTCTCATCTCGAGTTGATTTGGGGTCCACGGAGCATTTTCGTGTTGCTCCAGTGACCTCAGGATCCCTCTAGACTTGAGACAGTGATCTTGGGTTTTCTCTGGAGTGCCATCAAGGAAATCAAGGCTCCGTTCACATTTGATGTGGACACGGAATTGCTCTGCACGCAGTGCACGGAATCGGGCCTCATCTCGGGGCAAGGGGGAAGTCTCATGGTTTTTCTCGAGTTGCGGCCGGAATCTGGGGTATATTCTCGAGTTACGACGGGGAGGGCCCTTCCAGACACGTGTTTGTTCAGCGACGTCAGGACTCCTGCCTAGGTGCGAGGGACACCTCGGGATTCTCCTCGAGTCTTGGCATGGCAATTGGGACGTGTCTCCACGTGAGGCGGGAAACCCAGGGTCCCTTTCGACGTGCCACAGGGATCCTGGGACTCCTATCCATTTTCAAGAGGAGTCAGGCATCCTCTCCTTTGGAAGCATTGATCTCTGCGGAATTCTCGAGTTTTCAAAGGATGTGAGGCCTCCTGTCGCGATGAGGCGGAGAAGTAGGTCTTTCTCTGTGGTCTCCACAGGGGATGCAGACATCCCGTCGACTTGGGAGATGCAAGACGAGCCGGCATTCAATTCACTGCAGGGATATCCTGCCTTACTTCGAGTCAGAGCATCTCGGTGTCCATTCCACTTGAGGCCACAAACTCAGGGTCTCTCTCACATACCTGTAGCTGAGAGAAGCCTCCTCTTGAGGTGCTTGTGGAAAGTTGGTGTTTCTCTTGAGTCGAAGCCAGGGACTAAGCTCTCATCTCGAGTTGAATTGGGGTCCACGGAGCCCTTTCGTGTTGCTCCAGTGACCTCAGGATCCCTCTAGACTTGAGACAGTGATCTTGGGTTTTCTCTGGAGTGCCATCAAGGAAATCAAGGCTCCTTTCACGTTTGATGTGGAACACGGAATTGCTCTGCACGCAGTGCAGGGGAATCGGGCTTCATCTCGCGGCAAGGGGGAAGTCTCCTGTTTTTTCTCGAGTTGCGGCCGGAACCTGGGGTATATTCTCGAGTTACGAAGGGGAGGGCCCTTCCAGAAACGTGTTTGTTCAGCGACGTCAGGACTCCTGTCTAGGTGCGAGGGACACCTCGGGATTCTCCTCGAGTCTTGGCATGGCAATTGGGACGCGTCTCCACGTGAGGCGGGAGACCCAGTGTCCCTTTCCACGTGCCACAGGGATCCTGGGACTCCTATCCATTTGCAAGAGGAGTCAGGCATCTTCTCCTTTGGAAGCATTGATCTCCGCGGACCTCTCGAGTTTTCAAAGGATGTGAGGCCTCCGATCGCGATGAGGCGGAGAACTAGGTCTTTCTCTCTGGTCTCCACAGGGGATGCAGACATCCCTTCGTCTTGGAGATGCATGACGAGCCTGCATTCAATTCACTGCAGGGATATCCGGCCTTACTTCGAGTCTGAGCATCTCGGTGTTCATTCCACTTGAGGCCACAAACTCAGGGTCCCACTCACATACCTGTAGCTGAGAGAAGCCTCCTTTTGAGGTGCTTGTGGAAAGTTGGTGTTCCTCTTGAGTAGAAGCCAGGGACTAAGCTCTCATCTCGAGTTGATTTGGGGTCCACGGAGCCCTTTCGTCTTGCTACAGTGACCTCAGGATCCCTCTAGACTTGAGACAGTGATCTTGGGTTTTCTCTGGAGTGCCATCAAGGAAATCAAGCCTCATTTCAAGTTTGATATGGGATACGGAATTGCTCTGCACACAGTGCAGTGAAAAAGGGCCTCATCTCGCGGCGAGGGGGAAGTCTCATGGTTTTTCTCTAGTTGCGGCAGGAACCTGGGGTATATTCTCGAGTTACCACGGGGAGGGCCCTTCCATACATGTGTTTATTCAGCGACGTCAGGACTCGTGTCTAGGTGCGAGGGAACCTCTGGATTCTCCTCGAGTCTTGGCATGGCAATTGGGACGCGTCTCCACGTGAGGCGGGGACCCAGGGTCCCTTTCCACGTGCGACAGGGATCCTGGGACTCCTATCCATTTTCAAGAGGAGTCAGGCATCCTCTCCTTTGGAAGCATTGATCTCCGCGGAACTCTCGAGTTTTCAAAGGATGTGAGGCCTCCTGTCGCGATGAGGCGGAGAACTAGGTCTTTCTCTGTGGTGTCCACAGGGGATTCAGACATCCCTTCGTCTTGGGAGATGCAAGATGAGCCTGCATTCAATTCACTGCAGGGATATCCGGCCTTACTTCGAGTCAGAGCATCTCGGTGTCCATTCGACTTGAGGCCACAAACTCAGGGTCCCTCTCACATACCTGTAGCTGAGAGAAGCCTCCTCTTGAGGTGCTTGTGGAAAGTTGGTATTCCTCTTGAGTCGAAGCCAGGGACTAAGCTATCATCTCGAGTTGATTTGGTTTCCACGGAGCCCTTTCGTGTTGCTCCAGTGACCTCAGGATCCCTCTAGACTTGAGACAGTGATCTTGTGTTTTCTCTGGAGTGCCATCAAGGAAATCAAGGCTCCTCTCACGTTTGATGTGTAACACGGAATTGCTCTGCACGCCGTGCAGGGGAATCGGGCCTCATCTCGCGAAGAGGGGGAAGTCTCCTGTTTTTCTCTAGTTGCGGCGGGAACCTGGAGTATATTCTCGAGTTACGACATGGAGGACCCTTCCAGACACGTGATAGGTGCGAGGGACACCTTCGGATTCTCCTAAAGTCTTGGCATGGCATTTGGGACGCGTCTTTCATGAGGCGGGAGACCTAGGTTCCCTTTTCACGTGCCACAGTGATCCTGGGACTCCTATCCATTTTCGAGGGGAGTCAGGCATCGTCTCTTTGGAAGCATTGATCTCCACGGACCTCTCGAGTTTTCAAAGTATGTGAGGCCTCCGGTCTCGATGAGGCGGAGAACTAGGTCTTTCTCTGTGGTCTCCACAAGTGATTCAGACATCCCTTCGTCTTGGGAGATGGAAGACGAGCCTGCATTTAATTCACTGCAGGGATATCTGGCCTTACTTCGAGTCAGAGCATCTCGGTGTCCATTCGACTTGAGGCCACAAACTCAGGGTCCCTCTCACATACCTGTAGCTGAGAGAAGCCTCCTCTTGAGGTGCTTGTGGAAAGTTGGTATTCCACTTGAGTCGAAGCCAGGGACTAAGCTCTTATCTCGAGTTGATTTGGGGTCCACGGAGCCCTTTCCTGTTGCTCCAGTGACCTCAGGATCCCTCTAGAATTGAGACAGGGATCTTGGGTTTTCTCTGGAGTGCCATCAAGGAAATCAAGGCTCCTTTCACGTTTGATGTGGAACACGGAATTGCTCTGCATGCAGTGCAGGGGAATCGGGCCTCATTTCGCGCCGAGGGGGACGTCTCATGGTTTGTCTCGAGTTGCGGCCGGAACCTGCGGTATATTCTCGAGTTACGACGGGGAGGGCCCTTCCAGACACGTGTTTGTTCAGCGACGTCAGGACTCCTGCCTAGGTGCGAGGGACACCTCGGTATCCTCCTCGAGTCTTGGCATGGCAATTGGGACGCGTCTCCACGTGAGGCGGGAGACCCAGGTTCCCTTTCCACGTGCCACAGGGATCCTGGGACTCCTATCCATTTTCAAGAGGAGTCAGGCATCGTCTCCTTTGGAAGCATTGATCTCTGCGGACCTCTCGAGTTTTCAAAGGATGTGAGGCCTCCGGTCCCGATGAGGCGGAGAACTAGTTCTTTTTCTGTGGTCTCCACAGGGGATTCAGACATCCCTTCGTCGTGGGAGATGCAAGACGAGCCTGCATTCAATTCACTGCTGGGATCTCCGGCCTTACTTCGAATCAGTGCATCTCGTTGTCCATTCCACATGACGCCACAAACTCAGGGTCCCTGTCACATACCTGTGGCTGAGAGAAGACTCCTCTTGAGGTGCTTTTGGAGAGTTGGTATTCCTCTTGAGTCGAAGCCAGGGACTAAGCTCTCATCTCGAGTTGATTTGGGGTCCACGGAGCCCTTCTTTGTTGCTTCAGTGACCTCAGGATCCCTCTAGACTTGAGACAGTGATCTTGTGTTTTCTCTAGAGTGCCATCAAGGAAATCAAGGCTCCTCTCACGTTTGATGTGTAACACGGAATTGCTCTGCACGCCGTGCAGGGGAATCGGGCCTCATCTCGCGAAGAGGGGGAAGTCTCATGGTTTTTCTCGAGTTGCAGCGGGAACCTGGAGTATATTCTCGAGTTACGACATGGAGGACCCTTCCAGACACGTGATAGGTGCGAGGGACACCTTCGGATTCTCCTAAAGTCTTGGCATGGCATTTGGGACGCGTCTTTCATGAGGCGGGAGACCCAGGTTCCCTTTTCACGTGCCACAGTGATCCTGGGACTCCTATCCATTTCACGGGGAGTCAGGCATCGTCTCTTTGGAAGCATTGATCTCCACGGACCTCTCGAGTTTTCAAAGTATGTGAGGCCTCCGGTCTCGATGAGGCGGAGAACTAGGTCTTTCTCTGTGGTCTCCACAAGTGATTCAGACATCCCTTCGTCTTGGGAGATGGAAGACGAGCCTGCATTTAATTCACTGCAGGGATATCTGGCCTTACTTCGAGTCAGAGCATCTCGGTGTCCATTCGACTTGAGGCCACAAACTCAGGGTCCCTCTCACATACCTGTAGCTGAGAGAAGCCTCCTCTTGAGGTGCTTGTGGAAAGTTGGTATTCCACTTGAGTCGAAGCCAGGGACTAAGCTCTTATCTCGAGTTGATTTGGGGTCCACGGAGCCCTTTCCTGTTGCTCCAGTGACCTCAGGATCCCTCTAGACTGGAGACAGTGATCTTTTGTTTTCTCTGGAGTGCCATCAAGGAAATCAAGGCTCCGTTCACATTTGATGTGGACACGGAATTGCTCTGCACGCAGTGCACGGAATCGGGCCTCATCTCGGGGCGAGGGGGAAGTCTCATGGTTTTTCTCGAGTTGCGGCCGGAATCTGGGGTATATGCTCGAGTTACGACTGGGGTGCCCTTCCAGACACGCCTTTGCTCATCGACGTCAAAACCCAGGCCTAGGTTCGATGGACAACTCGGTATTCTCCCCGAGGCTTGGCATGGCAATTGGGACGCGTCTCCACATGAGGCGGTAGACCCAGTGTCTCTTTCCACGTGCCACAGGATCCTGGGATTCCTATTCATTTTCAAGAGGAGTCAGGCATCGTCTCCTTTGGAAGTATTGATCTCCGCGGACCTCTCGAGTTTTCAAAGGATGTGAGGCCTCCGGTCGCGATGAGGCAGAGAACTAGTTCCTTCTCTGTTGTCTCCACAGGGGATTCAGACATCCCTTCGTCTTGGGAGATGCAAGACGAGCCGGCATTCAATTCACTGCAGGGATATCTGGCCTTACTTCGAGTCAGAGCATCTCCGTGTCAATTCCACTTGAGGCCACAAACTCAGGGTCCCTCTCACATACCTGTAGCTGAGAGAAGCCTCCTCTTGAGGTGCTTGTGGAAAGTTGGTATTCCTCTTGAGTTGAAGCCAGGGACTAAGCTCTCATCTCGAGTTGATTTATGGTCCACGGAGCCCTTTCGTGTTGCTCCAGTGACCTCAGGATCCCTCTAGACTTGAGACAGTGATCTTGGGTTTTCTCTGGAGTGCCATTAAGGAAATCAAGGCTCCTTTCACGTTTGATGTGGAACACGGAATTGCTCTGCACGCTGTGCAGGGGAACCGGACCACATTTCGCGGCGAGGGGGATGTCTCATGGTTTTTCTCGAGTTGCGGCCGGAACCTGGTGTACATTCTAAAGTTACTACGGGGAGGGCCCTTCCAGACACGTGTTTGTTCAGCGAAGTCAGGACTCCTGCCTAGGTGCGAGGGACACCTCGGGATACTCGTCGAGTCTTGGCATGGCAATTGGGACGGGTCTCCACGTGAGGCGGAAGACCCAGTGTCTCTTTCCACGTGCCAAAGGGATCCTGAGACTCCTATCCATTTTCAAGAAGAGTCAGGCATCGTCTCCTTTTGAAGCATTGATCTCCCCGGACCTCTCGAGTTTTCAAAGGATGTGAGGCCTCCGATCGCGATGAGGCGGAGAACTAGGTCTTTCTCTGTGGTCTCCACAAGGGATTCAGACACCCCTTCGTCTTGGGAGATGCAAGACGAGCCTGCATTCAATTCACTGCAGGGATATCCGGCCTTACTTCGAGTCAGAGCATTTCGGTGTCCATTCTACTTGAGGCCACAAACTCAGGGTCCCTCTCACATACCTGTAGCTGAGACAAGCCTCCTCTTGAGGTGCTTGTGGAAAGTTGGTATTCCCCTTGAGTCGAAGCCAGGGACTAAGCTCTCATCTCGAGTTGATTTAGGGTCCATGGAGCCCTTTCCTGTTGCTCCAGTGACCTCAGGATCTCTCTAGACTTGAGACAGTGATCTTGGGTTTTCTCTGGAGAGCCATCAAAGAAATCAAGGCTTTTTTCTCGTTTGATTTGGAACACGGAATTGCTCTGCACGCAGTGCAGGGGAATCGGGCTTGATCTCGCGCAAGAGGGATGTCTCATGGTTTTTCTCAAGTTGCGGCCGGAACCTGGGGTATATTCTCAAGTTACGACGGGGAGGGCCCTTCCAGACACGTGTTTGCTCAGCGAAGTCAGGACTCCTGCCTAGGTGCGAGGGACACCTCGGGATTCTCCTCGAGTCTTGGCATGGCAATTGGGACGCGTCTCCACGTGAGGCGGGAGACCCAGGGTCCCTTTCCACGTGCCACAGGGATCCTGGGACTCCTATCCATTTTCAAGAGGAGTGAGGCATCGTCTCCTTTGTAAGCATTGATCTCCAGGGACCTCTCGAGTTTTCAAAGGATGTGAGGCCTCCGGTCGAGATGAGGCGGAGAAGTAGGTCTTTCTCTGTGGTCTCCACAGGGGATGCAGACATCCCGTCGACTTGGGAGATGCAAGACGAGCCGGCATTCAATTCACTGCAGGGATATCCTGCCTTACTTCGAGTCAGAGCATCTCGGTGTCCATTCCACTTGAGGCCACAAACTCAGGGTCTCTCTCACATACCTGTAGCTGAGAGAAGCCTCCTCTTGAGGTGCTTGTGGAAAGTTGGTGTTTCTCTTGAGTCGAAGCCAGGGACTAAGCTCTCATCTCGAGTTGAATTGGGGTCCACGGAGCCCTTTCGTGTTGCTCCAGTGACCTCAGGATCCCTCTAGACTTGAGACAGTGATCTTGGGTTTTCTCTGGAGTGCCATCAAGGAAATCAAGGCTCCTTTCACGTTTGATGTGGAACACGGAATTGCTCTGCACGCAGTGCAGGGGAATCGGGCTTCATCTCGCGGCAAGGGGGAAGTCTCCTGTTTTTTCTCGAGTTGCGGCCGGAACCTGGGGTATATTCTCGAGTTACGAAGGGGAGGGCCCTTCCAGAAACGTGTTTGTTCAGCGACGTCAGGACTCCTGTCTAGGTGCGAGGGACACCTCGGGATTCTCCTCGAGTCTTGGCATGGCAATTGGGACGCGTCTCCACGTGAGGCGGGAGACCCAGTGTCCCTTTCCACGTGCCACAGGGATCCTGGGACTCCTATCCATTTGCAAGAGGAGTCAGGCATCTTCTCCTTTGGAAGCATTGATCTCCGCGGACCTCTCGAGTTTTCAAAGGATGTGAGGCCTCCGATCGCGATGAGGCGGAGAACTAGGTCTTTCTCTCTGGTCTCCACAGGGGATGCAGACATCCCTTCGTCTTGGAGATGCATGACGAGCCTGCATTCAATTCACTGCAGGGATATCCGGCCTTACTTCGAGTCTGAGCATCTCGGTGTTCATTCCACTTGAGGCCACAAACTCAGGGTCCCACTCACATACCTGTAGCTGAGAGAAGCCTCCTTTTGAGGTGCTTGTGGAAAGTTGGTGTTCCTCTTGAGTAGAAGCCAGGGACTAAGCTCTCATCTCGAGTTGATTTGGGGTCCACGGAGCCCTTTCGTCTTGCTACAGTGACCTCAGGATCCCTCTAGACTTGAGACAGTGATCTTGGGTTTTCTCTGGAGTGCCATCAAGGAAATCAAGCCTCATTTCAAGTTTGATATGGGATACGGAATTGCTCTGCACACAGTGCAGTGAAAAAGGGCCTCATCTCGCGGCGAGGGGGAAGTCTCATGGTTTTTCTCTAGTTGCGGCAGGAACCTGGGGTATATTCTCGAGTTACCACGGGGAGGGCCCTTCCATACATGTGTTTATTCAGCGACGTCAGGACTCGTGTCTAGGTGCGAGGGAACCTCTGGATTCTCCTCGAGTCTTGGCATGGCAATTGGGACGCGTCTCCACGTGAGGCGGGGACCCAGGGTCCCTTTCCACGTGCGACAGGGATCCTGGGACTCCTATCCATTTTCAAGAGGAGTCAGGCATCCTCTCCTTTGGAAGCATTGATCTCCGCGGAACTCTCGAGTTTTCAAAGGATGTGAGGCCTCCTGTCGCGATGAGGCGGAGAACTAGGTCTTTCTCTGTGGTGTCCACAGGGGATTCAGACATCCCTTCGTCTTGGGAGATGCAAGATGAGCCTGCATTCAATTCACTGCAGGGATATCCGGCCTTACTTCGAGTCAGAGCATCTCGGTGTCCATTCGACTTGAGGCCACAAACTCAGGGTCCCTCTCACATACCTGTAGCTGAGAGAAGCCTCCTCTTGAGGTGCTTGTGGAAAGTTGGTATTCCTCTTGAGTCGAAGCCAGGGACTAAGCTATCATCTCGAGTTGATTTGGTTTCCACGGAGCCCTTTCGTGTTGCTCCAGTGACCTCAGGATCCCTCTAGACTTGAGACAGTGATCTTGTGTTTTCTCTGGAGTGCCATCAAGGAAATCAAGGCTCCTCTCACGTTTGATGTGTAACACGGAATTGCTCTGCACGCCGTGCAGGGGAATCGGGCCTCATCTCGCGAAGAGGGGGAAGTCTCCTGTTTTTCTCTAGTTGCGGCGGGAACCTGGAGTATATTCTCGAGTTACGACATGGAGGACCCTTCCAGACACGTGATAGGTGCGAGGGACACCTTCGGATTCTCCTAAAGTCTTGGCATGGCATTTGGGACGCGTCTTTCATGAGGCGGGAGACCTAGGTTCCCTTTTCACGTGCCACAGTGATCCTGGGACTCCTATCCATTTTCGAGGGGAGTCAGGCATCGTCTCTTTGGAAGCATTGATCTCCACGGACCTCTCGAGTTTTCAAAGTATGTGAGGCCTCCGGTCTCGATGAGGCGGAGAACTAGGTCTTTCTCTGTGGTCTCCACAAGTGATTCAGACATCCCTTCGTCTTGGGAGATGGAAGACGAGCCTGCATTTAATTCACTGCAGGGATATCTGGCCTTACTTCGAGTCAGAGCATCTCGGTGTCCATTCGACTTGAGGCCACAAACTCAGGGTCCCTCTCACATACCTGTAGCTGAGAGAAGCCTCCTCTTGAGGTGCTTGTGGAAAGTTGGTATTCCACTTGAGTCGAAGCCAGGGACTAAGCTCTTATCTCGAGTTGATTTGGGGTCCACGGAGCCCTTTCCTGTTGCTCCAGTGACCTCAGGATCCCTCTAGAATTGAGACAGGGATCTTGGGTTTTCTCTGGAGTGCCATCAAGGAAATCAAGGCTCCTTTCACGTTTGATGTGGAACACGGAATTGCTCTGCATGCAGTGCAGGGGAATCGGGCCTCATTTCGCGCCGAGGGGGACGTCTCATGGTTTGTCTCGAGTTGCGGCCGGAACCTGCGGTATATTCTCGAGTTACGACGGGGAGGGCCCTTCCAGACACGTGTTTGTTCAGCGACGTCAGGACTCCTGCCTAGGTGCGAGGGACACCTCGGTATCCTCCTCGAGTCTTGGCATGGCAATTGGGACGCGTCTCCACGTGAGGCGGGAGACCCAGGTTCCCTTTCCACGTGCCACAGGGATCCTGGGACTCCTATCCATTTTCAAGAGGAGTCAGGCATCGTCTCCTTTGGAAGCATTGATCTCTGCGGACCTCTCGAGTTTTCAAAGGATGTGAGGCCTCCGGTCCCGATGAGGCGGAGAACTAGTTCTTTTTCTGTGGTCTCCACAGGGGATTCAGACATCCCTTCGTCGTGGGAGATGCAAGACGAGCCTGCATTCAATTCACTGCTGGGATCTCCGGCCTTACTTCGAATCAGTGCATCTCGTTGTCCATTCCACATGACGCCACAAACTCAGGGTCCCTGTCACATACCTGTGGCTGAGAGAAGACTCCTCTTGAGGTGCTTTTGGAGAGTTGGTATTCCTCTTGAGTCGAAGCCAGGGACTAAGCTCTCATCTCGAGTTGATTTGGGGTCCACGGAGCCCTTCTTTGTTGCTTCAGTGACCTCAGGATCCCTCTAGACTTGAGACAGTGATCTTGTGTTTTCTCTAGAGTGCCATCAAGGAAATCAAGGCTCCTCTCACGTTTGATGTGTAACACGGAATTGCTCTGCACGCCGTGCAGGGGAATCGGGCCTCATCTCGCGAAGAGGGGGAAGTCTCATGGTTTTTCTCGAGTTGCAGCGGGAACCTGGAGTATATTCTCGAGTTACGACATGGAGGACCCTTCCAGACACGTGATAGGTGCGAGGGACACCTTCGGATTCTCCTAAAGTCTTGGCATGGCATTTGGGACGCGTCTTTCATGAGGCGGGAGACCCAGGTTCCCTTTTCACGTGCCACAGTGATCCTGGGACTCCTATCCATTTCACGGGGAGTCAGGCATCGTCTCTTTGGAAGCATTGATCTCCACGGACCTCTCGAGTTTTCAAAGTATGTGAGGCCTCCGGTCTCGATGAGGCGGAGAACTAGGTCTTTCTCTGTGGTCTCCACAAGTGATTCAGACATCCCTTCGTCTTGGGAGATGGAAGACGAGCCTGCATTTAATTCACTGCAGGGATATCTGGCCTTACTTCGAGTCAGAGCATCTCGGTGTCCATTCGACTTGAGGCCACAAACTCAGGGTCCCTCTCACATACCTGTAGCTGAGAGAAGCCTCCTCTTGAGGTGCTTGTGGAAAGTTGGTATTCCACTTGAGTCGAAGCCAGGGACTAAGCTCTTATCTCGAGTTGATTTGGGGTCCACGGAGCCCTTTCCTGTTGCTCCAGTGACCTCAGGATCCCTCTAGACTGGAGACAGTGATCTTTTGTTTTCTCTGGAGTGCCATCAAGGAAATCAAGGCTCCGTTCACATTTGATGTGGACACGGAATTGCTCTGCACGCAGTGCACGGAATCGGGCCTCATCTCGGGGCGAGGGGGAAGTCTCATGGTTTTTCTCGAGTTGCGGCCGGAATCTGGGGTATATGCTCGAGTTACGACTGGGGTGCCCTTCCAGACACGCCTTTGCTCATCGACGTCAAAACCCAGGCCTAGGTTCGATGGACAACTCGGTATTCTCCCCGAGGCTTGGCATGGCAATTGGGACGCGTCTCCACATGAGGCGGTAGACCCAGTGTCTCTTTCCACGTGCCACAGGATCCTGGGATTCCTATTCATTTTCAAGAGGAGTCAGGCATCGTCTCCTTTGGAAGTATTGATCTCCGCGGACCTCTCGAGTTTTCAAAGGATGTGAGGCCTCCGGTCGCGATGAGGCAGAGAACTAGTTCCTTCTCTGTTGTCTCCACAGGGGATTCAGACATCCCTTCGTCTTGGGAGATGCAAGACGAGCCGGCATTCAATTCACTGCAGGGATATCTGGCCTTACTTCGAGTCAGAGCATCTCCGTGTCAATTCCACTTGAGGCCACAAACTCAGGGTCCCTCTCACATACCTGTAGCTGAGAGAAGCCTCCTCTTGAGGTGCTTGTGGAAAGTTGGTATTCCTCTTGAGTTGAAGCCAGGGACTAAGCTCTCATCTCGAGTTGATTTATGGTCCACGGAGCCCTTTCGTGTTGCTCCAGTGACCTCAGGATCCCTCTAGACTTGAGACAGTGATCTTGGGTTTTCTCTGGAGTGCCATTAAGGAAATCAAGGCTCCTTTCACGTTTGATGTGGAACACGGAATTGCTCTGCACGCTGTGCAGGGGAACCGGACCACATTTCGCGGCGAGGGGGATGTCTCATGGTTTTTCTCGAGTTGCGGCCGGAACCTGGTGTACATTCTAAAGTTACTACGGGGAGGGCCCTTCCAGACACGTGTTTGTTCAGCGAAGTCAGGACTCCTGCCTAGGTGCGAGGGACACCTCGGGATACTCGTCGAGTCTTGGCATGGCAATTGGGACGGGTCTCCACGTGAGGCGGAAGACCCAGTGTCTCTTTCCACGTGCCAAAGGGATCCTGAGACTCCTATCCATTTTCAAGAAGAGTCAGGCATCGTCTCCTTTTGAAGCATTGATCTCCCCGGACCTCTCGAGTTTTCAAAGGATGTGAGGCCTCCGATCGCGATGAGGCGGAGAACTAGGTCTTTCTCTGTGGTCTCCACAAGGGATTCAGACACCCCTTCGTCTTGGGAGATGCAAGACGAGCCTGCATTCAATTCACTGCAGGGATATCCGGCCTTACTTCGAGTCAGAGCATTTCGGTGTCCATTCTACTTGAGGCCACAAACTCAGGGTCCCTCTCACATACCTGTAGCTGAGACAAGCCTCCTCTTGAGGTGCTTGTGGAAAGTTGGTATTCCCCTTGAGTCGAAGCCAGGGACTAAGCTCTCATCTCGAGTTGATTTAGGGTCCATGGAGCCCTTTCCTGTTGCTCCAGTGACCTCAGGATCTCTCTAGACTTGAGACAGTGATCTTGGGTTTTCTCTGGAGAGCCATCAAAGAAATCAAGGCTTTTTTCTCGTTTGATTTGGAACACGGAATTGCTCTGCACGCAGTGCAGGGGAATCGGGCTTGATCTCGCGCAAGAGGGATGTCTCATGGTTTTTCTCAAGTTGCGGCCGGAACCTGGGGTATATTCTCAAGTTACGACGGGGAGGGCCCTTCCAGACACGTGTTTGCTCAGCGAAGTCAGGACTCCTGCCTAGGTGCGAGGGACACCTCGGGATTCTCCTCGAGTCTTGGCATGGCAATTGGGACGCGTCTCCACGTGAGGCGGGAGACCCAGGGTCCCTTTCCACGTGCCACAGGGATCCTGGGACTCCTATCCATTTTCAAGAGGAGTGAGGCATCGTCTCCTTTGTAAGCATTGATCTCCAGGGACCTCTCGAGTTTTCAAAGGATGTGAGGCCTCCGGTCGAGATGAGGCGGAGAAGTAGGTCTTTCTCTGTGGTCTCCACAGGGGATGCAGACATCCCGTCGACTTGGGAGATGCAAGACGAGCCGGCATTCAATTCACTGCAGGGATATCCTGCCTTACTTCGAGTCAGAGCATCTCGGTGTCCATTCCACTTGAGGCCACAAACTCAGGGTCTCTCTCACATACCTGTAGCTGAGAGAAGCCTCCTCTTGAGGTGCTTGTGGAAAGTTGGTGTTTCTCTTGAGTCGAAGCCAGGGACTAAGCTCTCATCTCGAGTTGAATTGGGGTCCACGGAGCCCTTTCGTGTTGCTCCAGTGACCTCAGGATCCCTCTAGACTTGAGACAGTGATCTTGGGTTTTCTCTGGAGTGCCATCAAGGAAATCAAGGCTCCTTTCACGTTTGATGTGGAACACGGAATTGCTCTGCACGCAGTGCAGGGGAATCGGGCTTCATCTCGCGGCAAGTGGGAAGTCTCCTGTTTTTTCTCGAGTTGCGGCCGGAACCTGGGGTATATTCTCGAGTTACGAAGGGGAGGGCCCTTCCAGAAACGTGTTTGTTCAGCGACGTCAGGACTCCTGTCTAGGTGCGAGGGACACCTCGGGATTCTCCTCGAGTCTTGGCATGGCAATTGGGACGCGTCTCCACGTGAGGCGGGAGACCCAGTGTCCCTTTCCACGTGCCACAGGGATCCTGGGACTCCTATCCATTTGCAAGAGGAGTCAGGCATCTTCTCCTTTGGAAGCATTGATCTCCGCGGACCTCTCGAGTTTTCAAAGGATGTGAGGCCTCCGATCGCGATGAGGCGGAGAACTAGGTCTTTCTCTCTGGTCTCCACAGGGGATGCAGACATCCCTTCGTCTTGGAGATGCATGACGAGCCTGCATTCAATTCACTGCAGGGATATCCGGCCTTACTTCGAGTCTGAGCATCTCGGTGTTCATTCCACTTGAGGCCACAAACTCAGGGTCCCACTCACATACCTGTAGCTGAGAGAAGCCTCCTTTTGAGGTGCTTGTGGAAAGTTGGTGTTCCTCTTGAGTAGAAGCCAGGGACTAAGCTCTCATCTCGAGTTGATTTGGGGTCCACGGAGCCCTTTCGTCTTGCTACAGTGACCTCAGGATCCCTCTAGACTTGAGACAGTGATCTTGGGTTTTCTCTGGAGTGCCATCAAGGAAATCAAGCCTCATTTCAAGTTTGATATGGGATACGGAATTGCTCTGCACACAGTGCAGTGAAAAAGGGCCTCATCTCGCGGCGAGGGGGAAGTCTCATGGTTTTTCTCTAGTTGCGGCAGGAACCTGGGGTATATTCTCGAGTTACCACGGGGAGGGCCCTTCCATACACGTGTTTATTCAGCGACGTCAGGACTCGTGTCTAGGTGCGAGGGAACCTCTGGATTCTCCTCGAGTCTTGGCATGGCAATTGGGACGCGTCTCCACGTGAGGCGGGGACCCAGGGTCCCTTTCCACGTGCGACAGGGATCCTGGGACTCCTATCCATTTTCAAGAGGAGTCAGGCATCCTCTCCTTTGGAAGCATTGATCTCCGCGGAACTCTCGAGTTTTCAAAGGATGTGAGGCCTCCTGTCGCGATGAGGCGGAGAACTAGGTCTTTCTCTGTGGTGTCCACAGGGGATTCAGACATCCCTTCGTCTTGGGAGATGCAAGATGAGCCTGCATTCAATTCACTGCAGGGATATCCGGCCTTACTTCGAGTCAGAGCATCTCGGTGTCCATTCGACTTGAGGCCACAAACTCAGGGTCCCTCTCACATACCTGTAGCTGAGAGAAGCCTCCTCTTGAGGTGCTTGTGGAAAGTTGGTATTCCTCTTGAGTCGAAGCCAGGGACTAAGCTATCATCTCGAGTTGATTTGGTTTCCACGGAGCCCTTTCGTGTTGCTCCAGTGACCTCAGGATCCCTCTAGACTTGAGACAGTGATCTTGTGTTTTCTCTGGAGTGCCATCAAGGAAATCAAGGCTCCTCTCACGTTTGATGTGTAACACGGAATTGCTCTGCACGCCGTGCAGGGGAATCGGGCCTCATCTCGCGAAGAGGGGGAAGTCTCCTGTTTTTCTCTAGTTGCGGCGGGAACCTGGAGTATATTCTCGAGTTACGACATGGAGGACCCTTCCAGACACGTGATAGGTGCGAGGGACACCTTCGGATTCTCCTAAAGTCTTGGCATGGCATTTGGGACGCGTCTTTCATGAGGCGGGAGACCTAGGTTCCCTTTTCACGTGCCACAGTGATCCTGGGACTCCTATCCATTTTCGAGGGGAGTCAGGCATCGTCTCTTTGGAAGCATTGATCTCCACGGACCTCTCGAGTTTTCAAAGTATGTGAGGCCTCCGGTCTCGATGAGGCGGAGAACTAGGTCTTTCTCTGTGGTCTCCACAAGTGATTCAGACATCCCTTCGTCTTGGGAGATGGAAGACGAGCCTGCATTTAATTCACTGCAGGGATATCTGGCCTTACTTCGAGTCAGAGCATCTCGGTGTCCATTCGACTTGAGGCCACAAACTCAGGGTCCCTCTCACATACCTGTAGCTGAGAGAAGCCTCCTCTTGAGGTGCTTGTGGAAAGTTGGTATTCCACTTGAGTCGAAGCCAGGGACTAAGCTCTTATCTCGAGTTGATTTGGGGTCCACGGAGCCCTTTCCTGTTGCTCCAGTGACCTCAGGATCCCTCTAGAATTGAGACAGGGATCTTGGGTTTTCTCTGGAGTGCCATCAAGGAAATCAAGGCTCCTTTCACGTTTGATGTGGAACACGGAATTGCTCTGCATGCAGTGCAGGGGAATCGGGCCTCATTTCGCGCCGAGGGGGACGTCTCATGGTTTGTCTCGAGTTGCGGCCGGAACCTGCGGTATATTCTCGAGTTACGACGGGGAGGGCCCTTCCAGACACGTGTTTGTTCAGCGACGTCAGGACTCCTGCCTAGGTGCGAGGGACACCTCGGTATCCTCCTCGAGTCTTGGCATGGCAATTGGGACGCGTCTCCACGTGAGGCGGGAGACCCAGGTTCCCTTTCCACGTGCCACAGGGATCCTGGGACTCCTATCCATTTTCAAGAGGAGTCAGGCATCGTCTCCTTTGGAAGCATTGATCTCTGCGGACCTCTCGAGTTTTCAAAGGATGTGAGGCCTCCGGTCCCGATGAGGCGGAGAACTAGTTCTTTTTCTGTGGTCTCCACAGGGGATTCAGACATCCCTTCGTCGTGGGAGATGCAAGACGAGCCTGCATTCAATTCACTGCTGGGATCTCCGGCCTTACTTCGAATCAGTGCATCTCGTTGTCCATTCCACATGACGCCACAAACTCAGGGTCCCTGTCACATACCTGTGGCTGAGAGAAGACTCCTCTTGAGGTGCTTTTGGAGAGTTGGTATTCCTCTTGAGTCGAAGCCAGGGACTAAGCTCTCATCTCGAGTTGATTTGGGGTCCACGGAGCCCTTCTTTGTTGCTTCAGTGACCTCAGGATCCCTCTAGACTTGAGACAGTGATCTTGTGTTTTCTCTAGAGTGCCATCAAGGAAATCAAGGCTCCTCTCACGTTTGATGTGTAACACGGAATTGCTCTGCACGCCGTGCAGGGGAATCGGGCCTCATCTCGCGAAGAGGGGGAAGTCTCATGGTTTTTCTCGAGTTGCAGCGGGAACCTGGAGTATATTCTCGAGTTACGACATGGAGGACCCTTCCAGACACGTGATAGGTGCGAGGGACACCTTCGGATTCTCCTAAAGTCTTGGCATGGCATTTGGGACGCGTCTTTCATGAGGCGGGAGACCCAGGTTCCCTTTTCACGTGCCACAGTGATCCTGGGACTCCTATCCATTTCACGGGGAGTCAGGCATCGTCTCTTTGGAAGCATTGATCTCCACGGACCTCTCGAGTTTTCAAAGTATGTGAGGCCTCCGGTCTCGATGAGGCGGAGAACTAGGTCTTTCTCTGTGGTCTCCACAAGTGATTCAGACATCCCTTCGTCTTGGGAGATGGAAGACGAGCCTGCATTTAATTCACTGCAGGGATATCTGGCCTTACTTCGAGTCAGAGCATCTCGGTGTCCATTCGACTTGAGGCCACAAACTCAGGGTCCCTCTCACATACCTGTAGCTGAGAGAAGCCTCCTCTTGAGGTGCTTGTGGAAAGTTGGTATTCCACTTGAGTCGAAGCCAGGGACTAAGCTCTTATCTCGAGTTGATTTGGGGTCCACGGAGCCCTTTCCTGTTGCTCCAGTGACCTCAGGATCCCTCTAGACTGGAGACAGTGATCTTTTGTTTTCTCTGGAGTGCCATCAAGGAAATCAAGGCTCCGTTCACATTTGATGTGGACACGGAATTGCTCTGCACGCAGTGCACGGAATCGGGCCTCATCTCGGGGCGAGGGGGAAGTCTCATGGTTTTTCTCGAGTTGCGGCCGGAATCTGGGGTATATGCTCGAGTTACGACTGGGGTGCCCTTCCAGACACGCCTTTGCTCATCGACGTCAAAACCCAGGCCTAGGTTCGATGGACAACTCGGTATTCTCCCCGAGGCTTGGCATGGCAATTGGGACGCGTCTCCACATGAGGCGGTAGACCCAGTGTCTCTTTCCACGTGCCACAGGATCCTGGGATTCCTATTCATTTTCAAGAGGAGTCAGGCATCGTCTCCTTTGGAAGTATTGATCTCCGCGGACCTCTCGAGTTTTCAAAGGATGTGAGGCCTCCGGTCGCGATGAGGCAGAGAACTAGTTCCTTCTCTGTTGTCTCCACAGGGGATTCAGACATCCCTTCGTCTTGGGAGATGCAAGACGAGCCGGCATTCAATTCACTGCAGGGATATCTGGCCTTACTTCGAGTCAGAGCATCTCCGTGTCAATTCCACTTGAGGCCACAAACTCAGGGTCCCTCTCACATACCTGTAGCTGAGAGAAGCCTCCTCTTGAGGTGCTTGTGGAAAGTTGGTATGACCCTTGAGTCGAAGCCAGGGACTAAGCTCTCATCTCGAGTTGATTTATGGTCCACGGAGCCCTTTCGTGTTGCTCCAGTGACCTCAGGATCCCTCTAGACTTGAGACAGTGATCTTGGGTTTTCTCTGGAGTGCCATTAAGGAAATCAAGGCTCCTTTCACGTTTGATGTGGAACACGGAATTGCTCTGCACGCTGTGCAGGGGAACCGGACCACATCTCGCGGCGAGGGGGATGTCTCATGGTTTTTCTCGAGTTGCGGCCGGAACCTGGTGTACATTCTAAAGTTACTACGGGGAGGGCCCTTCCAGACAAGTGTTTGTTCAGCGAAGTCAGGACTCCTGCCTAGGTGCGAGGGACACCTCGGGATACTCGTCGAGTCTTGGCATGGCAATTGGGACGGGTCTCCACGTGAGGCGGAAGACCCAGTGTCTCTTTCCACGTGCCAAAGGGATCCTGAGACTCCTATCCATTTTCAAGAAGAGTCAGGCATCGTCTCCTTTTGAAGCATTGATCTCCCCGGACCTCTCGAGTTTTCAAAGGATGTGAGGCCTCCGATCGCGATGAGGCGGAGAACTAGGTCTTTCTCTGTGGTCTCCACAAGGGATTCAGACACCCCTTCGTCTTGGGAGATGCAAGACGAGCCTGCATTCAATTCACTGCAGGGATATCCGGCCTTACTTCGAGTCAGAGCATTTCGGTGTCCATTCTACTTGAGGCCACAAACTCAGGGTCCCTCTCACATACCTGTAGCTGAGACAAGCCTCCTCTTGAGGTGCTTGTGGAAAGTTGGTATTCCCCTTGAGTCGAAGCCAGGGACTAAGCTCTCATCTCGAGTTGATTTAGGGTCCATGGAGCCCTTTCCTGTTGCTCCAGTGACCTCAGGATCTCTCTAGACTTGAGACAGTGATCTTGGGTTTTCTCTGGAGAGCCATCAAAGAAATCAAGGCTCCTTTCACGTTTGATGTGGAACACGGAATTGCTCTGCACGCAGTGCAGGGGAATCGGGCCTCATCTCGCGGCGAGGGGGAAGTCTCATGATTTTTCTCGAGTTGCGGCCGGAACCTGGGGTACATTCTCAAGTTACTACGGGGAGGGCCCTTCCAGACACGTGTTTGTTCAGCGACGTCAGGACGCCTGCCTAGGTGCCAGGGAAACCTCGGGATTCTCCTCGAATCTTGGCATTGCCATTGGGACGCGTCTCCACGTGAGGCGGGAGACCCAGGGTCCCTTTCCACGTGCCACACGGATCCTGGGACTCCTATCCATTTTCAAGAGGAGTCAGGCATCTTCTCCTTTGGAAGCATTGATCTCCGCGGACTTCTCGAGTTTTCAAAGGATTTGAGGCCTCCGGTCGCGATGAGGTGGAGAACTAGGTCTTTCTCTGTGGTCTCCACAGGGGATTCAGACATCCCTTCGTCTTGGGAGATGCAAGACGAGCCTGCATTCAATTCACTGCAGGGATATTCGGCCTTACCACGAGTCAGAGCATCTCGGTGTCCATTCCACTTGAGGCCACAAAATCAGGGTCCCTCTCACATAACTGTAGCTGAGAGAAGCCTCCTCTTGAGGTGCTTGTGGAAAGTTGGTATTCCTCTTGAGTCGAAGCCAGGGACTAAGCTCTCATCTCGAGTTGATTTGGGGTCCACGGAGCCCTTTCGTTTTGCTACAGTGACCTCAGGATCCCTCTAGACTTGAGACAGTGATCTTGGGATTTCTCTGGAGTGCCATCAAGGAAATCAAGGCTTTTTTCTCGTTTGATTTGGAACACGGAATTGCTCTGCACGCAGTGCAGGGGAATCGGGCTTGATCTCGCGCAAGAGGGATGTCTCATGGTTTTTCTCAAGTTGCGGCCGGAACCTGGGGTATATTCTCAAGTTACGACGGGGAGGGCCCTTCCAGACACGTGTTTGCTCAGCGAAGTCAGGACTCCTGCCTAGGTGCGAGGGACACCTCGGGATTCTCCTCGAGTCTTGGCATGGCAATTGGGACGCGTCTCCACGTGAGGCGGGAGACCCAGTGTCCCTTTCCACGTGCCACAGGGATCCTGGGACTCCTATCCATTTTCAAGAGGAGTGAGGCATCGTCTCCTTTGTAAGCATTGATCTCCAGGGACCTCTCGAGTTTTCAAAGGATGTGAGGCCTCCGGTCGAGATGAGGCGGAGAAGTAGGTCTTTCTCTGTGGTCTCCACAGGGGATGCAGACATCCCGTCGACTTGGGAGATGCAAGACGAGCCGGCATTCAATTCACTGCAGGGATATCCTGCCTTACTTCGAGTCAGAGCATCTCGGTGTCCATTCCACTTGAGGCCACAAACTCAGGGTCTCTCTCACATACCTGTAGCTGAGAGAAGCCTCCTCTTGAGGTGCTTGTGGAAAGTTGGTGTTTCTCTTGAGTCGAAGCCAGAGACTAAGCTCTCATCTCGAGTTGAATTGGGGTCCACGGAGCCCTTTCGTGTTGCTCCAGTGACCTCAGGATCCCTCTAGACTTGAGACAGTGATCTTGGGTTTTCTCTGGAGTGCCATCAAGGAAATCAAGGCTCCTTTCACGTTTGATGTGGAACACGGAATTGCTCTGCACGCAGTGCAGGGGAATCGGGCTTCATCTCGCGGCAAGGGGGAAGTCTCCTGTTTTTTCTCGAGTTGCGGCCGGAACCTGGGGTATATTCTCGAGTTACGAAGGGGAGGGCCCTTCCAGACACGTGTTTGTTCAGCGACGTCAGGACTCCTGTCTAGGTGCGAGGGACACCTCGGGATTCTCCTCGAGTCTCGGCATGGCAATTGGGACGCGTCTCCACGTGAGGCGGGAGACCCAGTGTCCCTTTCCACGTGCCACAGGGATCCTGGGACTCCTATCCATTTGCAAGAGGAGTCAGGCATCGTCTCCTTTGGAAGCATTGATCTCCGCGGACCTCTCGAGTTTTCAAAGGATGTGAGGCCTCCGGTCGCGATGAGGCGGAGAACTAGGTCTTTCTCCATGGTCTCCACAGGGGATGCAGACATCCCTTCGTCTTGGAGATGCATGACGAGCCTGCATTCAATTCACTGCAGGGATATCCGGCCTTACTTCGAGTCTGAGCATCTCGGTGTTCATTCCACTTGAGGCCACAAACTCAGGGTCCCACTCACATACCTGTAGCTGAGAGAAGCCTCCTTTTGAGGTGCTTGTGGAAAGTTGGTGTTCCTCTTGAGTCGAAGCCAGGGACTAAGCTCTCATCTCGAGTTGATTTGGGGTCCACGGAGCCCTTTCGTCTTGCTACAGTGACCTCAGGATCCCTCTAGACTTGAGACAGTGATCTTGGGTTTTCTCTGGAGTGCCATCAAGGAAATCAAGCCTCATTTCAAGTTTGATATGGGATACGGAATTGCTCTGCACACAGTGCAGTGAAAAAGGGCCTCATCTCGCGGCGAGGGGGAAGTCTCATGGTTTTTCTCTAGTTGCGGCAGGAACCTGGGGTATATTCTCGAGTTACCACGGGGAGGGCCCTTCCATACACGTGTTTATTCAGCGACGTCAGGACTCGTGTCTAGGTGCGAGGGAACCTCTGGATTCTCCTCGAGTCTTGGCATGGCAATTGGGACGCGTCTCCACGTGAGGCGGGGACCCAGGGTCCCTTTCCACGTGCGACAGGGATCCTGGGACTCCTATCCATTTTCAAGAGGAGTCAGGCATCCTCTCCTTTGGAAGCATTGATCTCCGCGGAACTCTCGAGTTTTCAAAGGATGTGAGGCCTCCTGTCGCGATGAGGCGGAGAACTAGGTCTTTCTCTGTGGTGTCCACAGGGGATTCAGACATCCCTTCGTCTTGGGAGATGCAAGATGAGCCTGCATTCAATTCACTGCAGGGATATCCGGCCTTACTTCGAGTCAGAGCATCTCGGTGTCCATTCGACTTGAGGCCACAAACTCAGGGTCCCTCTCACATACCTGTAGCTGAGAGAAGCCTCCTCTTGAGGTGCTTGTGGAAAGTTGGTATTCCTCTTGAGTCGAAGCCAGGGACTAAGCTATCATCTCGAGTTGATTTGGTTTCCACGGAGCCCTTTCGTGTTGCTCCAGTGACCTCAGGATCCCTCTAGACTTGAGACAGTGATCTTGTGTTTTCTCTGGAGTGCCATCAAGGAAATCAAGGCTCCTCTCACGTTTGATGTGTAACACGGAATTGCTCTGCACGCCGTGCAGGGGAATCGGGCCTCATCTCGCGAAGAGGGGGAAGTCTCCTGTTTTTCTCTAGTTGCGGCGGGAACCTGGAGTATATTCTCGAGTTACGACATGGAGGACCCTTCCAGACACGTGATAGGTGCGAGGGACACCTTCGGATTCTCCTAAAGTCTTGGCATGGCATTTGGGACGCGTCTTTCATGAGGCGGGAGACCCAGGTTCCCTTTTCACGTGCCACAGTGATCCTGGGACTGCTATCCATTTTCGAGGGGAGTCAGGCATCGTCTCTTTGGAAGCATTGATCTCCACGGACCTCTCGAGTTTTCAAAGTATGTGAGGCCTCCGGTCTCGATGAGGCGGAGAACTAGGTCTTTCTCTGTGGTCTCCACAAGTGATTCAGACATCCCTTCGTCTTGGGAGATGGAAGACGAGCCTGCATTTAATTCACTGCAGGGATATCTGGCCTTACTTCGAGTCAGAGCATCTCGGTGTCCATTCGACTTGAGGCCACAAACTCAGGGTCCCTCTCACATACCTGTAGCTGAGAGAAGCCTCCTCTTGAGGTGCTTGTGGAAAGTTGGTATTCCACTTGAGTCGAAGCCAGGGACTAAGCTCTTATCTCGAGTTGATTTGGGGTCCACGGAGCCCTTTCCTGTTGCTCCAGTGACCTCAGGATCCCTCTAGACTTGAGACAGGGATCTTGGGTTTTCTCTGGAGTGCCATCAAGGAAATCAAGGCTCCTTTCACGTTTGATGTGGAACACGGAATTGCTCTGCATGCAGTGCAGGGGAATCGGGCCTCATTTCGCGCCGAGGGGGACGTCTCATGGTTTTTCTCGAGTTGCGGCCGGAACCTGCGGTATATTCTCGAGTTACGACGGGGAGGGCCCTTCCAGACACGTGTTTGTTCAGCGACGTCAGGACTCCTGCCTAGGTGCGAGGGACACCTCGGTATCCTCCTCGAGTCTTGGCATGGCAATTGGGACGCGTCTCCACGTGAGGCGGGAGACCCAGGTTCCCATTCCACGTGCCACAGGGATCCTGGGACTCCTATCCATTTGCAAGAAGAGTCAGGGATCGTCTCCTTTGGAAGCATTGATCTCCGCAGACCTGTCGAGTTTTCAAAGGATGTGAGGCCTCCGGTCGCGATGAGGCGGAGGACTAGGTCTTTCTCTGTCGTCTCCACAGGGGATTCAGACATCCCTTCGTCTTGGGAGATGCAAGTCGAGCCTGCATTCAATTCACTGCAGGGATATCCGGCCTTACCTTCGAGTCAGAGTATCTCGGTGTCCATTCCACTTGAGGCCACAAACTCAGGGTCCCTCTCACATACCTGTACCTGAGAGAAGCCTCCTCTTGAGGTGCTTGTGGCAAGTTGGTATTCCTCTTCAGTCGAAGCCAGGGACTAAGCTCTCATCTCAAGTTGATTTGGGGTCTACGGAGAAATTTCGTGTTGCTCCAGTGACCTCAGGATCCCTCTAGACTTGAGACAGTGATCTTGGGTTTTCTCTGGAGTGCCATCAAGGAAATCAAGGCTCCTTTCATGTTTGATGTGGAACACGGAATTGCTCTGCACGCAGTGCAGGGGAATCGGGCCTCATGTCGCGGCGAGGGGGAAGTCTCATGGTTTTTCTCGAGATGCGGTCGGAACCTGGGGTATATTCTCGAGTTACGACGGGGAGGGCCCTTCCAGACACGTGTTTGTTCAGCGACGTCAGTACTCCTGCCTAGGTGCGAGGGACACCTCGGGATTCTCTTCGAGTTTGGCCTGGCAATTAGGACGCGTCTCCACATGAGGCGGGAGACCCAGGGTCCCTTTCCAAGTTCAACTGGGATCCTGGAACTCCTATCCATTTTCAAGAGGAGTCAGGCATCGTCTCCTTTGGAAGCATTGATCTCCGCGGACCTTTCGAATTTTCAAAGGATGTGAGGTCTCCGGCCGCGATGAGGCGGAGAACTAGGTCTTTCTCTGTGGTCTCCACAGGGGATTCAGACATCCCTTCGTCTTGGGAGATGCAAGACGAGCCTGCATTCAATTCACTGCAGGGATATCCGGCCTTACTTCGAGTCAGAGCATCTCGGTGTCCATTCCACTTGAGGCCACAAACTCAGGGTCCCTCTCACATAACTGTAGCTGAGAGAAGGCTCCTCTTGAGGTGCTTGTGGCAAGTTGGTATTCCGCTTCAGTGGAAGCCAGGGACTAAGCTCTCATCTCAAGTTGATTTGGGGTCCACGGAGAAATTTCGTGTTGCTCCAGTGACCTCAGGATCCCTCTAGAATTGAGACAGTGATCTTGGGTTTTCTCTGGAGTGCCATCAAGGAAATCAAGGCTCCTTTCACGTTTGATGTGGAACACGGAATTGCTCTGCACGCAGTGCAGGGGAATCGGGCCTCATCTCGCGGCGAGGGGGAAGTCTCATGGTTTTTCTCTAGTTGCGGCCGGAACCTGGGGTATATTCTCGAGTTACGACGGGGAGGGCCCTTCCAGACACATGTTTGTTCAGCGACGTCAGGACTCCTGCCTAGGTGCAAGGGACACCTCGGGATTCTCCTCGAGTCTTGGCATGGCAATTGGGACCCGCCTCCACGTGAGGCGGGAGACCCAGTGTCCCTTTCCACGTGCCACAGGGATCCTGGGACTCCTATCCATTTTCAAGAGGAGTCAGGCATCGTCTCCTTGGGAAGCCTTGATATCCGCAGACCTCTCGAGTTTTCAAAGGATGTGAGGCCTCCGGTCGCGTGGAGGCGGAGGACTAGGTCTTTCGCTGTCGTCTCCACAGGGGATTCAGACATCCCTTCGTCTTGGGAGATCCAAGACGAGCCTGCATTCAATTCACTGCAGGGATATCCAGACTTAATTAGAGTCAGAGCATCTCGGTGTCCATTCCACATGAGGCCACAAACTCAGGGTCCATCTCACATACCTCTAGCTGAGAGAAGCCTCCTCTTGAGGTGTTTGTGGAAAGTTGGTATTCTTCTTGAGTCGAAGCCAGGGACTAAGCTCTCATGTTGAGTTGATTTGCGGTCCACGGAGCCATTTCGTGTTGTTCCAGTGACCTCAGGATCCCTTTAGACTTGAGACAGTGATCTTGGGTTTTCTCTGGAGTGCCATCAAGGAAATCAAGGCTCCTTTCACGTTTGATGTGGAACACGGAATTGCTCTCCACGCAGTGCAGGGGAATCGGGCGTCATCTCGCGGCGAGGGGGAAGTCTCATGGTTTTTCTCGAGATGCGGCCGGAACCTGGTGTATATTCTCGAGTTACGACGGGGAGGTTCCTTCCAGACACGTGTTTGTTCAGCGACGTCAGGACTCCTGCCTAGGTGCGAGGGACACCTCGGAATTCTCCTCGAGTCTTGGCATGGCAATTGGGACGCGTCTCCACGTGAGGCGGGAGACCCAGGGTCCCTTTCCACGTGCCACAGGGATCCTGGGACTCCTATCCATTTTCAAGAGCAGTCAGGCATCGACTCCTTTGGAAGCATTGATCTCCGCGGACCTCTCAAGTTTTCAAAGGATGTGAGGCCTACAGTCGCGATGACGCGGAGGACTGGGTCTTTCTTGGTGTTCTCCACAGTGGATTCAGACATCCCTTCGTCTTGGGAGATGCAAGACGAGCCTGCATTCAATTCACTGCAGGGATATCCGGCCTTACGTCGAGTCAGAGCATCTCGGTTTCCATTCCATTTGAGGTCACAAACTCAGGGTCCCTCTCACATACCTGTAACTGAGAGAAAACTCCTCTTGAGGTGCTTGTGGAAAGTTGGTATTCCTCTTGAGTCTAAGCCAGGGAATAAGCTCTCATCTCGAGTTGATTTGGGGTCCACGGAGCCCTTTCGTGTTGCTCCAGTTACCTCAGGATCCCTCTGGACTTGAGACAGTGATCTTGGGTTTTCTCTGGAGTGCCATCAAGGAAATCAAGGCTCCTTTCACGTTTGATTTGGAACACGGAATTGCTCTGCATGCAGTGCAGGGGAATCGGGGCTCATCTCGCGGCGAGGGGGTAGGCTCATTGTTTTTCTCGAGTTGCGGCCGGAACCTGGGGTATATTCTCGAGTTACGACGGGGAGGGCCCTTCCAGACACGTGTTTGTTCAGCGACGTCAGGACTCCTGCCTAGGTGCGAGGACACCTCGGGATTCTCCTCGAGTCTTGTCATGGCAATGGGGACGCGTCTCCACGTGAGGCGGGAGACCCAGGGTCCCTTTCCACGTGCCACAGGGATCCTGGGACTCCTATCCATTTTCAAGAGGAGTCAGGAATCGTCTCCTTTGGAAGCATTGATCTCTGTGGACTGCTCGAGTTTTGAAAGGATGTGAGGCCTCCGGTCGCGATGAGCCGGAGAACTAGTTCTTTCTCTGTGGTCTCCACAGGGGATTCAGACATCCCTTCGTCTTGGGAGATGCAAGAAGAGGCTGCTTTCAATTCACTGCAGGAATATCCGGCCTTACTTCGAGTCAGAGCATCTCGGTGTCCATTCCAATTGAGGCCACAGACTCAGGGTCCCTCTCACATACCTGTAGCTGAGAGAAGCCTCGTCTTGAAGTGCTTGTGGAAAGTTGGTATTCTTCCTGGGTTGAAGCCAGGGACTAAGCTCTCATCTCGAGTTGATTTAGGGTCCACGGAGCATTTTTGTACTGCTCCAGTTACCTCAGTATCGCTCTAGACTTGAGACAGTGATCTTGGGTTTTCTCTGGAGTGCCATCAAGGAAATCAAGGCACCGTTCACATTTGATGTGGAACACGGTATTGCTCTGCACCCAGTGCTAGGGAATCGGGCCTCATCTCGGGGCGAATGGGAAGTCTCATGGTTTTTCTTGAGTTGCGGACGGACCCTGGGTTATATACTCGAGTTAGAAGGGAAGGGCCCTTCCAGACACGTGTTTGTTCAGCGACGTCAGGACTCCTGCCTAGGTGCTAGGGGCACATCGGTATTCTCTTCGAGTCTTGGCATGGCAATTGGGACGCGTCTCCACGTGAGGCGGGAGACCAAGTGTCCCTTTCCAAGTTACACAGGGATCCTGGGACTCCTATCCATTTTCAAGAGGAGTCAAGCATCGTCTCCTTTGGAAGCATTGATCTCCGCGGACCTCTCGAGTTTTCAAAGAATGTGAGGCCTGCGGCCGCGATGAGTCGGAGAACTAGGTCTTTCTCTGTAGTATCCACAGGGGATTCAGATATCCCTTCGTCTTGGGAGATGGAAGACGAGCCTGCATCCAATTCACTGCAGGGATATCTGTCCTTACTTCGAGTCAGAGCATCTCGGTGTCCATTCCACTTGAGGCCACAACCTCAGGGTCC
The DNA here is from genome assembly GCF_033118175.1 of Dama dama. Classification (NCBI taxonomy): domain Eukaryota; kingdom Metazoa; phylum Chordata; class Mammalia; order Artiodactyla; family Cervidae; genus Dama; species Dama dama. Next base: position 2,401,378 of record NW_026870884.1, read on the forward strand.
CTCTCACATACCTGTAGCTGAGAGAAGCCTCCTCTTGACGTGCTTGTTGAAAGTTCGTATTCCTCTTGAGTCGATGCCAGGGACTAAGCTCTCATCTTTAGTTGATTTGGGGTCCATGGAGCCCTTTCGTGTTGCTCCAGTGACCTCAGGATCCCTCTAGACTTGAGACAGTGATCTTGGGTGTTCTCTGGAGTGCCATCAAGGAAATCAAGGCTCCTTTCACGTTTTATGTGGAACACGGAACTGCTCTGCACGCAGTGCAGGGGAATCGGGCCTCATCTCGCGGCGAAGGGGAAGTCTCATGGTTTTTCTGGAGTTGCGGCCGGAACCTGGGGTATATTCTCGAGTTACGAAGGGGAGGGCCCTTCCAGACACGTGTTTGTTCAGCGACGTCAGGACTCCTGCCTAGGTGGGAGGACACCTCGGGATTCTCCTCGAGGCTTGGCATGGCAATTGGGACGCGTCTCCACGTGAGGCGGGAGACCCAGGGTCCCTTTCCACGTGCCACAGGGATCCTCGGACTCCTATCCATTTTCAAGAGGAGTCAGGCATCGTCTCCTTTGGAAGCATTGATCTCCGCGGACCTCTCGAGTTTTCAAAGGATGTGACGCCTCCCGTCGCGATGAGGCGGAGAACTAGGTCTTTCTCTGTGGTCTCCACAGGGGATTCAGACATCCCTTCGTCTTGGGAGATGCAAGACGAGCCTGCATTCACTTCACTGCAGGGATATCCGGCCTTACTTCGAGTCAGAGCATCTCGGTGTCCATTCCACTTGAGGCCACAAACTCAGGGTCCCTCTCACCTACCTGTAGCTGAGAGAAGCCTCCTCTTGAGGTGCTTGTCGAAAATTGGTAATCCTCTTGAGTCGAAGCCAGGGACTAAGCTCTCATCTCGAGTTGATTTGGGGTCCACGGAGCCCTTTCGAGTTGCTCCAGTGACCTCAGGATCCCTCTAGACTTGAGACAGTGATCTTGGGTTTTCTCTGGAGTGCCATCAAGGAAATCAAGGCTCCTTTCACGTTTGATGTGGAATACGGAATTACTCTGCACGCAGTGCAGGGTAATCGGGCCTCATCTCGCTGCGAGGGGGAAGTCTCATTGTTTTTCTCGAGTTGCGGACCGAACCTGGGGTATATTCTCGAGTTACGACGGGGAGGGCCCTTCCAGACACGTGTTTGTTCAGCGACGTCAGGACTCCTGCCTAGGTGCAAGGGATACCTCGGGCTTCTCCTCGAGTCTTGGCATGGCAATTGGGACGCGTCTCCACGTGAGGCGGGAGACCCAGGGTCCCTTTCCACGTTCCACAGGCCTACTGGGACTCCTATCCATTTTCAAGAGAAGTCAGGCATCGTCTTCTTTGGAAGCATTGATATCTGCGGACCTCTCGGGTTTTCAAAGGATGTGAGGCCTCCGGTCGCGATGAGGCGGAGAACTAGGTCTTTCTCTGTGGTCTCCACAGGTGATTCAGACATCCCTTCGTCTTGGGAGATGCAAGACGAGCCTGCATTCAATTCACTGCAGGGATATCCGGCCTTACTTCGAGTCAGAGCATCTCGGTGTCCATTCCACCTGAGGCCACAAACTCAGGGTCCCTCTCACATAACTGTAGCTGAGAGAAGCCTCCTCTTGTGGTGCTTGTGGAAAGTTGGTTTTCTTCCTGGGTTGAAGCCAGGGACTAAGCTCTCATCTCGAGTTGATTTAGGGTCCACGGAGCATTTTTGTACTGCTCCAGTTACCTCAGGATCGCTCTAGACTTGAGACAGTGATCTTGGGTTTTCTCTGGAGTGCCATCAAGGAAATCAAGGCTCCGTTCACATTTGATGTGGAACACGGTATTGCTCTGCACCCAGTGCTAGGGAATCGGGCCTCATCTCGGGGCGAATGGGAAGTCTCATGGTTTTTCTTGAGTTGCGGACGGACCCTGGGGTATATACTCGAGTTAGAAGGGAAGGGCCCTTCCAGACACGTGTTTGTTCAGCGACGTCAGGACTCCTGCCTAGGTGCTAGGGGCACATCGGTATTCTCTTCGAGTCTTGGCATGGCAATTGGGACGCGTCTCCACGTGAGGCGGGAGACCAAGTGTCCCTTTCCAAGTTACACAGGAGTCCTGGAACTCCTATCCATTTTCAAGAGGAGTCAGGCATCGTCTCCTTTGGAAGCATTGATCTCCGCGGACCTCTAGAGTTTTCAAAGGATGTGAGGCCTCCGGCCGCGATGAGTCGGAGAACTAGGTCTTTCTCTGTAGTATCCACAGGGGATTCAGACATCCCTTCGTCTTGGGAGATGCAAGACGAGCCTGCATTCAATTCACTGCAGGGATATCCGGCCTTACTTCGAGTCAGAGTATCTCGGTGTCCATTCCACTTGAGGCCACAAACTCAGGGTCCCTCTCCCATACCTGTAGCTGAGAGAAGCCTCGTCTTGAGGTGCTTGTGGAAAGTTGGTATTCCTCTTGAGTCGATGCCAGGGACTAAGCTCTCATCTCGAGTTGATATGGGGTCCACTGAGCCCATTCGTGTTGCTCCAGTGACCTCAGGATCCCTCTAGACTTGAGACAGTGATCTTGGGTTTTCTCTGGAGTGCCATCAAGGAAATCAAGTCTCCTTTCACGTTTGATTTAGAACACGGAATTGCTCTGCACGCAGTGCAGGGGAATCAGGCCTCATATCGCGGCGAGGGGGAAGTCTCATGGTTTTTCTCGAGGTGCGGCCGGAACCTGGGGTATATTCTGGAGTTACGACGGGGAGGGCCCTTTCAGACACGTGTTTGTTCAGCGACGTCAGGACTCCTGCCTAGGTGCGAGGGACACCTCGGGATTCTCCTCGAGTCTTGGCATGGCAATTGGGACGCGTCTCCACATGAGGCGGGAGACCCAGGGTCCCTTTCCACGTGCCACAGGGATCCAGGGACTCCTATCCATTTTCAAGAGGAGTCAGGCATCGTCTCCTTTGGAAGCATTGATCTCCGTGGACCTCTCGAGTTTTCAAAGGATGTGAGTACTCCGGTCGCAATGTGGCGAGAACTAGGTCTTTCTCTGTGGTCTCCACAGGGGATTCAGACATCCCTTCGTCTTGGGAGATGGAAGACGAGCCTGCATCCAATTCACTGCAGGGATATCTGTCCTTACTTCGAGTCAGAGCATCTCGGTGTCCATTCCAATTGAGGCCACAACCTCAGGGTCCCTCTCACATACCTGTAGCTGAGAGAAGCCTCCTCTTGACGTGCTTGTTGAAAGTTCGTATTCCTCTTGAGTCGATGCCAGGGACTAAGCTCTCATCTTGAGTTGATTTGGGGTCCATGGAGCCCTTTCGTGTTGCTCCAGTGACCTCAGGATCCCTCTAGACTTGAGACAGTGATCTTGGGTGTTCTCTGGAGTGCCATCAAGGAAATCAAGGCTCCTTTCACGTTTTATGTGGAACACGGAACTGCTCTGCACGCAGTGCAGGGGAATCGGGCCTCATCTCGCGGCGAGGGGGAAGTCTCATGGTTTTTCTCGAGTTGCGGCCGGAACCTGGGGTATATTCTCGAGTTACCACGGGGAGGGCCCTTCCAGACACGTGTTTGTTCAGCGACGTCAGGACTCCTGCCTAGGTGCGAGGGACACCTCGGGATTCTCCTCGATTCTTGGCATGGCAATTGGGACGCGTCTCCATGTGAGGCGGGACACCCAGGGTCCCTTTCCACGTGCCACAGGGATCCTGGGACTCCTATCCATGTTCAAGAAGAGTCAGGCATCCTCTCCTTTGGAAGCATTGATCTCCGCGGATCTCTCGAGTTTTGAAAGGATGTGACGCCTCCTGTCGCGATGAGGCGGAGGACTAGGTCTTTCTCTGTCGTCTCCACAGGGGATTCAGACATCGCTTCGTCTTCGGAGATGCAAGACGAGCCTGCATTCAATTCACTGCAGGGATATCCGGCCTTACTTCGAGTCAGAGCATCTCTGTGTCCATTCCACTTGAGGCCACAAACTCAGGGTCCCTCTCCCATACCTGTAGCTGAGAGAAGCCTCCTCTTGAGGGGCTTCTGGAAAGTTGGTATTCCTCTTGAGTCGAAGCCAGGGACTAAGCTCTCATCTCGAGTTGATTTGGGGTCCACGGAGCCCTTTCGTGTTGCTCCAGTGACCTCAGGATCCCTCTAGACTTGAGACAGTGATCTTGGGTTTTCTCTGGAGTGCCATCAAGGAAATCAAGGCTCCTTTCACGTTTGATGTGGAACACGGAATTGCTCTGCACGCAGTGCAGGGGAATCGGGCCTCAACTCGCGGCGAAGGGGAAGTCTCATGGTTTTCCTCGAGTTGCGGCCGGAACCTGGGGTATATTATCGAGTTACGACGGGTAAGGCCCTTCCAGACAGGTGTTTGTTCAGCGACGTCAGGACTCCTGCCTAGGTGCGAGGGACACCTCGGGATTCTCCTCGAGTATTGGCATGGCATTTGGGACGCGTCTCCACGTGAGGCGGGAGACCCAGGGTCCCATTCCACGTGCCACAGGGATCCTGGGACTCCTATCCATTTTGAAGAAGAGTCAGGCATCGTCTCCTTTGGAAGCATTGATCTTCGCAGACCTCTAGAGTTTTCAAAGGATGTGAGGCCTCCGGCCGCGATGAGTCGGAGAACTAGGTCTTTCTCTGTAGTATCCACAGGGGATTCAGACATCCCTTCGTCTTGGGAGATGCAAGACGAGCCTGCATTCAATTCACTGCAGGGATATCCGGCCTTACTTCGAGTCAGAGCATCTCGGTGTCCATTCCACTTGAGGCCACAACCTCAGGGTCCCTCTCACATACCTGTAGCTGAGAGAAGCCTCCTCTTGAGGTGCTTGTGGAAAGTTCGTATTCCTCTTGAGTCGAAGCCAGGGATTAAGCTTTCATCTAGAGTTGATTTGGGGTCCATGGAGCCCTTTCGTGTTGCTCCAGTGACCTCAGGATCCCTCTAGACTTGAGACAGTGATCTTGGGTTTTCTCTGGAGTGCCATCAAGGAAATCAAGGCTCCTTTCATGTTTGATGTGGAACACGGAATTGCTCTGCACGCAGTGCAGGGGAATCGGGCCTCATCTCGCGGGGAAGGAGAAGTCTCATGGTTTTCCTCGAGTTGCGGCCGGAACCTGGGGTATATTTTCGAGTTACGACGGGGAGGGCCCTTCCAGACACGTGTTTGTTCAGCGACATCAGGACTCCTGCCTAGGTGCGAGGGACACCTCGGGATTCTCCTCGAGTATTGGCATGGCATTTGGGACGCGTCTCCACGTGAGGCGGAAGACCCAGGGTCCCTTTCCACGTGCCACAGGGATCCTGGGACTCCTATCCATTTTCAAGAAGAGTCAGGCATCGTCTCCTTTGGAAGCATAGATCTTCACAGACCTCTCGAATTTTCAAAGGATATGAGGCCTCCGATCGCGATGAGGCGGCGAACTAGGTCTTTCTCTGTGGTCTCCACAGGGGATTCAGACATCCCTTCGTCTTGGGAGATGCAAGGTGAGCCTGCATTCAATTCATTGCAGGGATATCCGGGCTTACTTCGAGTCAGAGCATCTCGGTGTCCATTCCACTTGAGGCCACAAACTCAGGGTCCTCTCATATACCTGTAGTTGAGAGAAGCCTCCTCTTGAGTTGCTTGTGGAAATTTGGTATTCCTCTTGATTCGAAGCCAGGGACTAAGCTCTCATCTCGAGTTGATTTGGGGTCCACGGAGCACTTTCGTGTTGCTCCAGTGACCTCAGGATCCCTGTAGCCTTGAGACAGTGATCTTGGGTGTTCTCTGGAGTGCCATCAAGGAAATCAAGGCTCCTTTCCCGTTTGATGTGGAACACGGAATTGCTCTGCACGCAGTGCAGGGGAATCGGGCTTCATCTCGCGGCGAGGGGGAAGTCTCATGGTTTTTCTCTAGTTGCGGCCGGAACCTGGGGTATTTTCTCGAGTTACGACGGGGAGGGCCCTTCCAGACACGTGTTTGTTCAGCGACGTCAGGACTCCTGCCTAGGTGCGAGGACACCTCGGGATTCTACTCGAGTCTTGGCATGACAATGGAGACGCGTCTCCACGTGAGGCGGGAGACCCAGTGTCCCTTTCCACGTTCCACACGGATCCTGGGACTCCTATCCATTTTCAAGAGGAGTCAGGCATCGTCTCCTTTGGAAGCATTGATCTCCGCGAACCTCTCGAGTTTTCAAAGGATGTGAGGCCTCCGGTCGCGATGAGGCGGAGGACTAGGTCTTTCTCTGTCGTCTCCGGAGGGGATTCAGAGATCCCTTCGTATTGGGAGATGCAAGACGAGCCTGCATTCAATTAACTGCAGGGATATCCGGCCTTACTTCGCGTCAGAGCATCTCGGTGTCCATTCCACTTGAGGCCACAAACTCAGGGTCCCTCTCACATACTTGTAGCTGAGAGAAGCCTCCTCTTGAGGTGCCTGTGGAAAGTTCGTATTCCTCTTGAGTCAAAGCCAGGGACTAAGCTCTCATCTCGAGTTGATTTGGGGTCCACGGAGCCCTTTCGTGTTGCTCCAGTGACCTCAGGATCCCTCTAGACTTGAGACAGTGATCTTGGGTTTTCTCTGGAGTTCCATCAAGGAAATCAAGGCTCCGTTCACATTTGATATGGAACACGGAATTGCTCTGCACGCATTGCACGGAATCGGGCCTCATCTCGCGGCGAGGGGGAAGTCTCATGGTTTTTCTCTAGTTGCGGCCGGAACCTGGGGTATATTCTCGAGTTACGACGGGGAGGGCCCTTCCAGACACGTGTTTTTTCAGCGACGTCAGGACTCCTGCCTAGGTGCGAGGGACACCTCGGGATTCTCCTTGAGTCCTGGCATGGCAATTGGGACGAGGCTCCACGTGAGGCGCGAGACCCAGTGTCCCTTTCCACGTGCCACAGCGATCCTGGGACTCCTATCCATTTTCAAGATGAGTGAGGCATCGTCTCCTTTGGAAGCATTGATCTCCGCGGACCTGTTGAGTTTTCAAAGGATGTGAGGCCTCCGTTCGCGTTGAGGCGGAGGACTTGGTCTTTCTCTGTGGTCTCCGCAGGGGATTCAGACATCCCTTCGTCTTGGGGGATGCAAGACTAGCCTGCATTCAATTCACTGCAGGGATATCCGGCCTTACTTCAAGTCAGAGCATCTCGGTGTCCATTCCACTTGAGGCCACAAACTCAGGGTCCCTCTCACATACCTGTAGCTGAGAAAAGCCTCCTCTTGATGTGCTTGTGGAAATTTGATATTCCTCTTGAGTCGAAGCCAGGGACTAAGCTCTCATCTCCAGTTGATTTGGGGTCCACGGAGCCCTTTCGTGTTGCTCCAGTGACCTCAGGATCCCTCTAGACTTGAGACAGTGATCTTGGGTTTTCTCTGGAGTGCCATCAAGGAAATCAAGGCTCCTTTCACGTTTGATGTGGAACACGGAATTGCTCTGCACGCAGTGCAGGGGAATCGGGCCTCATCTCGCGGCGAGGTGGAAGTCTCATAGTTTTTCTCGAGTTGCCGCCAGAACCTGGGGTATATTCTCGAGTTACGACGGGGAGGGCCCTTCCAGACACGTGTTTGTTCAGCGACGTCAGGACTCCTGCCTAGGTGCGAGGGACACCTCGGGATTCTCCTCGAGTCTTGGCATGGCAATTGGGACGCGTCTCCACCTGAGGCGGAGACCCAGGGTCCCTTTCCACGTGCCACACGGATCCTGGGACTCCTATCCATTTTCAAGATGAGTCAGGCATCGTCTCCTTTGGAAGCTTTGTTCTGCGCGGACCTCTCGAGTTTTCAAAGGATGTGAGGCCTCCGGTCGCGATGAGGCGGAGAACTAGGTCATTCTCTGTGGTCTCCACAGGGGATTCAGACATCCCTTCGTCTTGGGAGATGCAAGACGAGCCTGCATTCAATTCTTTGCAGGGATATCCGGCCTTACTTCGAGTCAGAGCATCTCTGTGTCCATTCCACTTGAGGCCACAAACTCAGGGTCCCTCTCACATACCTGTAGCTGAGAGAAGCCTCCTCTTGAGGTGCTTGTGGAAAGTTGGTATTCCTCTTGAGTCGAAGCCAGGGAAAAGCTCTCATCTCGAGTTGATTTGGGGTCCACGGAGTCCTTTCGTGTTGCTCCAGTGACCTCAGGATCCCTCTAGATTTGAGACAGTGATCTTGGGGTTTCTCTGGAGTGCCATCAAGGAAATCAAGGCTCCTTTCACGTTTGATGTGGAACACGGAATTGCTCTGCACGCAGTGCAGGGGAATCAGGCCTCATCTCGCGGCGAGGGGGACGTGTCATGGTTTTTCTCGAGTTGCGGCCGGAACCTGGGGTATATTCTCGAGTTACGACGGGGAGGACCCTTCCAGACACGTGTTTGTTCAGCGACGTCAGGACTCCTGCCTAGGTGCGAGGTACACCTCGGGATTCTCCTCGAGTCTTGGCATGGCAATTGGGACGCGTCTCCACGTGTGGCGGGAGACCCAGGGTCCCTTTCCACGTGCCACAGGGATCCTGGGACTCCTATCCATTTTCAAGAGGAGGCAGGCATCGTCTCCTTTGGAAGCACTGATCTCCGCGGACCTCTCGAGTTTTCAAAGGATGTGAGGCCTCCGGTCGCGTTGAGGCGGAGGACTAGGTCTTTCTCTGTGGTCTCCACAGGGGATTCAGACATCCCTTCGTCTTCGGAGATGCAAGACGAGCCTGCATTCAATTCACTGCAGGCATATCCGGCCTTACTTCGAGTCAGAGCATCTCGGTGTTCATTCCACTTGAGGCCACAAACTCAGGGTCCCTCTCACATATCTGTAGCTGAGAGAAGCCTCCTCTTGAGGTGCTTGTGGAAAGTTGGTATTCCTCTTGAGTCGAAGCCAGGGACTAAGCTCTCATCTCGAGTTGATTTGGGGTACACGGAGCCCTTTCCTGTTGCTCCAGTGACCTCAGGATCCCTCTAGACTTGAGACAGTGATCTTGGGTTTTCTCTGAAGTGCCATCAAGGAAATCAAGGCTCCTTTCACGTTTGATGTGGAACACGGAATTGCTCTGCACGCAGTGCAGGGGAATCAGGCCTCATCTCGCGGCGAGGGGGACGTGTCATGGTTTTTCTCGAGTTGCGGCCGGAACCTGGGGTATATTCTCGAGTTACGACGGGGAGGGCCCTTCCAGACACGTGTTGGTTCAGCGACGTCAGGACTCCTGCCTAGGTGCGAGGGACACCTCGGGATTCTCCTCGAGTCTTGGCATGGCAATTGGGACGTGTCTCCACGTGAGGCGAGAGTCCCAGGGTCCCTTTCCACGTGCCACAGGGATCCTGGGACTCCTATCCATTTTCAAGAGGAGTCAGGCATCGTCTCCTTTGGAAGCATTGATCTCCGCGGACCTCTCGAGTTTTCAAAGGATGTGAGGCCTCCGGTCGCGTGGAGTCGGACGACCAGGTCTTTCTCTGTGGTCTCCACAGGGGATTCAGACATCGCTTCGTCTTCGGAGATGCCAGACGAGCCTGCATTCCATTCACTGCAGGCATATCCGGCCTTACTTCGAGTCAGAGCATCTCGGTGTCCATTCCACTTGAGGCCACAAACTCAATGTCCCTCTCACATACCTGTAGCTGAGAGAAGCCTCCTCTTGATGTGCTTGTGGAAAGTTGGTATTCCTCTTCAGACGAAGCCAGGGACTAAGCTCTCATCCCGAGTTGATTTGGGGTCCACGGAGCCCTTTCGTGTTTCTCCAGTGACCTCAGGATCCCTCTAGACTTGAGACAGTGATCTTGGGTTTTCTCTGGAGTGCCATCAAGGAAATCAAGGCTCCTTTCACGTTTGATGTGGAACACGGAATTGCTCTGCACGCAGTGCAGGGGCATCGGGCCTCATCTCGCGGCGAGGGGGAAGTCTCATATTTTTTCTCGAGTTGCGGCCGGAACCTGATTTATATTCTCGAGTTACGACGGGGAGGTCCCTTCCAGACACGTGTTTGTTCAGCGACGTCATGACTCCTGCCTAGGTGCGAGGGACACCTCGGGATTCTCCTCGAGTCTTGGCATGGCAATTGGGACGCGGCTCCACGTGAGGCGCGAGACCCAGTGTCCCTTTCCTCGTGCCACAGGGATTCTGGGACTTCTATCCATTTGCAAGAGGAGTCAGGCCTCGTCTCCTTTGGAAGCATTGATCTGCCCGGAACTCTCGAGTTTTCAAAGGATGTGAGGCCTCCGTTCGCGTTGAGGCGGAGGACTAGGTCTTTCTCTGTGTCTCCACAGGGGATTCAGACATCCCTTCGTCTTGGGAGATGCAAGATGAGCCTGCATTCAATTCACAGCAGGGATATCCAGCCTTACTTCAAGTCAGAGAATCTCGGTGTCCATTCCACTTGAGGCCACAAACTCAGGGTCCCTCTCACATACCTGTAGCTGAGAAAAGCCTCCGCTTGAGGTGCTTGTGGAAAGTTGGTATTCCTCTTGAGTCGAAGCCAGAGACTAAGCTCTCATCTCGAGTTGATTTGGGGTCCACGGAGCCCTTTCGTGTTGCTCCAGTGACCTCAGGATCCCTCTAGACTTGAGACAGTGATCTTGGGTTTTCTCTGGAGTGCCATCAAGGAAATCAAGGCTCCTTTCACGTTTGATGTGGAACACGTAATTGCTCTGCACGCAGTGCAGGGGAATCGGGCCTCATCTCGCGGCGATTGGGAAGTCTCATATTTTTTCTCGAGTTGCGGCCGGAACCTGATTTATATTCTCGAGTTACGACGGGGAGGGCCCTTCCAGACACCTGTTTGTTCAGCAACGTCAGGACTCCTGCCTAGGTGTGAGGGACACCTCGGGATTCTCCTCGAGTCTTGGCATGGCAATTGGGACGCGTCTCCACGTGAGGCGGGAGACCCAGGGTCCCTTTCCACGTGCCACAGGGATCCTGGGACTCCTATCCATTTTCAAGAGGAGTCAGGCATCGTCTCCTTTGGAAGCATTGATCTCCTCAGACCTCTCGAGTTTTCAAAGGATGTGAGGCCTCCGGTCGCATTGAGGCGGAGAACTAGGTCTTTCTCTGTGGTCTCCACAGGGGATTCAGACAGCCCTTCGTCTTGGGAGATGCAAGACGAGCCTGCATTCAATTCACTGCAGGGATATCTGGCCTTACTTCGAGTCAGAGCATCTCGGTGTCCATTCCACTTGAGGCCACAAACTCAGGGTCCCTCTCAACTACCTGTAGCTGAGAGAAGCCTCCTCTTGAGGTGCGTGTGGAATGTTGGTATTCCTCTTGAGTCGAAGCCAGGGACTAAGCTCTCATCTCGAGTTGATTTGGGGTCCACGGAGCCCTTTCCTGTTGCTCCAGTGACCTCAGGATCCCTCTAGACTTGAGACAGTGATCTTGGGTTTTCTCTGGAGTGCCATCAAGGAAATCAAGGCTCCTTTCACGTTTGATGTGGAACACGGAATTGCTCTGCACGCAGTGCAGGGGAATCGGGCCTCATCTCGCGGCGAGGTGGAAGTCTCATAGTCTTTCTCGAGTTGCCGACAGAACCTGGGGTATATTCTCGAGTTACGACGGGGAGGGCCCTTCCAGACACCTGTTTGTTCAGCGACGTCAGGACTCCTGCCTAGGTGGGAGGGACACCTCGGGATTCTCCTCGAGTCTTGGCATGGCAATTGGGACGGGTCTCCACCTGAGGCGGAGACCCAGGGTCCCTTTCCACGTGCCACAGGGATCCTGGGACTCCTATCCATTTTCAAGAGGAGTCAGGCATCGTCTCCTTTGGAAGCATTGATCTCCGCGGACCTGTTGAGTTTTCAAAGTATGTGAGGCCTCCGTTCGCGTTGAGGCGGAGAACTAGGTCTTTCTCTGTGGTCTCCACAGGGGATTCAGACATCCCTTCGTCTTCAGAGATGCAAGACGAGCCTGCATTCAATTCACTGCAGGCATATCCGGCCTTACTTCGAGTCAGAGCATCTCGGTGTTCATTCCACTTGAGGCCACAAACTCAGGGTCCCTCTCACATATCTGTAGCTGAGAGAAGCCTCCTCTTGAGGTGCTTGTGGAAAGTTGGTATTCCTCTTGAGTCGAAGCCAGGGACTAAGCTCTCATCTCGAGTTGATTTGGGGTACACGGAGCCCTTTCCTGTTGATCCAGTGACCTCAGGATCCCTCCAGACTTGAGACAGTGATCTTGGGTTTTCTCTGGAGTGCCATCAAGGAAATCAAGGCTCCTTTCACGTTTGATGTGGAACACGGAATTGCTCTGCACGCAGTGCAGGGGAATCGGGCCTCATCTCGCGGCGATTGGGAAGTCTCATATTTTTTCTCGAGTTGCGGCCGGAACCTGATTTATATTCTCGAGTTACGACGGGGAGGGCCCTTCCAGACACCTGTTTGTTCAGCAACGTCAGGACTCCTGCCTAGGTGTGAGGGACACCTCGGGATTCTCCTCGAGTCTTGGCATGGCAATTGGGACGCGTCTCCACGTGAGGCGGGAGACCCAGGGTCCCTTTCCACGTGCCACAGGGATCCTGGGACTCCTATCCATTTTCAAGAGGAGTCAGGCATCGTCTCCTTTGGAAGCATTGATCTCCTCAGACCTCTCGAGTTTTCAAAGGATGTGAGGCCTCCGGTCGCATTGAGGCGGAGAACTAGGTCTTTCTCTGTGGTCTCCACAGGGGATTCAGACAGCCCTTCGTCTTGGGAGATGCAAGACGAGCCTGCATTCAATTCACTGCAGGGATATCTGGCCTTACTTCGAGTCAGAGCATCTCGGTGTCCATTCCACTTGAGGCCACAAACTCAGGGTCCCTCTCACCTACCTGTAGCTGAGAGAAGGCTCCTCTTGAGGTGCGTGTGGAATGTTGGTATTCCTCTTGAGTCGAAGCCAGGGACTAAGCTCTCATCTCGAGTTGATTTGGGGTCCACGGAGCCCTTTCGTGTTGCTCCAGTGACCTCAGGATCCCTCTAGACTTGAGACAGTGATCTTGGGTTTTCTCTGGAGTGCCATCAAGGAAATCAAGGCTCCTTTCACGTTTGATGTGGAACACGGAATTGCTCTGCACGCAGTGCAGGGGAATCGGGCCTCATCTCGCGGCGAGGGGGAAGTGTCATGGTTTTTCTCGAGTTGCGGCCAGAACCTGGGGTATATTCTCGAGTTACGACGGGGAGGGCCCTTCCAGACACGTGTTTGTTCAGCGACGTCAGGACTCCTGCCTAGGTGCTAGGGACACCTCGGGATTCTCCTCGAGTCTGGCATGGCAATTGGGACGCATCTCCACGTGAGGCGGGGGACCCAGGGTCCCTTTCCACGTGCCACAGGGATCCTGGGACTCCTATCCATTTTCAAGAGGAGTGAGGCATCGTCTCCTTTGGAAGCATTGATCTCCGCGGACCTCTCGAGATTTCAAAGGATGTGAGGCCTCCGGTCTCGATGAGGCGGAGAACTAGGTCTTTCTCTGTGGTCTCAACAGGGGATTCAGACATCCCTTCGTCTTGGGAGATGCAAGACGAGCCTGCATTCAATTCACTGCATGGATATCCGGCCTTACTTCGAGTCAGAGCATCTCGGTGTCCATTCCACTTGAGGCCACAAACTCAGGGTCCTCTCACATACCTGTAGCTGAGAGAAGCCTCCTCTTGAGGTGCTTGTGGAAAGTTGGTATTCCTCTTGAGTCGAAGCCAGAGACTAAACTCTCATCTCGAGTTGATTTGGGGTCCACGGAGCCCTTTCGTGTTGCTCCAGTGACCTCAGGATCCCTCTAGACTTGAGACAGTGATCTTGGGTTTTCTCTGGAGTGCTATCAAGGAAATCAAGGCTCCTTTCACGTTTGATGTGGAACACGGAATTGCTCTTCACGCAGTGCAGGGGAATCGGCGATCATCTCGCGGCGAGGGGGATGTCTCATGGATTTTCTTGAGTTCCGGCCGGAACCTGGGGTATATTCTCGAGTTACGACGGGGAGGGCCCTTCCAGACACGTGTTTGTTCAGCGACGTCAGGACTCCTGCCTAGGTGCGAGGGACAACTCGGGATTCTCCTCGAGTCTTGGCATGGCAATTGGGACGCGTCTCCACGTGAGTTGGGAGACCCAGTGTCCCTTTCTACGTGACACAAGGATCCTGGGACTCCTATCCATTTTCAAGAGGAGTCAGGCATCGTCTCCTTTGGAAGCATTGATCTCCGCGGACCTCTCGAGATTTCAAAGGATGTGAGGCCTCCGGTCTCGATGAGGCGTAGAACTAGGACCTTCTCTGTCGTCTCCACAGGGGATTCAGACAACCCTTCGTCTTGGGAGATGCAGGAGGAGCCTGCATTCAATTCAGTGCAGGGATATCTGGCCTTACTTCGAGTCAGAGCATCTCGGTGTCCATTCCACTTGAGGCCACAAACTCAGGGTCCCTCTCACCTACCTGTAGCTGAGAGAAGCCTCCTCTTGAGGTGCGTGTGGAATGTTGGTATTCCTCTTGAGTCGAAGCCAGGGACTAAGCTATCATCTCCAGTTGATTTGGGGTCCACGGAGCCCTTTCGTGTTGCTCCAGTGACCTCAGGATTCCTCTAGACTTGTGACAGTGATCTTGGGTTTTCTCTGGAGTGCCATCAAGGAAATCAAGGCTCCTTTCACGTTTGATGTGGAACACGGAATTGCTCTGCATGCAGTTCAGGGGAATCGGGCCTCATCTCGCGGCGAGGGGGAAGTCTCATATTTTTTCTCGAGATGCGGCCGAAACCTGATTTATATTCTCGAGTTATGACGGGGAGGGCCCTTCCAGACACGTGTTTGTTCAGCGACGTCAGGACTCCTGCCTAGGTGCGAGGGACACCTCGGGATTCTCCTCGAGTCTTGGCATGGCAATTGGGACGCGTCTCCACGTGAGGCGGGAGACCCAGGGTCCCTTTCTACGTGCCACAGGGATCCTGGGACTCCTATCCATTTTCAAGAGGAGTCAGGCATCGTCTCCTTTGGAAGCATTGATCTCCGCGGACCTCTCGAGATTTCAAAGGATGTGAGGCCTCCGGTCTCGATGAGGCGGAGAACTATGTCTTTCTCTGTGGTCTCCACAGGGGATTCAGACATCCCTTCGTCTTGGGAGATGCAAGACGAGCCTGCATTCAATTCACTGCAGGGATATCCGGCCTTACTTCGAGTCAGAGCATCTCGGTGTCCATTCCACTTGAGGCCACAAACTCAGGGTCCTCTCACATACCTGTAGCTGAGAGATGCCTCCTCTTGAGGTGCTTGTGGAAAGTTGGTATTCCTCTTGAGTCGAAGCCAGGGACTAAGATCTCATCTCGAGTTGATTTGGGGTCCACGGAGCCCTTTCGTGTTGCTCCAGTGACCTCAGGATCCTTCTAGACTTGAGACAGTGATCTTGGGTTTTCTCTGGAGTGCCATCAAGGAAATCAAGGCTCCTTTCACGTTTGATGTGGAACACGGAATTGCTCTGCACTCAGTGCAGGGGAATCGGGCCGCATCTCGCGGCGAGGGGGAAGTCTATTGGTTTTTCTTGAGTTCCGGCCGGAACATGGGGTATATTCTCGAGTTACGATGGGGAGGGCCCTTCCAGACACGTGTTTGTTCAGCGACGTCAGGACTCCTGCCTAGGTGCGAGGGACAACTCGGGATTTTCCTCGAGTCTTGGCATGGCAATTGGGACGCGTCTCCACGTGAGGCGGGAGACGCAGGGTCCCTTTCAACGTGCCACAGGGATCCTGGGACTCCTATCCATTTTCAAGAGGAGTCAGGCATCGTCTCCTTTGGAAGCATTGATCTCCTCAGACCTCTCGAGTTTTCAAAGGATGTGAGGCCTCCGGTCGCGATGAGGCGGAGAACTAGGTCTTTCTCTGTGGTCTCCACAGGGGATTCAGACATCCCTTCGTCTTGGGAGATGCAAGACGAGCCTGCATTCAATTCACTGCAGGGATATCGGGCCTTAGTTCGAGTCAGAGCATCTCGGTGTCCATTCCACATGAGGCCACAAACTCAGGGTCCCTCTCACCTACCTGTAGCTGAGAGAAGCCTCCTCTTGAGGTTCGTGTGGAATGTTGGTATTCCTCTTGAGTCGAAGCCAGGGACTAAGCTATCATCTCCAGTTGATTTGGGGTCCACGGAGCCCTTTCGTGTTGCTCCAGTGACCTCAGGATCCCTCTAGATTTGAGACAGTGATCTTGGGTTTTCTCTGGAGTGCCATCAAGGAAATCAAGGCTCCTTTCACGTTTGATGTGGAACACGGAATTGCTCTGCATGCAGTTCAGGGGAATCGGGCCTCATCTCGCGGCGAGGGGGAAGTCTCATATTTTTTCTCGAGATGCGGCCGAAACCTGATTTATATTCTCGAGTTATGACGGGGAGGGCCCTTCCAGACACGTGTTTGTTCAGCGACGTCAGGACTCCTGCCTAGGTGCGAGGGACACCTCGGGATTCTCCTCGAGTCTTGGCATGGCAATTGGGACGCGTCTCCACGTGAGGCGGGAGACCCAGGGTCCCTTTCTACGTGCCACAGGGATCCTGGGACTCCTATCCATTTTCAAGAGGAGTCAGGCATCGTCTCCTTTGGAAGCATTGATCTCCGCGGACCTCTCGAGATTTCAAAGGATGTGAGGCCTCCGGTCTCGATGAGGCGGAGAACTACGTCTTTCTCTGTGGTCTCCACAGGGGATTCAGACATCCCTTCGTCTTGGGAGATGCAAGACAAGCCTGCATTCAATTCACTGCAGGGATATCCGGCCTTACTTCGAGTCGGAGCATCTCGGTGTCCATTCCACTTGAGGCCACAGACTCAGGGTCCTCTCACATACCTGTAGCTGAGAGATGCCTCCTCTTGAGGTGCTTGTGGAAAGTTGGTATTCCTCTTGAGTCGAAGCCAGGGACTAAGCTCTCATCTCGAGTTGATTTGGGGTCCACGGAGCCCTTTGGTGTTGCTCCAGTGACCTCAGGATCCCTCTAGACTTGAGACAGTGATCTTGGGTTTTCTCTGGAGTGCCATCAAGGAAATCAAGGCTCCTTTCACGTTTGATGTGGAACACGGAATTGCTCTGCACTCAGTGCAGGGGAATCGGGCCGCATCTTGCGGCGAGGGGGAAGGCTCTTGGTTTTTCTTGAGTTCCGGCCGGAACATGGGGTATATTCTCGAGTTACGATGGGGAGGGCTCTTCCAGACACGTGTTTGTTCAGCGACGTCAGGACTCCTGCCTAGGTGCGAGGGACACCTCGGGATTCTCCTCGAGTCTTGGCATGGCAATTGGGACGCGTCTCCACATGAGGCGGGAGACCCAGGGTCCCTTTCCACGTGCCACAAGGATCCTGAGACTCCTATCCATTTTCAAGAGGAGTCAGGCATCGTCTCCTTTGGAAGCATTGATCTCCGCGGACCTCTCGAGTTTTCAAAGGATGTGAGGCCTCAGCTCGCGATGAGGCGGAGGACTAGGTCTTTCTCTGTGGTCTCCACAGCAGATTCAGACATCCCTTCGTCTTGGGAGATGCAAGACGAGCCTGCATTCAATTCACTGCTGGGATATCCGGCCTTACTTCGAGTCAGAGCATCTCGGTGTCCATTCCACTTGAGGCCACAAAATCAGGGTCCCTCTCACATACCTGTAGCTGAGAGAAGCCTCCTCTTGAGGTGCTTGTGGAAAGTTGGTATTCCTCTTGAGTCGAAGCCAGGGACTAAGCTCTCATCTCTAGTTGATTTGGGGTCCACGGAGCCCTTTCGTGTTGCTACAGTGACCTCAGGATCCCTCTAGACTTGAGACAGTGATCTTGGGTTTTCTCTGCAGTGCCATCAAGGAAATCAAGGCTCCTTTCACGTTTGATGTGGAACACGGAATTGCTCTGCACGCAGTGCAGGGGAATCAGGCCTCATCTCGCGGCGAGTGGGAAATCTCATGCTTTTTCTCGAGTTGCGGCCAGAACCTGGGGTATATTCTCGAGTTACGACGGGGAGGGCCCTTCCAGACACGTGTTTGTTCAGCGACGAGAGGACCCCTGCCTAGGTGCGAGGGACACCTCGGGATTCTCCTCGAGTCTTGGCATGGCAATTGGGACGCGTCTCCACGTGAGCCGGGAGACCCAGGGTCCCTTTGCATGTGCCACAGATATCCTGGGACTCCTATCCATTTTCAAGAGGAGTCAGGCATCGTCTCCTTCGGAAGTATTGATCTCAGCGGACCTCTCGAGTTTTCAAAGGATATGAGGCCTCCGTTCGCGAGGAGGCGGAGGACTAGGTCTTTCTCTGTGGTCTCCACAGGGGATTCAGAAAACCCTTCGTTTTGGGAGTTGCAAGACGAGCCTGCATTCAATTCACTGCAGGGATATCTGGTCTTACTTCGAGTCAGAGCATCTCGGTGTCCATTCCACTTGAGGCCACAAATTCAGGGTCCCTCTCACATACCTGTAGCTGAGAGAAGCCTCCTCTTGAGGTGCTTGTGGAAAGTTTGCATTCCTCTAGAGTCGAAGCCAGGGACTAAGCTCTCATCTCGAGTTGATTTGGGGTCCACAGAGCCCTTTCGTGTTGCTACAGTGACCTCAGGATCCCTCTAGACTTGAGACAGTGATCTTGGCTTTTCTCTGGAGTGCCATCAAGGAAATCAAGGCTCCTTTCACGTTTGATGTGGAACACGGAATTGCTCTGCATGCAGTGCAGGGGAATCGGGTCTCATGTCACGGCGAGGGGGAAGTCTCATGGTTTTTCTCGAGTTGCGGCCGGAACCTGGAGTATATTCTCGAGTTACGACGGGGAGGGCCCTTCCAGACACGTGTTTGTTCAGCGACATCAGGACTCCTGCCTAGGAGCGAGGGACACATCGGGATTCTCCTGGAGTCTTTGCATTGCAATTGGAACGCGTCTCCACGTGAGGCGGGAGACCCAGGGTCCCTTCGACGTGCCACAGATATCCTGGGACTCCTATCCATTTTCAAGAGGAGTCAGGCATCATCTCCTTCGGAAGTATTGATCTCAGCGGACCTCTCGAGTTTTCAAAGGATATGAGGCCTCCGGTCGCGAGGAGGCGGAGGACTAGGTCTTTCTCTGTGGTCTCCACAGGGGATTCAGGCAACCCTTCGTCTTGGGAGATGCAAGACGAGCCTGAATTCAATTCACTGCAGGGATATCCGGCCTTACTTCGACTCAGAGCATCTCGGTGTCCACTCCACTTGAGGCCACAAACTCAGGGTCCCTCTCACATACCTGTAGCTGAGAGAAGCCTCCTCTTGAGGTGCTTGTGGAAAGTTGGCATTCCTCTTGAGTCGAAGCCAGGGACTAAGCTCTCATCTCGAGTTGATTTGGGGTCCACAGAGCCATTTCTTGTTGCTCCAGTGACCACAGGATCCCTCTAGACTTGAGACAGTGATCTTGGGATTTCTCTGGAGTGGCATCAAGGAAATCAAGGCTCCTTTCACGTTTGATGTGGAACACGGAATTGCTCTGCACGCAGTGCAGGGGAATCAGGCCTCATCTCGCGGCGAGGGGGAAGTCTCATGGTTTTTCTCGAGTTGCGGCCGGAACCTGGGGTATATTCTCGAGTTACGACGGGGAGGGCCCTTCCAGACACGTGTTTGTTCATCGACGTCAGGACTCCTGCCTAGGTGCGAGGGACACCTCGGGATTCTCCTCGAGTCTTGGCATGGCAATTGGGACGGGTCTCCACATGAGACGGGAGACCCAGGGTCCCTTTTCACGGGTCACAGTGATCCTGGGACTCCTATCCATTTTCAAGAGGAGTCAGGCATCGTCTCCTTTGGAAGCATTGATCTCCCCAGACCTCTCGAGATTTCAAAGGATGTGAGGCCTCCAGTCGTGAAGAGGTGGAGAACTAGGTCTTCTCTGTTGTCTCCACAGGGGATTCAGACATCCCTTCGTCTTGGTAGATGCAAGACGAGCCTGCATTCAATTCACTGCAGGAATATCCGGCCTTACTTCGAGTCAGAGCATCTCGGTGTACATTCCACTTGAGGCCACAAACTCAGGGTCCCTCTCCCATACCTGTAGCTGAGAGAAGCTTCCTCTTGAGGTGCTTGTGGAAAGTTGGTATTCCTCTTGAATCCAAGCCAGGGACTAAGCTCTCATCTCGAGTTAATTTGGGGTCCAGGGAGCCCTTTCATGTTGCTCCAGTGACCTCAGGATCCCTCTAGACTTGAGACAGTGATCTTGGGTTTTCTCTGGAGTGCCATCGAGGAAATCAAGGCTCCTTTCACGTTTGATGTGGAACACGGAATTGCTCTGCACGCAGTGCAGGGGAATCAGGCCTCATCTCGCGGCGAGGGGGAAGTCTCATGGTTTTTCTCGAGTTGCGGCCGGAACCGGGGGTATATTCTCGAGTTACGACGGGGAGGGCCCTTGCAGACACGTGTTTGTTCAGCGACGTTAGGACTCCTGCCTAAGTGCGAGGGACACCTCGGGATTCTCCTCGAGTCTTGGCATGGCAATTGGGACGCGTCTCCACATGAGGCGGGAGACCCAGGGTCCCTTCCCACGTGCCACAGGGATCCTGGGACTCCTATCCATTTTCAAGAGGAGTCAGGCATCGTCTCCTTTGGAAGCATTGATCTCCGCGGACCTCTCGAGTTTTCAAAGGATGTGAGGCCTCCGGTCTCGATGAGGCGGAGGACTAGGTTTTTCTCTGTGGTCTCCACAGGGGATTCAGACATCCCTTCGTCTTGGGAGATGCAAGACGAGCCTGCATTCAATTCACTGCAGGGATATCCGGCCTTACTTCGAGTCAGAGCATCTCGGTGTCCATTCCACTTGAGGCCACAAACTCAGGGTCCCTCTCACATACTTGTAGCTGAGAGAAGACTCCTCTTGAGGTGCTTGTGGAAAGTTGGTATTCCTCTTGAGTCGAAGCCAGGGACTAAGCTCTCATCTCGAGTTGATTTGGGGTCCACAGGGCCCTTTCGTGTTGCTCCAGTAACCTCAGGATCCCTCTAGACTAGAGCCAGTGATCTTGGGTTTCCTCTGGAGTGCCATCAAGTAAATCAAGGCTCCTTTCAGGTTTGATTTGCAACACGGAATTGCTTTGCATGCAGTGCAGGGGAATCGGGCCTCATCACGCGGCGAGGGGGAAGTCTCATGGTTATTCTCGAGTTGCGGCCGGAACCTGGGGTATATTCTCGAGTTACGACGGGGAGGGCCCTTCCAGACACGTGTTTGTTCAGCGACGTCAGGACTCCTGCCTATGTGCGAGGGACACCTCGGGATTCTCCTCCAGTCTTGGCATGGCAATTGGGACGCGTCTCCTCGTGAGGCGGGAGACCCAGGGTCCCTTTCCACGTGCCACAGGGATCCTGGGACTTCTATCCATTTGCAAGAGGAGTCAGGCCTCGTCTCCTATGGAAGCATTGATCTGCCCGGACCTCTCGAGTTTTCAAAGGATGTGAGGCCTCCGTTCGCGTTGAGGCGGAGGACTAGGTCTTTCTCTGTGGTCTCCACAGGGGATTCAGACATCCCTTCGTCTTAGGAGATGCAAGATGAGCCTGCATTCAATTCACAGCAGGGATATCCGGCCTTACTTCCAGTCAGAGCATCTCGGTGTCCATTCCACTTGAGGCCACAAACTCAGGGTCCCTCTCACATACCTGTAGCTGAGAAAAGCCTCCTCTTGAGGTGCTTGTGGAAAGTTGGTATTCCTCTTGAGTCGAAGCCAGGGACTAAGCTCTCATCTCGAGTTGATTTGGGGTCCACGGAGCCCTTTCGTGTTGCTCCAGTGACCTCAGGATCCCTCTAGACTTGAGACAGTGATCTTGGGTTTTCTCTGGAGTGCCATCAAGGAAATCAAGGCTCCTTTCACGTTTGATGTGGAACACGGAATTGCTCTGCACGCAGTGCAGGGGAATCGGGCCTCATCTCGCGGCGAGGGGGAACTCTCATGGTTTTTCTCGAGTTGCGGCTGGAACCTGGGGTATTTTCTCGAGTTGCGACGGGGAGGGCCCTTCCAGACACGTGTTTGTTCAGCGACGTCAGGACTCGTGCCTAGGTGCGAGGGACACCTCGGGATTCTCCTCGAGTCTTGGCATGGCAATTGGGACGCGTCTCCACGTGAGGCGGGAGACCCAGGTTCCCTTTCCACGTGCCACAGGGATCCTGGGACTCCTATCCATTTTCAAGAAGAGTCAGGCATCGTCTCCTTTGGAAGCATTGATCTCCGCGGACCTCTCGAGTTTTCAAAGGATGTGAGGCATCCGGTCTCGATGAGGCGGAGGACTAGGTCTTTCTCTGTCGTCTCCACAGCGGACTCAGACATCCCTTCGTCTTGGGAGATGCAAGACGAGCCTGCATTCAATTCACTGCAGGGATATCCGGCCTTACTTCGAGTCAGAGCATCTCGGTGTCCATTCCACTTGAGGCCACAAACTCAGGGTCCCTCTCACATACCTGTAGCTGAGAGAAGCCTCCTCTTGAGGTGCTTGTGGAAAGTTGGTATTCCTCTTGAGTCGAAGCCAGGGACTAACCTCTCATCTCGAGTTGATTTGGGGTCCACGGAGCCCTTTCGTGTTGCTCCAGTGACCTCAGGATCCCTCTAGACTTGAGACGTGATCGTGGGTTTTCTCTGGAGTGCCATAAAGGAAATCAAGGCTCCTTTCACGTTTGATGTGGAACACGGAATTGCTCTGCACGCAGTGCAGGGGAATCGGGTCTCATCTCGCGGAGAGGGGGAAGTCTCATGGTTTTTCTCGAGTTGCGGCCGGAACCTCGGGTATATTCTCGATTTACGACGGGGAGGGCCCTTCCAGACACGTGTTTGTTCAGCGACGTCAGGACCCCTGCCTAGGTGCGAGGGACACCTCGGGAATCTCCTCGAGTCTTGGCATGGCAATTGGGATGCGTCTCCACGTGAGGCGGGAGACCCAGGGTCCCTTTCCACGTGCCACAGGGATCCTGGGACTCCTATCCATTTTTAAGAGGAGTCAGGCCTCGTCTCCTTTGGAAGCATTGATTTCCGCGGATCTCTCGAGTTCTCAAAGGATGTCAGGCCTCCGGTCGCGTTGAGGCGGAGAACTAGGTCTTTCTCTGTGGTCTCCAAGGGGATTCAGACATCCCTTCGTCGTGGGAGATGCAAGACGAGCCTGCATTCAATTCACTGCAGGGATATCCGGCCTTACTTCGAGTCAGAGCATCTCGGTGTCCATTCCACTTGAGGCCACAAACTCAGGGTCCCTCTCACATACCTGTAGCTGAGAGAAGCCTGCTCTTGAGGTGCTTGTGGAAAGTTGGTATTCCTCTTGAGTCGAAGCCAGGGACTAAGCTCTCATCTCGAGTTGATTTGGGGTCCACGGAGCCCTTTCGTGTTGCTCCAGTGACCTCAGGATCCCTCTAGACTTGAGACAGTGATCTTGGGTTTTCTCTGGAGTGCCGTCAAGGAAATCAAGGCTCCTTTCACGTTTGATGTGGAACACGGAATTGCTCTGCACGCAGTGCAGGGGAATCGGGCCTCATCTCGCGGCGAGGGGGAAATCTCATGGTTTTTCTCGAGTTGCCGCCGGAACCTGGGGTATATTCTCGAGTTAGGACGGGGAGGGCCCTTCCAGACACGTGTTTGTTCAGCGACGTCAGGACTCCTGCCTAGGTGCGAGGGACACCTCGGGAATCTCCTCGAGTCTTGGCATGGCAATTGGGATGAATCTAAACGTGAGTTGTGAGACCCAGGGTCCCTTTCCACGTGCCACAGGGATCCTGGGACTCCTATCCATTTTCAAGAGGAGTCAGGCATCGTCTCCTTTGGAAGCATTGATCTCCGCGGACCTCTCGAGTTCTCAAAGGATGTCAGACCTCCGGTCGTGTTGAGGCGGAGGACTAGGTCTTTCTCTGTGGTCTCCACAGGGGATTCAGACATCCCTTTGACTTGGGAGATGCAAGACGAGCCTGCATTCAATTCACTGCAGGGATATCCGGCCTTACTTCGAGTCAGAGCATCTCGGTGTCCATTCCACTTGAGGCCACAAACTCAGGGTCCCTCTCACATACATGTAGCTGAGAGAAGCCTCTTCTTGAGGTGCTTGTGGAAAGTTGGTATTCCTCTTGAGTCGAAGCCAGGGACTAAGCTCTCATCTCGAGTTGATTTGGGTTCCACGGAGCCCTTTCCTGTTGCTCCAGTGACCTCAGGATCCCTCTAGAATTGAGACAGTGATCTTGGGTTTTCACTGGAGTGCCATCAAGGAAATCAAGGCTCCTTTCACGTTTGATGTGGAACACGGAATTGCTCTGCATGCAGTGCAGGGGAATCGGGCCTCATCTCGCGGCGAGGGGGAAGTCTCATGGTTTTTCTCGAGTTGCGGCCGGATCCTGGGGTGTATTCTTGAGTTACGACCGGGAGGGCCCTTCCAGACACGTGTTTGTTCAGCGACGTCAGGACTCCTGCCTAGGTGCGAGGGACACCTCGGGATTCTCCTCGAGTCTTGGCATGGCAATTGGGACGCGTCTCCACGTGAGGCGGGAGACCCAGGGTCCCTTTCCACATGCCACAGGGATCCTGGGACTCCTATCCATTTTCAAGAGGAGTCAGGCATCGTCTCCTTTGGAACCATTGATCTCCGCGGACCTCTCGAGTATTCAAAGGATGTGAGGCCTCCGATCGCGATGAAGCGGAGGACTAGGTCTTTCTCTGTGTTCTCCACAGGGGTTTCAGACATCCCTTCGTCTTGGGAGATGCAAGACGAGCCTGCATTCATTCACTGCAGGGATATCCGGCCTTACTTCGAGTCAGAGCATCTCGGTGTCCATTCCACTTGAGGCCACAAACTCAGGGTCCCTCTCACATACCTGTAGCTGAGAGAAGCCTCCTCTTGAGGTGCTTGTGGAAAGTTGGTATTCCTCTTGAGTCGAAGCCAGGGACTAAGCTCTCATCTCGAGTTGATTTGGGGTCCACAGGGCCCTTTCGTGTTGCTCCAGTAACCTCAGGATCCCTCTAGACTAGAGCCAGTGATCTTGGGTTTCCTCTGGAGTGCCATCAAGTAAATCAAGGCTCCTTTCAGGTTTGATTTGGAACACGGAATTGCTTTGCACGCAGTGCAGGGGAATCGGGCCTCATCACGCGGCGAGGGGGAAGTCTCATGGTTATTCTCGAGTTGCGGCCGGAACCTGGGGTATATTCTCGAGTTACGACGGGGAGGGCCCTTCCAGACACGTGTTTGTTCAGCGACGTCAGGACTCCTGCCTATGTGCGAGGGACACCTCGGGATTCTCCTCCAGTCTTGGCATGGCAATTGGGACGCGTCTCCTCGTGAGGCGGGAGACCCAGGGTCCCTTTCCACGTGCCACAGGGATCCTGGGACTTCTATCCATTTGCAAGAGGAGTCAGGCCTCGTCTCCTATGGAAGCATTGATCTGCCCGGACCTCTCGAGTTTTCAAAGGATGTGAGGCCTCCGTTCGCGTTGAGGCGGAGGACTAGGTCTTTCTCTGTGGTCTCCACAGGGGATTCAGACATCCCTTCGTCTTAGGAGATGCAAGATGAGCCTGCATTCAATTCACAGCAGGGATATCCGGCCTTACTTCCAGTCAGAGCATCTCGGTGTCCATTCCACTTGAGGCCACAAACTCAGGGTCCCTCTCACATACCTGTAGCTGAGAAAAGCCTCCTCTTGAGGTGCTTGTGGAAAGTTGGTATTCCTCTTGAGTCGAAGCCAGGGACTAAGCTCTCATCTCGAGTTGATTTGGGGTCCACGGAGCCCTTTCGTGTTGCTCCAGTGACCTCAGGATCCCTCTATACTTGAGACAGTGATCTTGGGTTTTCTCTGGAGTTCCATCAAGGAAATCAAGGCTCCTTTCACGTTTGATGTGGAACACGGAATTGCTCTGCACGCAGTGCAGGGGAATCGGGCCTCATCTCGCGGCGAGGGGGAACTCTCATGGTTTTTCTCGAGTTGCGGCTGGAACCTGGGGTATTTTCTCGAGTTGCGACGGGGAGGGCCCTTCCAGACACGTGTTTGTTCAGCGACGTCAGGACTCGTGCCTAGGTGCGAGGGACACCTCGGGATTCTCCTCGAG
Organism: Dama dama; assembly: GCF_033118175.1. Taxonomy (NCBI): domain Eukaryota; kingdom Metazoa; phylum Chordata; class Mammalia; order Artiodactyla; family Cervidae; genus Dama; species Dama dama. The sequence continues at coordinate 2,427,271 of NW_026870884.1, forward strand.
TCTTGGCATGGCAATTGGGACGCGTCTCCACGTGAGGCGGGAGACCCAGGTTCCCTTTCCACGTGCCACAGGGATCCTGGGACTCCTATCCATTTTCAAGAAGAGTCAGGCATCGTCTCCTTTGGAAGCATTGATCTCCGCGGACCTCTCGAGTTTTCAAAGGATGTGAGGCATCCGGTCTCGATGAGGCGGAGGACTAGGTCTTTCTCTGTCGTCTCCACAGCGGACTCAGACATCCCTTCGTCTTGGGAGATGCAAGACGAGCCTGCATTCAATTCACTGCAGGGATATCCGGCCTTACTTCGAGTCAGAGCATCTCGGTGTCCATTCCACTTGAGGCCACAAACTCAGGGTCCCTCTCACATACCTGTAGCTGAGAGAAGCCTCCTCTTGAGGTGCTTGTGGAAAGTTGGTATTCCTCTTGAGTCGAAGCCAGGGACTAACCTCTCATCTCGAGTTGATTTGGGGTCCACGGAGCCCTTTCGTGTTGCTCCAGTGACCTCAGGATCCCTCTAGACTTGAGACGTGATCGTGGGTTTTCTCTGGAGTGCCATAAAGGAAATCAAGGCTCCTTTCACGTTTGATGTGGAACACGGAATTGCTCTGCACGCAGTGCAGGGGAATCGGGTCTCATCTCGCGGAGAGGGGGAAGTCTCATGGTTTTTCTCGAGTTGCGGCCGGAACCTCGGGTATATTCTCGATTTACGACGGGGAGGGCCCTTCCAGACACGTGTTTGTTCAGCGACGTCAGGACCCCTGCCTAGGTGCGAGGGACACCTCGGGAATCTCCTCGAGTCTTGGCATGGCAATTGGGATGCGTCTCCACGTGAGGCGGGAGACCCAGGGTCCCTTTCCACGTGCCACAGGGATCCTGGGACTCCTATCCATTTTTAAGAGGAGTCAGGCCTCGTCTCCTTTGGAAGCATTGATTTCCGCGGATCTCTCGAGTTCTCAAAGGATGTCAGGCCTCCGGTCGCGTTGAGGCGGAGAACTAGGTCTTTCTCTGTGGTCTCCACAGGGGATTCAGACATCCCTTCGTCGTGGGAGATGCAAGACGAGCCTGCATTCAATTCACTGCAGGGATATCCGGCCTTACTTCGAGTCAGAGCATCTCGGTGTCCATTCCACTTGAGGCCACAAACTCAGGGTCCCTCTCACATACCTGTAGCTGAGAGAAGCCTGCTCTTGAGGTGCTTGTGGAAAGTTGGTATTCCTCTTGAGTCGAAGCCAGGGACTAAGCTCTCATCTCGAGTTGATTTGGGGTCCACGGAGCCCTTTCGTGTTGCTCCAGTGACCTCAGGATCCCTCTAGACTTGAGACAGTGATCTTGGGTTTTCTCTGGAGTGCCGTCAAGGAAATCAAGGCTCCTTTCACGTTTGATGTGGAACACGGAATTGCTCTGCACGCAGTGCAGGGGAATCGGGCCTCATCTCGCGGCGAGGGGGAAATCTCATGGTTTTTCTCGAGTTGCCGCCGGAACCTGGGGTATATTCTCGAGTTAGGACGGGGAGGGCCCTTCCAGACACGTGTTTGTTCAGCGACGTCAGGACTCCTGCCTAGGTGCGAGGGACACCTCGGGAATCTCCTCGAGTCTTGGCATGGCAATTGGGATGAATCTAAACGTGAGTTGTGAGACCCAGGGTCCCTTTCCACGTGCCACAGGGATCCTGGGACTCCTATCCATTTTCAAGAGGAGTCAGGCATCGTCTCCTTTGGAAGCATTGATCTCCGCGGACCTCTCGAGTTCTCAAAGGATGTCAGACCTCCGGTCGTGTTGAGGCGGAGGACTAGGTCTTTCTCTGTGGTCTCCACAGGGGATTCAGACATCCCTTCGACTTGGGAGATGCAAGACGAGCCTGCATTCAATTCACTGCAGGGATATCCGGCCTTACTTCGAGTCAGAGCATCTCGGTGTCCATTCCACTTGAGGCCACAAACTCAGGGTCCCTCTCACATACATGTAGCTGAGAGAAGCCTCTTCTTGAGGTGCTTGTGGAAAGTTGGTATTCCTCTTGAGTCGAAGCCAGGGACTAAGCTCTCATCTCGAGTTGATTTGGGTTCCACGGAGCCCTTTCCTGTTGCTCCAGTGACCTCAGGATCCCTCTAGAATTGAGACAGTGATCTTGGGTTTTCACTGGAGTGCCATCAAGGAAATCAAGGCTCCTTTCACGTTTGATGTGGAACACGGAATTGCTCTGCATGCAGTGCAGGGGAATCGGGCCTCATCTCGCGGCGAGGGGGAAGTCTCATGGTTTTTCTCGAGTTGCGGCCGGATCCTGGGGTGTATTCTTGAGTTACGACCGGGAGGGCCCTTCCAGACACGTGTTTGTTCAGCGACGTCAGGACTCCTGCCTAGGTGCGAGGGACACCTCGGGATTCTCCTCGAGTCTTGGCATGGCAATTGGGACGCGTCTCCACGTGAGGCGGGAGACCCAGGGTCCCTTTCCACATGCCACAGGGATCCTGGGACTCCTATCCATTTTCAAGAGGAGTCAGGCATCGTCTCCTTTGGAACCATTGATCTCCGCGGACCTCTCGAGTATTCAAAGGATGTGAGGCCTCCGATCGCGATGAAGCGGAGGACTAGGTCTTTCTCTGTGTTCTCCACAGGGGTTTCAGACATCCCTTCGTCTTGGGAGATGCAAGACGAGCCTGCATTCATTCACTGCAGGGATATCCGGCCTTACTTCGAGTCAGAGCATCTCGGTGTCCATTCCACTTGAGGCCACAAACTCAGGGTCCCTCTCACATACCTGTAGCTGAGAGAAGCCTCCTCTTGAGGTGCTTGTGGAAAGTTGGTATTCCTCTTGAGTCGAAGCCAGGGACTAAGATCTCATCTCGAGTTGATTTGGGGTCCACGGAGCCCTTTCTTGTTGCTCCAGTGACCTCAGGATCCCAATAGACTTGAGACAGTGATCTTGGGTTTTCTCTGGAGTGCCATCAAGGAAATCAAGGCTCCTTTCACGTTTGATGTGGAACACGGAATTGCTCTGCACGCAGTGCAGGGGAATCGGGCCTCATCTCGGGGCGAGGGGGAAGTCTCATGGATTTTCTCGAGTTGCGGCCGGAACCTGGGGTATATTCTCGAGTTACGACGGGGAGGGCCCTTCCAGACACGTGTTTGTTCAGCGACGTCAGGACTCCTGCCTAGGTGCGAGGGACACCTCGGGATTCTCCTCGAGTCTTGGCATGGCAATTGGGACGCGTCTCCACGTGAGGCGGGAGACCCAGGGTCCCTTTCCACGTGCCACAGGGATCCTGGGACTCCTATCCATTTTCAAGAGGAGTCAGGCATCGTCTCCTTTGGAAGCATTGATCTCCGCAGACCTCTCGAGTATTCAAAGGATGTGAGGCCTCCGATCGCGATGAAGCGGAGGACTAGGTCTTTCTCTGTTGTCTCCTCAGGGGATTCAGACATCACTTCGTCTTGGGAGATGCAAGACGAGCCTGCATTCAATTCACTGCAGGGATATCCGGCCTTACTTCGAGTCAGAGCATCTCGGTGTCCATTCCACTTGAGGCCACAAACTCATGGGCCCTCTCACATACCTGTATCTGAGAGAAGCCTCCTCTTGAGGTGCTTGAGGAAAGTTGGTATTCCTCTTGAGTCGAAGCCAGGGACTAAGCTCTCATCTCGAGTTGATTTGGGGTCCATGGAGCCCTTTCCTGTTGCTCCAGTGACCTCAAGATCCCTCTAGAATTGAGACAGTGATCTTGGGTTTTCTCTGGAGTGCCATCAAGGAAATCAAGGCTCCTTTCACATTTTATGTGGAGCACGGAATTGCTCTGCTGCAGTGCAGGGCAATCGGGCCTCATCTCGCTGCGAGGGGGAAGTCTCATGGTTTTTCTCGAGTTGCGGCCGGAACCTGGGGTATATTCTCGAGTTACGACGGGGAGGGCCCTTCACACGTGTTTGTTCAGCGACGTCATGACTCCAGCCTAAGTGCGAGGGAAACCTTGGGATTCTCCTCGAGTCTTGGCATGGCAATTGGGACGCGTCTCCACATGAGGCGGGAGACCCAGGGTCCCTTTCCACGTGCCACAGGGATCCTGGGACTCCTATCCATTTTTAAGAGGAGTCAGGCCTCGTCTCCTTTGGAAGCATTGATTTCCGCGGATCTCTCGAGTTCTCAAAGGATGTCAGGCCTCCGGTCGCGTTGAGGCGGAGAACTAGGTCTTTCTCTGTGGTCTCCACAGGGGATTCAGACATCCCTTCGTCGTGGGAGATGCAAGACGAGCCTGCATTCAATTCACTGCAGGGATATCCGGCCTTACTTTGAGTCAGAGCATCTCGGTGTCCATTCCTCTTGAGGCCACAAACTCAGGGTCCCTCTCACATACCTGTAGCTGAGAGAAGCCTGCTCTTGAGGTGCTTGTGGAAAGTTGGTATTCCTCTTGAGTCGAAGCCAGGGACTAAGCTCTCATCTCGAGTTGATTTGGGGTCCACGGAGCCCTTTCGTGTTGCTCCAGTGACCTCAGGATCCCTCTAGACTTGAGACAGTGATCTTGGGTTTTCTCTGGAGTGCCATCAAGGAAATCAAGGCTCCTTTCACGTTTGATGTGGAACACGGAATGGCTCTGCACGCAGTGCAGGGGAATCGGGCCTCATCTCGCGGCGAGGGGGAAATCTCATGGTTTTTCTCGAGTTGCGGCCGGAACCTGGGGTATATTCTCGAGTTAGGACGGGGAGGGCCCTTCCAGACACGTGTTTGTTCAGCGACGTCAGGACTCCTGCCTAGGTGCGAGGGACACCTCGGGAATCTCCTCGAGTCTTGGCATGGCAATTGGGATGAATCTAAACGTGAGTTGTGAGACCCAGGGTCCCTTTCCACGTGCCACAGGGATCCTGGGACTCCTATCCATTTTCAAGAGGAGTCAGGCATCGTCTCCTTTGGAAGCATTGATCTCCGCGGACCTCTCGAGTTCTCAAAGGATGTCAGACCTCCGGTCGTGTTGAGGCGGAGGACTAGGTCTTTCTCTGTGGTCTCCACAGGGGATTCAGACATCCCTTCGACTTGGGAGATGCAAGACGAGCCTGCATTCAATTCACTGCAGGGATATCCGGCCTTACTTCGAGTCAGAGCATCTCGGTGTCCATTCCACTTGAGGCCACAAACTCAGGGTCCCTCTCACATACATGTAGCTGAGAGAAGCCTCTTCTTGAGGTGCTTGTGGAAAGTTGGTATTCCTCTTGAGTCGAAGCCAGGGACTAAGCTCTCATCTCGAGTTGATTTGGGTTCCACGGAGCCCTTTCCTGTTGCTCCAGTGACCTCAGGATCCCTCTAGAATTGAGACAGTGATCTTGGGTTTTCTCTGGAGTGCCATCAAGGAAATCAAGGCTCCTTTCACGATTGATGTGGAACACGGTATGGTTCTGCACGCTGTGCAGGGGTATCGGGCCACATCTCGCGGCGACGGGGAAGTATCATGGTTTTTCTCGAGTTGCGGCCGAAACCTGGGGTATATTCTCGAGTTACGACGGGGAGAGCCCTTCCAGACACGTGTTTGTTCAGCGACGTCAGGACTCCTGCCTAGGTGCGAGGGACACCTCGGGATTCTCCTCGAGTCTTGGCATGGCAATTGGGACGCGTCTCCACGTGAGGCGGGAGACCCAGGGTCCCTTTCCACGTGCCACAGGGATCCTGGGACTCATATCCATTTTCAAGAGGAGTCAGGCATCGTCTCCTTTGGAAGCATTGATCTCCGGGGACCTCTCGAGTTTTCAAAGGATGTGAGGCCTCCGTTCGCGTTGAGGCGTAGGACTAGGTCTTTCTCTCTGGTCTCCACAGGGGATTCAGACAACCCTTCGTCTTGGGAGATGCAAGACGAGCCTGCATTCAATTCACTGCAGGGATATCCGGCCTTACTTCGAGTCAGAGCATCTCGGTGTCCATTTCACTTGAGGCCACAAACTCAGGGTCCCTCTCACATACCTGTAGCTGAGAGAAGCCTCCTCTTGAGGTGCTTGTGGAAAGTTGATCTTCCTCTTGAGTCGAAGCCAGGGACTAAGCTCTCATCTCGAGTTGAATTGGGGTCCACGGAGCCCTTTCGTGTTGCTCCAGTGACCTCAGGATCCCTCTAGACTTGAGACAGTGATCTTGGGTTTTCTCTGGAGTGCCATCAAGGAAATCAAGGCTCCTTTCACGTTTGATGTGGAACACGGAATTGCTCTGCACGCAGTGCAGGGGAATCGGGCCTCATCTCGCAGCGAGGGGGAAGTCTCATGGTTTTTCTCGAGTTGCGGCCGGAACCTGGGGTATATTCTCGAGTTACGACGGGGAGGGCCCTTCCAGACACGTGTTTGTTCAGCGAAGTCAGGACTCCTGCCTAGATGCTAGGGATACCTCGGGATTCTCCTCTAGTCTTGGCATGGCAATTGGGACGCGTCTCCACGTGAGGCGGGTGACCCAGGGTCCCTTTCCACATGCCACAGGGATCCTGGGACTCCTATCCACTTTCAAGAGGAGTCAGTCATCGACTCCTTTGGAAGCATTGATCTCCGTGGACCTCTCGAGTTTTCGAAGGGTGTGAGGCCTCCGGTCGCGATGAGGCGGAGAATTAGGTCTTTCTCTATGGTCTCCACAGGGGATTCAGATATCCCTTCCTCTTTGGAGATGCAAGACGAGCCTGCATTCAATTCACTGCAGGGATATCCGGCCTTACTTCGAGTCAGAGCATCTCGGTGTCCATTCCACTTGAGGCCACAAACTCAGGGTCCCTCTCACATACTTGTAGCTGAGAGAAGCCTCCTCTTGAGGGGCTTGTGGAAAGTTCGTATTCCTCTTGAGTCGAAGCCAGGGATTAAGCTCTCATCTCAAGTTGATTTGATGTCCACGGAGCCCTTTCCTTTTGCTCCAGTGACCTCATGATCCCTCTAGACTTGAGACAGTGATCTTGGGTTTTCTCTGGAGTGCCATCAAGGAAATCAAGGCTCCTTTCATGTTTGATGTGGAACACGGAATTGCTCTGCATGCAGTGCAGGGGAATCGGGCCTCATGTCGCTGCGAGGGGGAAGTCTCATGGTTTTTCTCGAGTTGCGGCCGGAACCTGGGGTATATTCTCGAGTTACAACGGGGAGGGCCCTTCCAGACACGTGTTTGTTCAGCGACGTCAGGACTCCTGCCTAGTTGCGAGGGACACCTCGGGATTCTCCTCGAGTCTTGGCATGGCAATTGGGACGCGTCTCCACGTGAGGCGGGAGACCCAGGGTCCCTTCCCACGTGCCACAGAGATCCTGGGACTCCTATCCATTTTCAAGAGGAGTCAGGAATCGTCTCCTTTGGAAGCATTGATGTCCCCAACCTCTCGACTTTTCAAAGGATGTGAGGTCTCCGGTCACGATGAGGCGGAGGACTAGGTCTTTCTCTGTGGTCTCCACAGGGGATTCAGACATCCCTTCGTCTTGGGAGACGCAAGACGAGCTTGCATTCAATTCACTGCAGGGATATCTGGTCTTACTTCGAGTCAGAGCATCTCGGTGTCCATTCCACTTGAGGCCACAAACTCAGGGGCCCTCTCACATACCTGTAGCTGAGAGAAGCCTCCTCTTGAGGTGCTTGTAGAAAGTTGGTATTCCTCTTGAGGCGAAGCCAGGGACTAAGCTCTCATCTCGAGTTGATTTGGGGTCCAGGGAGCCCTTTCTTGTTGCTCCAGTGACCTCAGGATCCTTCTAGACTTGAGACAGTGATCTTGGGTTTTCTCTGGAGTGCCATCACGGAAATCAAGGCTCCTTTCACGTTTGATGTGGAACACGGAATTGCTCTGCACGCAGTGCAGGGGAATCGGGCCTCATCCAGCGGCGAGGGGGAAGTCTCATGGTTTTTCTCGAGTTGCGGCCGGAACCTGGGGTATATTCTCGAGTTACGACGGGGAGGGCCCTTCCAGACATGTGTTTGTTCAGCGACGTAGGTACTCCTGCCTAGGTGCGAGGGACACCTCGGGATTCTCCTCGAGTCTTGGCATGGCAATTGGGACGCGTCTCCACGTGAGGCGGGAGACCCAGGGTCCCTTTCCACGTGCCACAGGGATCCTGGGACTGCTATCCATTTTCAAGAGGAGTCAGGCATCGTCTCCTTTGGAAGCATTGATCTCCGCAGACCTCTCGAGTTTTCAAAGGATGTGAGGCCTCCGGTCGCGATGAGCCGGAGTACTAGGACTTTCTCTGTGGTCTCCACAGGGGATTCAGACATCCCTTCGTCTTGGGAGATGCAAGACGAGCCTGCATTCAATTCACTGCAGGGATATCCGGCCTTAATTCGAGTCAGAGCATCTCGGTGTCCCTTCCACTTGAGGCCACAAACTCAGGGTCCTTCTCACATACCTGTAGCTGAGAGAAGCCTACTCTTGAGGTGCTTGTGGAAAGTTGGTATTCCTCTTGAGTCGAAGCCAAGGAAAAGCTCTCATCTCGAGTTGATTTGGGGTCCACGGAGCCCTTTCGTGTTGCTCCAGTGACCTCAGGATCCCTCTAGACTTGAGACAGTGATCTTGGGTTTTCTTTGGAGTGCCATCAAGGAAATCAAGTCTCCTTTAACGTCTGATGTGGAACACGGAATTGCTCTGCAAGCAGTGCAGGGGAATCTGGCCTCATCTCACGGCGAGGGGGAAGTCTCATGGTTTTTCTCGAGAAGCGGCTGGAACCTGGGGAATATTCTCGAGTTACGACGGGGAGGGCCCTTCCAGAAACGTGTTTTTTCAGCGACGTCAGGACTCCTGCCTAGGTGCGAGGGACACCTCGCGATTCTCCTCGACTCTTGGCATGGCAATTGGGACGCGTCTCCACGTGAGGCGGAACCCCAGGGTCCCTTTCCACGTACCACAAGGATCCTGGGACTCCTATCCATTTTCAAGAGGAGTCAGGCATTCTCCTTTGGAAGCATTGATCTCCGCGGACCTCTCGAGTTTTCAAAGGATGTGAGGCCTCCGTTCGCAATGAGGGGGAGGACTAGGTCTTTCTCTGTGGTCTCCACAGGGGATTCAGACAACCCTTCGTCTTGGGAGATGCAAGACGAGCCTGCATTCAATTCACTGCAGGGATATCTGGCCTTACTTCGAGTCAGAGCATCTCCGTGTCCATTCCACTTGAGGCCACAAACTCAGGGTCCCTCTCACATACCTGTAGCTGAGAGAACCCTCCTCTTGAGGTGCTTCTGGAAAGTTGGTATTCCTTTTGAGTCGAATCCAGGGACTACGCTCTCATCTCGAGTTTATTTGTGGTCTACGGAGCCCTTTCCTGTTGCTACAGTGACCTCAGGATCCCTCTAGACTTCAGACAGCGGTCTTGGGTTTTCTCTGGAGTGCCATCAAGGAAATCAAGGTTCCTTTCACGTTTGACGTGGAACACGGAATTGCTCTGCATGCAGTGCAGGGGAATCGGGCCTCATCTCGCGGCGAGGGGGAAGTCTCATGGTTTTTCTCTAGTTGCGGCCGGAACCTGGGGTATGTTCTCGAGTTACGACGGGGAGGGCCCTTCCAGACACGTGTTTGTTCAGCGAAGTCAGGACTCCTGCCTAGGTGTGAGGCACAACTCGGGATTCTCCTCGAATCTTGGCATGGCAATTGGGACGCGACTCCACGTGAGGCGGGAGACCCAGGGTCCCTTTCCACGTGCCACAGGGATCCTGGGTCTCCTATCCATTTTCAAGAGGAGTCAGGCATCGTCTCCTTTGGAAGCATTGATCTCCGCGGACCTCTCGAGTTTTCAAAGGATGTGATGCCTCCGGTCGTGATGAGGCGGACTACTAGGTCTTTCTCTGTGGTCTCCACAGGGGATTCAGACATCCCTTCGTCTTGGGAGATGCAAGACGAGTCTGCATTCACTTCACTGCCGGGATATCCGGCCTTACTTCGAGTCAGAGCATCTCGGTGTCCATTCCACTTGAGGCCACAAACTCAGTGTCCCTCTCACATACCTGTAGCTGAGAGAAGCCTCCTCTTGAGGTGCTTGTGGAAAGGTGCTATTCCTCTTGAGTCGAAGCCAGGGACGAAGCTCTCATCTCGAGTTGATTTAGGGTCCATGGAGCCCTTTCCTGTTGCTCCAGTGACCTCAGGATCCCTCTAGCCTTGAGACAGTGATCTTGGATTTTCTCTGGAGTGCCATCAAGGAAACCAAGGCTCCTTTCACGTTTGATGTGGAACACGGAATTGCTCTGCACGCAGTGCAGGAGAATCGGGCCTCATCTCGCGGCGAGGGGGAAGTCTCATGGTTTTTCTCGAGTTGCGGCTGGAACCTGGGGTATTTTCTCGAGTTTCGACGGGGAGGGCCCTTCCAGACACGTGTTTGTTCAGCGAAGTCAGAACTGCTGCCTAGGTGCGAGGGACACCTCGGGATTCTCCTCGAGTCTTGGCATGGCAATTGGGAGGCGTCTCCACGTGAGGCGGGAGACCCAAGGTCCCTTTCCACGTGACACAGGGATCCTGGGACTCCTATCCATTTTCAAGAGGAGTCAGGCATCGTCTCCTTTGGAAGCATTGATCTCCGTGGACCTCTCGAGTTTTCAAAGGATGTGACGCCTCCGGTCGTGATGAGGCGGAGAACTAGGTCTTTCTCTGTGGTCTCCACAGGGGATTCAGACATCCCTTCGTATTGGGAGATGCAAGACGAGCCTGCATTCAATTCACTGCAGGGATATCCGGCCTTACTTCTAGCCAGAGCATCTCGGTGTCCATTCCACTTGAGGCCACAAACTCAGGGTCCCTGTCACATACCTGTAGCTGAGAGAAGCCTCCTCTTGAGGTGCTTGTGGCAAGTTGATATGACTCTTGAGTCGAAGCCAGGGACTAAGCTCTCATCTCGAGGTGATTTGGGGTCCACGGAGCCCTTTTGTGTTGCTACAGTGACCTCAGGATCCCTCTAGACTTGAGACAGTGATCTTGGGTTTTCTCTGGAGTGCCATCAAGGAAATCAAGGCTCCTTTCACGTTTGATGTGGAACACGGAATTGCTCTGCATGCAGTGCAGGGGAATCGGGCCTCATCTCACGGCGAGGGGGAAGTCTCATGGTTTTTCTCGAATTGCGGCCGGAACCTGGGGTATATTCTCGAGTTACGCCGGGGAGGGCCCTTCCAGACACGTGTTTGTTCAGCGACGTCAGGACCCCTGCCTAGGTTCGAGAGACACCTCGGGATTCTCCTCGAGTTTTGGCATGGCAATTGGGACGCGTCTCCACGTGAGGCGGGAGACCCAGTGTCCCGTTCCACGTGCCACAGGGATCCTGGGACTCCTATCCATTTTCAAGAGGAGTCAGGCATCGTCTCCTTTGGAATCATTGATCTCCGCGGACCTCTCGAGTTTTCAAAGGATGTGAGGCCTCTGGTCGCGAGGAGACGGAGAACTATGTCTTTCTCTGTGGTCTCCACAGGGGAATCAGACATCCCTTCGTCTTGGGAGATGCAAGACGAGCCTGCATTCAATTCACTGCAGGGATATCTGGCCTTACTTCGAGTCAGAGCATCTCGGTGTCCATTCCACTTGAGGCCACAAACTCAGGGTCCCTCTCACATACCTGTAGCTGAGAGAAGCCTCCTCTTGAGGTGCTTGTGGAAAGTTGGTATTCCCCTTGAGTCGAAGCCAGGGACTAAGCTCTCATCTCGAGTTGATTTAGGGTCCATGGAGCCCTTTCCTGTTGCTCCAGTGACCTCAGGATCCCTCTAGAATTGAGACAGTGATCTTGGGTTTCTCTGGAGTGCCATCAAGGAAATCAAGGCTCCTTTCACGTTTGATGTGGAACACGGAATTGCTCTGCACGCTGTGCAGGGGAATCGGGCCTCATCTCGCGGCGAGGGGGAAGTCTCATGGTTTTTCTCGAGTTGCGGCCGGAACCTGGGGTACATTCTAAAGTTACTACGGGGAGGGGCCTTCCAGACACATGTTTGTTCAGCGAAGTCAGGACTCCTGCCTAGGTGCGAGGGACAACTCGGGATACTCGTCGAGTCTTGGCATGGCAATTGGGACGGGTCTCCACGTGAGGCGAAAGACCCAGTGTCTGTTTCAAAGTGCCAAAGGGATCCTGAGACTCGTATCCATTTTCAAGAAGAGACAGGCATCGTCTCCTGTGGAAGCATTGATCTTCGCGGACCTGTCGAGTTTTCAAAGGATGTGAGGCCTTCGGTCGCGATGAGGCGGAGAACTAGGTCTTTCTCTGTGGTCTCCACAGGGGATTCAGACATCACTTCGTCTTGGGAGATGCAAGACGAGCATGCATTCAATTCACTGCAGGGATATCCGGCCTTACTTCGCGTTAGAGCATCTCGGTGTCCATTCCACTTGAGGCCACAAACTCAGGGTCCCTCTCACATACCTGTAGCTGAGAGAAGCCTCCTCTTGAGGTGCTTGTGGAAAGTTGGTATTCCTCTTGAGTTGAAGCCAGGGACTAAGCTCTCATCTCGAGTTGATTTAGGGTCCATGGAGCCCTTTCCTGTTGCTCCAGTGACCTCAGGATCCCTCTAGAATTGAGACAGTGATCTTGGGTTTCTCTGGAGTGCCATCAAGGAAATCAAGGCTCCTTTCACGTTTGATGTGGAACACGGAATTGCTCTGCACGCTGTGCAGGGGAATCGGGCCTCATCTCGCGGCGAGGGGGAAGTCTCATGGTTTTTCTCGAGTTGCGGCCGGAACCTGGCGTACATTCTAAAGTTACTACGGGGAGGGGCCTTCCAGACACGTGTTTGTTCAGCGAAGTCAGGACTCCTGCCTAGGTGCGAGGGACACCTCGGGATACTCGTCGAGTCTTGGCATGGCAATTGGGACGGGTCTCCACGTGAGGCGGAAGACCCAGTGTCTCTTTCCACGTGCCAAAGGGATCCTGAGACTCGTATCCATTTTCAAGAAGAGACAGGCATCGTCTCCTGTGGAAGCATTGATCTTCGCGGACCTGTCGAGTTTTCAAAGGATGTGAGGCCTTCGGTCGCGATGAGGTGGAGAACTAGGTCTTTCTCTGTGGTCTCCACAGGGGATTCAGACATCACTTCGTCTTGGGAGATGCAAGACGAGCATGCATTCAATTCAATGCAGGGATATCCGGCCTTACTTCGCGTCAGAGCATCTCGGTGTCCATTCCACTTGAGGCCACAAACTCAGGGTCCCTCTCACATACCTGTAGCTGAGAGAAGCCTCCTCTTGAGGTGCTTGTGTAAAGTTGGTATTCCTCTTGAGTTGAAGCCAGGGACTAAGCTCTCATCTCGAGTTGATTTGGGGTCCTTGGAGCACATTCCTGTTGCTACAGTGTCCTCAGGATCCCTCTAGACTTGAGACAGTGATCTTGGGTTTTCTCAGGAGTGCCATCAATAAAAGCAGGGCTCCTTTCACGTTTGATGTCAATCACGGAATTGTGCTGCACGCAGTGCAGGGGAATCGGGCCTCATCTCGCGGCGAGGGGTAAGTCTCATGGTTTTTCTCGAGTTGCGGCCGGAACCTGGGGTATATTCTCGAGTTATGACGGGGAGGGCCCTTCCAGACACGTGTTTGTTCAGCGACGTCAGGACTCCTGCCTAGGTGCGAGGGAGACCTCGGGATTCTCCTCGAGTCTTGGCATGGCAATTGGGACGCATCTTCACATGAGGCGGAAGACCCAGTGTCCCTTTCCACGTGCCACAGGGATCCTGGGACTCCTATCCATTTTCAAGAGGAGTCAGGCATCGTCTCCTTTGGAAGCATTGATCTCCGCGGACCTCTCGAGTTTTCAAAGTATGTGAGGCCTCCGGTCGTGATGAGGCGGAGAACTAGGTCTTTCTCTGTGGTCTCCACAGGGGATTCAGGCACCCCTTCGTCTTGGGAGATGCAAGGCGAGCCTGCATTCAGTTCACTGCAGGGATATCCGGCCTTACTTCGAGTCAGAGCATCTCCGTGTCCATTCCACTTGAGGCCACAAACTCAGGGTCCCTCTCACATACCTGTAGCTGAGAGAAGCCTCCTCTTGAGGTGCTTGTGGAAAGGTGCTATTCCTCTTGAGTCGAAGCCAGGGACGAAGCTCTCATCTCTAGTTGATTTGGGGTCCAAGTAGACCTTTCGTTTTGTTACAGTGACCTCAGGATCCCTCTAGCCTTGAGACAGTGATCTTGGATTTTCTCTGGAGTGCCATCAAGGAAATCAAGGCTCCTTTCACGTTTGATGTGGAACACGGAATTGCTCTGCACGCAGTGCAGGGGAATCGGGCCTCATCTCGCGGCGAGGGGGAAGTCTCATGGTTTTTCTCAAGTTGCGGCTGGAACCTGGGGTATTTTCTCGAGTTTCGACAGGGAGGGCCCTTCCAAACACGTGTTTGTTCAGCGACGTCAGGACTGCTGCCTAGGTGCGAGGGACACCTCGGGATTCTCCTCGAGTCTTGGCATGGCAATTGGCAGGCGTCTCCACGTGAGGCGGGAGACCCAAGGTCGCTTTCCACGTGACACAGGGATCCTGGGACTCCTATATTTTCAAGAGGAGTCAGGCATCGTCTCCTTTGGAAGCATTGATCTCCGTGGACCTCTCGAGTTTTCAAAGGATGTGACGCCTCCGGTCGTGATGAGGCGGAGAACTAGGTCTTTCTCTGTGGTCTCCACAAGGGATTCAGACATCCCTTCGTCTTGGGAGATGCAAGACGAGCCTGCATTCAATTCACTGCAGGCATATCCGGCCTTACATCTAGCCAGAGCATCTCGGTGTCCATTCCACTTGAGGCCACAAACTCAGGGTCCCTCTCACATACCTGTAGCTGAGAGAAGCCTCTTCTTGAGGTGCTTGTGGCAAGTTGATATGACTCTGGAGTCGAAGCCAGGGAGTAAGCTCTCATCTCGAGGTGATTTTGGGTCCACGGAGCCCTTTTGTGTTGCTACAGTGACCTCAGGATCCCTCTAGACTTGAGACAGTGATCTTGGGTTTTCTCTGGAGTGCCATCAAGGAAATCAAGGCTCTTTTCACGTTTGATGTGGAACACGGAATTGTTCTGCACGCAGTGCAAGGGAATCGGGCCTCATCTCGCGGCGAGGGGGAAGTCTCATGGTTTTTCTCGAGTTGCGGCCGGAACCTGGGGTATATTCTCGAGTTACGACGGGGAGGGCCCTTCCAGACACGTGTTTGTTCAGCGACGTCAGGACCCCTGCCTAGGTTCGAGGGACACCTCGGGATTCTCCTCGAGTTTTGGCATGGCAATTGGGACGCGTCTCCACGTGAGGCGGGAGACCCAGGGTCCCTTTCCAAGTGCCACAGGGATCCTGGGACTCCTATCCATTTTCAAGATGAGTCAGGCATCGTCTCCTTTGGAATCATTGATCTCCGCAGACCTTTCGAGTTTTCAAAGGATGTGAGGCCTCTGGTCGCGAGGAGGCGGAGAACTATGTCTTTCTCTGTGGTCTCCACAGGGGAATCAGACATCCCTTCGTCTTGGGAGATGTAAGACTAGCCTGCATTCAATTCACTGCAGGGATATCCGGCCTTACTTCGCGTCAGAGCATCTCGGTGTCCATTCCACTTGAGGCCACAAACTCAGGGTCCCTCTCACATACCTGCAGCTGAGAGAAGCCTCCTCTTGAGGTGCTTGTGTAAAGTTGGTATTCCTCTTGAGTTGAAGCCAGGGACTAAGCTCTCATCTCAAGTTGATTTGGGGTCCTTGGAGCCCTTTCCTGTTGCTACAGTGTCCTCAGGATCCCTCTAGACTTGAGACAGTGATCTTGGGTTTTCTCAGGAGTGCCATCAATAAAAGCAGGGCTCCTTTCACGTTTGATGTCAATCACGGAATTGTGCTGCACGCAGTGCAGGGGAATCGGGCCTCATCTCGCGGCGAGGGGTAAGTCTCATGGTTTTTCTCGAGTTGCGGCCGGAACCTGGGGTATATTCTCGAGTTACGACGGGGAGGGCCCTTCCAGAGACGTGTTTGTTCAGAGACGTGTTTGTTCAGCGACGTCAGGACTACTGCCTAGGTGCGAGGGACACCTCGGGATTCTCCTCGAGTCTTGGCATGGCAATTGGGACGAGTCTCCACGTGAGGCGGGAGACCCAGTGTCCCTTTCCACGTGCCACAGGGATCCTGGGACTCCTATCCATTTTCAAGAGTAGTCAGGCATCGACTCCTTTGGAAGCACTGATCTCCGCGATCCTCTCGAGTTTTCAAAGGATGTGAGGCCTCCGGTCGCAATGAAGCGGAAAATTAGGTCTTTCTCTGTGGTCTCCACAGGGCATTCAGACATCCCTTGTTTTGGGAGATGCAAGACGAGCCTGCATTCAATTCACGTCAGGGATATCCGTCCTTACTTTGAGTCAGAGCATCTCGGTGTCCATTCCACTTGAGGCCACAAACTCAGGGTCCCTCTCACTTACCTGTAGCTGAGAGAAGCCTCCTCTTGAGGTGCTTGTGAAAAGTTGGTATTCCTCTTGAGTCGAAGCCAGGGACTAAGCTCTCATCTCGAGTTGATTTGGGGTCCACGGAGCCCTTTCGTGTTGCTCCAGTGACCTCAGGATCCCTCTAGACTTGAGACAGTGATCTTGGGTTTTCTCTGGAGTGCCATCAAGGAAATCAAGGCTCCTTTCACGTTTGATGTGGAACACGGTATTGCTCTGCACGCAGTGCAGTGGAATCGGGCCTCATCTAGCGGCGAGGGGGAAGTCTCATGGTTTTTCTCGAATTGCGGCCGGAACCTGGGGTATATTCTCGAGTTACGACGGGGAGGACCCTTCCAGACACGTGTTTGTTCAGCGACGTCAGGACTCCTGCCTAGGTGCGAGGGACAACTCGGGATTCTCCTCGAGTCTTGGCATTGCAATTGGGACGCGTCTCCACGTGAGGCGGGAGACCCAGGGTCCCTTTCCACGTGGCACAGATATCCTGGGACTCCTATCCATTTTCAAGAGGGGTCAGGCATCGTCTCCTTCGGAAGTATTGATCTCAACGGACCTTTCGAGTTTTCAAAGGATACGAGGCCTCCGGTCGAGAGGAGGCGGAGGACTAGGTCTTTCTCTGTGGTCTCCACAGGGGATTCCTACAACCCTTCGTCTTGGGAGATGCGGGACGAGCCTGCATTCAATTCACTGCAGGGATATCCGGCCTTACTTCGAGTCAGAGCATCTCGGTGTCCATTCCACTTAAGGCCACAAACTCAGGAGCCCTCTGACATACCTGTAGCTGAGAGAAGCCTCCTCTTGAGGTGCTTGTGGAAAGTTGGTATTCCTGTTGAGTCGAAGCCAGGGACTAAGCTCTCATCTCGAGTTGATTTGGGGTCGAGGGAGCCCTTTCTTGTTGCTCCAGTGACCTCAGGATCCCCCTAGACTTGAGACAGTGATCTTGGGTTTTCTCTGGAGTGCCATCAATAAAATCAAGGCTCCTTTCACGTTTGATGTGGAACACGGAATTGCTCTGCATGCAGTTCAGGGGAATCGGGCCTCATCTCGCGGCGAGGGGGAAGTCTCATGGTTTTTCTCGAGTTGCGGACGGAACCTGTGGAATATTCTCGATTTAGGACGGGGAGGGCCCTTCCAGACACGTGTTTGTTCAGCGACGTCAGGACTCCTGCCTAGGTGCGAGGGACACCGCGGGATTCTCCTCGAGTCTTGGCATGGCAATTGGGACGCGTATCCACGTGAGGCAGGAGACCCAGGGTCCCTTTCCACATGCCACAGGGATCCTGGGACGCCTATCCATTTTCAAGAGGAGTCAGGCATCGTCTCCTTTGGAAGCATTGATCTCCGCGGACCTCTCGAGTTTTCAAAGGATGTGAGGCCTCCGGTCTCGATGAGGCGGAGGACTAGGTCTTTCTCGGTGGTCTCCACAGGGGATTCAGACATCCCTTCGTCTTGGGAGATGCAAGACGAGCCTACATTCAATTCACTGCAGGGATATCCTGCCTTACTTCGAGTCAGAGCATCTCGGTGTCCATTCCACTTGAGGCCACAAACTCAGGGTCCCTCTCACATACTTGTAGCTGAGAGAAGCCTCCACTTGAGGTGCTTGTGGAAAGTTGGTATTCCTCTTGAGTCGAAGCCAGGGACTAAGCTCTCATCTCAAGTTGATTTGGGGTCCACAGAGCCCTTTCGTGTTGCCTCAGTGACCTCAGGATCCCTCTAGACTTGAGACAGTGATCTTGGGTTTTCTCTGGAGTGCCATCAAGGAAATCAAGGCTCCTTTCACGTTTGATGTGGAACACGGAATTGCTCTGCATGCAGTGCAGGGGAATCGGGCCTCATCTCGCGGCGAGGGGGAAGTGTCATAGTTTTTCTCGAGTTGCGGCCGGAACCTGTGGTATATTCTCGAGTTACGACGGGGAGGGCCCTTCCAGACACGTGTTTGTTCAGCGACGTCAGGACTCCTGCCTAGGTGCGAGGGACACCTCAAGATTCTCCTCGATTCTTGGCATGGCAATTGGGACGCGTCTCCACGTGAGGCGGGAGACCCAGTGTCCCTTTCCACGTGCCACGCGGATCCAGGGACTCCTATCCATTTTCAAGAGGAGTCAGGCATAGTCTCCTTTGGAAGCATTGACCTCCGCGGACCTCTCAAGTTTTCAAAGGATGTGAGGCCTCCGGTCGCGATGAGGCGGAGATCTAGGTCTTTCTCTGTGGTCTCCACAGGGCATTCAGACATCCCTTCGTCTTGGGAGATGCAAGACGAGCCTGCATTCTATTCACTGCAGGGATATCCAGCCTTACTTCGAGTCAGAGCTTCTCGGTGTCCATTCCACTTGAATCCCCAACTCAGGGCCCTCTCACATAACTTTATCTGAGAGAAGCCTCCTCTTGAGGTGCTTGTGGAAAGTTGCTATTCCTATAGAGTCGAAGCCAGTGACTAAGCTCTCATCACGAGTTGATTTGGGGTCCATGGACCCATTTCGTGTTGCTACAGTGACCTCAGGATCCCTCTAGACTTGAGACAGTGATCTCGGGTTTTCTCTGGAGTGCCATCAAGGAAATCAAGGCTCCTTTCACGTTTGATGTGGAACACGGAATTGCTCTGCACGCAGTGCAGGGGAATCGGGCCTCATCTCGCGGCGAGGGGGAAGTCTGATGGTTTTTCTCAAGTTGCGGCCGGAACCTGGGGTATATTCTCGAGTTACGACGGGGAGGTCCGTTCCAGACACGTGTTTGTTCAGCGACGTCAGGACTCCTGCGTCGGTGCGAGGGACACCTCGGGATTCTCCTCGAGTCTTGGCATGGCAATTGGGACGCGTCTCCACGTGAGGCGGGAGATCCAGGGTCCCTTTCCATGTGCCACAGGGATCCTGGGACTCCTATCCATTTTCAAGAGGAGTCAGGCATCGTCTCCTTTGGAAGCATTGATCTCCGCGGACCTCTCGAGTTCTCAAAGGATGTGAGGACTCACGTCGCGATGAGGCGGAGAACAATGTCTTTCTCTATGGTCTCCACAGGGGATTCATACATCCCTTCTTCTTAGGAGATGCAAGACGAGCCTGCATTCAATTCACTGCAGGGATATCCGGCCTTTATTCGAATCAGTGCATCTCGGTGTCCATTACATTTGAGGCCACACACTCAGGGTCCCTCTCACATAAATGTAGCTGAGAGAAACCTCATCTTGAGGTGCTTGTGGAAAGTTGGTATTCCTCTTGAGTCGAAGCCAGGGAGTAAGCTCTCATCTCGAGTTGATTTGGGGTCCACGGAGCTCTTTCGTGTTGCTACAGTGACCTCAGGATCCCTCTAGACTTGAGACAGTTATCTTGGATTTTCTCTGGAGTGCCATCAAGGAAATCAAGGCTCCTTTCACGTTTGATGTGGAACACGCAATTGCTCTGCACGCAGTGCAGCGGAATCGGGCCTCATCTCGCGCCGAGGGGGAATTCTCATGGTTTTTGTCGAGTTGCGGCCGGAACCTGGGGTTTGTTCTCGAGTTACGACGGGGAGGGCCCTTCCATACACGTGTTTATTCAGCGACGTCAGGACTCGTGTCTAGGTGCGAGGGAACCTCTGGATTCTCCTCGAGTCTTGGCATGGCATTTGGGACGCGTCTCCACGTGAGGCGGGGACCCAGGGTCCCTTTCCACGTGCCACAGGGATCCTGGGACTCCTATCCATTTTCAAGAGGAGTCAGGCATCGTCTCCTTTGGAAGCATTGATCTCCGCAGTCCTCTCAAATTTTCAAAGGATGTGAGGCCTCTGGTCTCGATGAGGCGGAGGAGTAGGTCTTCCTCTTTTGTCTCCACAGGGGATTCAGACATCCCTTCATCTTGGGAGATGCAAGACGAGCCTGCATTCAATTCACTGCAGGGATATCTGGCCTTACTTCAAGTCAGAGCATCTCGGTGTCCATTCCACTTGAGGCCACAAATTCAGGGTCCCTCTCACATACCTGTAGCTGAGAGAAGCCTCCTCTTGAGGTGCTTGTGGAAAGTTGGTATTCCTCTTGAGTCGAAGCCAGGGTCTAAGCTCTCATCTCGAGTTGATTTGGGGTCCACGGAGCCCTTTCGTGTTACTGCAGTGACCTCAGGATCCCTCTAGACTTGAGACAGTGATCTTGGGGTTTCTCTGGAGTGCCATCAAGGAAATCAAGGCTCCTTTCACGTGTCATGTGGAACACGGAATTGCTCTGCACGCAATGCAGGGGAATCGGGCCTCATCTCGCGGCGAGGGGGAAGTCTCATGGTTTTTCTCGAGTTGCGGCCGGAACCTGGGGTATATTCGCGAGTTACGACGGGGAGGGCCCTTCCAGACACGTGTTTGTTCAGCGACGTCAGGACTCCTGCCAAGGTGCGAGGGACACCTCGGGATTCTCCTCGAGTCTTGGCATGGCAATTGGGACGCGTCTCCACGTGAGGCGGGAGACCTAGGGTACCTTTCCACGTGCCACAGGGATCCTGGGACTCCTATCCATTTTCAAGAGGAGTCAGGCATCATCTCCTTTGGAAGCATTGATCTCCGCAGACCTCTCGAGTTTTCAAAGGATGTGAGGCCTCCGGTCGCGATGAGGCCGAGGACTAGGTCTTTCTCTGTCGTCTCCACAAGGGATTCAGACATCCCTTCGACTTGGGAGATGCAAGACGAGCCTGCATTCAATTCACTGCAGGGATATCCGGCCTTACTTCGAGTCAGAGCATCTCGGTGTCCATTCCACTTGAGGCCACAAACTCATGGTCCCTCTCACATACCTGTAGCTGAGAGAAGCCTCCTCTTGAGGTGCTTGTGGAAAGGTGGTGTTCCTCTTGAGTAGAAGCCAAGGACTAAGCTCTCATCTCGAGTTGACTTGGGGTCCACGGAGCCCTTTCGTGTTGCTCCAGTGACCTCAGGACCCCTCTAGACTTGAGACAGTGATCTTGGGTTTTCTCTGGAGTGCCATCAAGGAAATCAAGGCTCCTTTCACGTTTGATGTGGAACACGGAATTGCTTTGCTCGCAGTGCAGGGGAATCGGGCCTCATCTTGCCGCGAGGGGGAAGTCTCATGGTTTTTCTCGAGTTGCGGCCGGAACCTGGGGTATATTCTGGAGTTACGACGGGGAGGGCCCTTCCAGACACGTGTTTGTTCAGCGACGTCAGGACTCCTGCCTAGGTGCGAGGGACACCTCGCGATTCTCCTCGAGTCTTGGAATGGCAATTGGGACCCGTCTCCACGTGAGGCGGGAGACCCAGGGTCCCTTTCCACGTGCTACAGGGATCCTGGGACTCCTATCCATTTTCAAGAGGAGTCAGGCATCGTCTCCTTTGGAAGCATTGATCTCCGTGGACCTCTCGAGTTTTCAAAGGATTAGAGGCCTCCGGTCGCGATGAGGCGGAGAACTAGGTTTTCTCTGTGGTCTCCACAGTGGATTCAGACATCCCTTCGTCTTGGGAGATGCAAGACGAGCCTGCATTCAATTCACAGCAGGGATATCCGGCCTTACTTCGAGTCAGAGCATCACAGTGTCCATTGCACTTGAGGCCACAAACTCAGGGTTTCTCTCACATACCTGTATCTCAGAGAAGCCTCCTCTTGAGGTGCTTGTGGAAAGTTGGTATTCCTCTAGAGTAGAAGCCACGGACGAAGCTCTCATCTCGAGTTGATTTGGGGTCCACGGAGCCCTTTCGTGTTGCTACAGTGACCTCAGGATCCCTCTCGACTTGAGACAGTGATCTTGGGTTTTCTTTGGAGTGCCATCAAGGAAATCAAGTCTCCTTTAACGTCTGATGTGGAACACGGAATTGCTCTGCACGCAGTGCAGGGGAATCTGGCCTCATCTCACGGCGAGGGGGAAGTCTCATGGTTTTTCTCGAGAAGCGGCTGGAACCTGGGGAATATTCTCGAGTTACGACGGGGAGGGCCCTTCCAGACACGTGTTTGTTCAGCGACGTCAGGACTCCTGCCTAGGTGCGAGGGACACCTCGCGATTCTCCTCGAGTCTTGGCATGGCAATTGGGACGCGTCTCCACGTGAGGCGGGAGACCCAGGGTCCCTTTCCACGTGCCACAGGGATCCTGGGATTCCTATCCATTTTCAAGAGGAGTCAGGCATCGTCTCCTCTGGAAGCTTTGTTCTGCGTGGACCTCTCGAGTTTTCAAAGGATGTGAGGCATCCGGTCGCGATGAGGCCGAGAACTAGGTCTTTCTCTGTGGTCTCCACAGGGGATTCAGACATCCCTTCGTCTTGGGAGATGCAAGACGAGCCTGCATTCAATTCACTGCAGGGATATCCGGCCTTACTTTGAGTCAGAGCATCTCGGTGTCCATTCCACTTGAGGCCACAAACTCAGGGTCCCTCTCACATACCTGTAGCTGAGAGAAGCCTCCTCTTGAGGTGCTTGTGGAAAGTTGGTATTCCTCTTGAGTCGAAGCCAGGGACAAGCTCTCATCTCGAGTTGATTTGGGGTTCACGGAGCCCTTTCATGTTGCTCCAGTGACCTCAGGATCCCTCTAGACTTGAGACAGTGATCTTGGGTTTTCTCTGGAGTGCCATCAAGGAAATCAAGGCTCCTTTCACGTTTGATGTGGAACACGGAATTGCTCTGCACGCAGTGCAGGGGAATCGGGCCTCATCTCGCGGCGAGGGGGAAGTCTCATGTTTTTTCTCGAGTTGCGGCTGGAACGTGGGGTATTTTCTCGAGTTTCGACGGGGAGGGCCCTTCCAGACCCGTGTTTGTTCAGCGAAGTCAGGACTGCTGCCTAGGTGCGAGGGACACCTCGGGATTCTCCTCGAGTCTTGGCATGGCAATTGGGCGGCGTCTCCACGTGAGGCGGGAGACCCAAGGTCCCTTTCCACGTGACACAGGGATCCTGGGACTCCTATCCATTTTCAAGAAGAGTCAGGCATCGTGTCCTTTGGAAGCATTGATCTCCGTGGACCTCTCGAGTTTTCAAAGGATGTGACGCTTCCGGTCGTGATGAGGCGGAGAACTAGGTCTTTCTCTGTGGTCTCCACTGGGGATTCAGACATCCCTTCGTCTTGGGAGATGCAAGACGAGCCTGCATTCAATTCACTGCAGGGATATCCGGCCTTACATCGAGTCAGAGCATCTCGGTGTCCATTCCACTTGAGGCCACAAACTCAGGGTCCCTCTCACATACCTGTAGCTGAGAGAAGCCTCCTCTTGAGGTGCTTGTGGAAAGTTGGTATTCCCCTTGAGTCGAAGCCAGGGACTAAGCTCTCATCTCGAGTTGATTTAGGGTCCATGGAGCCCTTTCCTGTTGCTCCAGTGACCTCAGGATCCCTCTAGAATTGAGACAGTGATCTTGGGTTTCTCTGGAGTGCCATCAAGGAAATCAAGGCTCCTTTCACGTTTGATGTGGAACACGGAATTGCTCTGCACGCTGTGCAGGGGAATCGGGCCTCATCTCGCGGCGAGGGGGAAGTCTCATGGTTTTTTTCGAGTTGCGGCCGGAACCTGGGGTACATTCTAAAGTTACTACGGGGAGGGCCCTTCCAGACACGTGTTTGTTCAGCGAAGTCAGGACTCCTGCCTAGGTGCGAGGGACACCTCGGGATACTCGTCGAGTCTTGACATGGCAATTGGGACGGGTCTCCACGTGAGGCGGAAGACCCAGTGTCTCTTTCCACGTGCCAAAGGGATCCTGAGACTCCTATCCATTTTCAAGAAGAGACAGGCATCGTCTCCTTTGGAAGCATTGATCTCGACGGACCTCTCGAGTTTTCAAAGGATGTGAGGCCTTCGGTCGCGATGAGGCGGAGAACTAGGTCTTTCTCTGTGGTCTACACAGGGGATTCAGACATCACTTCGTCTTGGGAGATGCAAGACGAGCCTGCATTCAATTCACTGCAGGGATATCCGGCCTTACTTCACATCAGAGCATCTAGGTGTCCATTCCACTTGAGGCCACAAACTCAGGGTCCCTCTCACATACCTGCAGCTGAGAGAAGCCTCCTCTTGAGGTGCTTGTGTAAAGTTGGTATTCCTCTTGAGTTGAAGCCAGGGACTAAGCTCTCATCTCGAGTTGATTTGGGGTCCTTGGAGCCCTTTCCTTTTGCTACAGTGTCCTCAGGATTCCTCTAGACTTGAGACAGTGATCTTGGGTTTTCTCAGGAGTGCCATCAATAAAAGCAGGGCTCCTTTCACGTTTGATGTCAATCACGGAATTGTGCTGCACGCAGTGCAGGGGAATCGGGCCTCATCTCGCAGCGAGGGGTAAGTCTCATGGTTTTTCTCGAGTTGCGGACGGAACCTGGGGTATATTCTCGAGTTATGACGGGGAGGGCCCTTCCAGACACGTGTTTGTTCAGCGACGTCAGGACTCCTGCCTAGGTGCGAGGGAGACCTCGGGATTCTCCTCGAGTCTTGGCATGGCAATTGGGACGCATCTCCACGTGAGGCGGAAGACCCAGTGTCCCTTTCCACGTGCCACAGGGAACCTGGGACTCCTATCCATTTTCAAGAGGAGTCAGGCATCGTCTCCTTTGGAAGAATTGATCTCCGCGGACCTCTCGAGTTTTCAAAGTATGTGAGGCCTCCGGTCGCGATGAGGCGGAGAACTAGGTCTTTCTCTGTGGTCTCCACAGGGGATTCAGACATCCCTTCGTCTTGGGAGATGCAAGGCGAGCCTGCATTCAATTCACTGCAGGGATATCCGGCCTTACTTCGAGTCAGAGCATCTCCGTGTCCATTCCACTTGAGGCCACAAACTCAGGGTCCCTCTCACATACCTGTAGCTGAGAGAAGCCTCCTCTTGAGGTGCTTGTGGAAAGGTGCTATTCCTCTTGAGTCGAAGCCAGGGACGAAGCTCTCATCTCTAGTTGATTTGGGGTCCACGGAGCCCTATCGTGTTGCTCCAGTGACCTCAGGATCCCTCTCGACTTGAGACAGTGATCTTGGGTTTTCTCTGGAGTGCCATCAAGGAAATCAAGGCTCCTTTCACGTTTGATGTGGAACACGGAATTGCTCTGCACGCAGTGCAGGGGAATCGGGCCTCATCTCGCGGCGAGGGGGAAGGCTCATGGTTTTTCTCGAGTTGCGCCGGAACCTGGGGTATATTCTCGAGTTGCGACGGGGAGGACCCTTCCAGACACGTGTTTGTTCAGCGACGTCAGCACTCCTGCCTAGGTGCGAGGGACAACTCGGGATTCTCCTCGAGTCTTGGCATGGCAATTGGGACGCGTCTCCACGTGAGGCGGGAGACCCAGGGTCCCTTTCCACGTGCCACAGGGATCCTGGGACTCCTATCCATTTTCAAGAGGAGTCAGGCATCGTCTCCTTTGGAAGCCTTGATCTCCGCGGACCTCTCGAGTTTTCAAAGGATTAGAGGCCTCCGGTCGCGATGAGGCGGAGAACTAGGTCTTTCTCTGTGGTCTCCACAGGTGATTGAGACATCCCTTCGTCTTGGGAGATGCAAGACGAGCCTGCATTCAATTCACAGCAGGGATATCCGGCCTTACTTCGAGTCAGAGCATCACAGTGTCCATTGCACTTGAGGCCACAAACTCAGGGTTTCTCTCACATACCTGTATCTCAGAGAAGCCTCCTCTTGAGGTGCTTGTGGAAAGTTGGTATTCCTCTAGAGTAGAAGCCAGGGACGAAGCTCTCATCTCGACTTGATTTGGGGTCCACGGAGCCCTTTCGTGTTGCTACAGTGACCTCAGGATCCCTCTAGACTTGAGACAGTGATCTTGGGTTTTCTCTGGAGTGCCATCAAGGAAATCAAGTCTAGTTTAACGTCTGATGTGGAACACGGAATTGCTCTGCACGCAATGCAGGGGAATCGGGCCTCATCTCGCGGCGAGGGGGAAGTCTCATGGTTTTTCTCGAGAAGCGGCTGGAACCTGGGGAATATTCTCGAGTTACGACGGGGAGGGCCCTTCCAGACACGTGTTTGTTCAGCGACGTCAGGACTCCTGCCTAGGTGCGAGGGACACCTCGCGATTCTCCTCGAGTCTTGGCATGGCAATTGGGACGCGTCTCCAAGTGAGGCGGGAGACCCAGGGTGCCTTTCCACGTGCCACAGGGATCCTGGGACTCCTATCCATTTTCAAGAGGAGTCAGGCATCGTCTCCTTTGGAAGCATTGATCTCCGCGGACCTCTCGAGTTTTCAAAGGATGTGAGGCCTCCGGTCGCGATGAGGCGGAGAACTAGGTCTTTCTCTGTGGTCTCTACAGGGGATTCAGACATCCCTTCGTCTTGGGAGATGCAAGGCGAGCCTGCATTCATTTCACTGCAGGGATATCCGGCCTTACTTCGAGTCAGAGCATCTCCGTGTCCATTCCACTTGAGGCCAAAAACTCAGGGTCCCTCTCACATACTTGTAGCTGAGAGAAGCCTCCTCTTGAGGTGCTTGTGGAAAGTTGGTATTCCTCTTGAGTCGAAGCCAGGGACTAAGCTCTCATCTCGAGTTGATTTGGGGTCCACGGAGCCCTTTCGTGTTGCTCCAGTGACCTCAGGATCCGTCTAGACTTGAGACAGTGATCTTGGGTTTTCTCTGGAGTGCCATCAAGGAAATCAAGGCTCCTTTCACGTTTGATGTGGAACACGGAATTGCTCTGCACGCAGTGCAGGGGAATCGGGCCTCATCTCGCGGCGAGGGGGATCTCTCATGGTTTTTCTCGAGTTGCGGCTGGAACCTGGGGTATATTCTCGAGTTACGACGGGGAGGGCCCTTCCAGACACGTGTTTGTTCAGCGACGTCAGGACTCCTGCCTAGGTGCGAGGGACACCTCGGGCTTCTCCTCGAGTCTTGGCATGGCAATTGGGACGCGTCTCCACGTGAGGCGGGAGACCCAGGGTCCCTTTCCACGTTCCACAGGCCTACTGGGACTCCTATCCATTTTCAAGAGAAGTCAGGCATCGTCTTCTTTGGAAGCATTGATATCTGCGGACCTCTCGGGTTTTCAAAGGATGTGAGGCCTCCGCTCGCGATGAGGCGGAGAACTAGGTCTTTCTCTGTGGTCTCCACAGGGGATTCAGACATCCCTTCGTCTTGGGAGATGCAAGACGAGCCTGCATTCAATTCACTGCAGGGATATCCGGCCTTACTTCGAGTCAGAGCATCTCGGTGTCCATTCCACTTGAGGCCACAAACTCAGGGTCCCTCTCACATAACTGTAGCTGAGAGAAGCCTCCTCTTGTGGTGCTTGTGGAAAGTTGGTATTCTTCCTGGGTTGAAGCCAGGGACTAAGCTCTCATCTCGAGTTGATTTAGGGTCCACGGAGCATTTTTGTACTGCTGCAGTTACCTCAGTATCGCTCTAGACTTGAGACAGTGATCTTGGGTTTTCTCTGGAGTGCCATCAAGGAAATCAAGGCACCGTTCACATTTGATGTGGAACACGGTATTGCTCTGCACCCAGTGCTAGGGAATCGGGCCTCATCTCGGGGCGAATGGGAAGTCTCATGGTTTTTCTTGAGTTGCGGACGGACCCTGGGGTATATACTCGAGTTAGAAGGGAAGGGCCCTTCCAGACACGTGTTTGTTCAGCGACGTCAGGACTCCTGCCTAGGTGCTAGGGGCACATCGGTATTCTCTTCGAGTCTTGGCATGGCAATTGGGACGCGTCTCCACGTGAGGCGGGAGACCAAGTGTCCCTTTCCAAGTTACACAGGAGTCCTGGAACTCCTATCCATTTTCAAGAGGAGTCAGGCATCGTCTCCTTTGGAAGCATTGATCTCCGCGGACCTCTCGAGTTTTCAAAGAATGTGAGGCCTGCGGCCGCGATGAGTCGGAGAACTAGGTCTTTCTCTGTAGTATCCACAGGGGATTCAGACATCCCTTCGTCTTGGGAGATGCAAGACGAACCTGTATTCAATTCACTGCAGGGATATCCGGCCTTACTTCGAGTCAGAGTATCTCGGTGTCCATTCCACTTGAGGCCACAAACTCAGGGTCCCTCTCCCATACCTGTAGCTGAGAGAAGCCTCGTCTTGAGGTGCTTGTGGAAAGTTGGTATTCCTCTTGAGTCGATGCCAGGGACTAAGCTCTCATCTCGAGTTGATTTGGGGTCCACTGAGCCCATTCGTGTTGCTCCAGTGACCTCAGGATCCCTCTAGACTTGAGACAGTGATCTTGGGTTTTCTCTGGAGTGCCATCAAGGAAATCAAGGTTCCTTTCACGTTTGATGTGGAACACGGAATTGCTCTGCACGCAGTGCAGGGGAATCAGGCCTCATATCGCGGCGAGGGGGAAGTCTCATGGTTTTTCTCGAGGTGCGGCCGGAACCTGGGGTATATTCTGGAGTTACGACGGGGAGGGCCCTTTCAGACACGTGTTTGTTCAGCGACGTCAGGACTCCTGCCTAGGTGCGAGGGACACCTCGGGATTCTCCTCGAGTCTTGGCATGGCAATTGGGACGCGTCTCCACATGAGGCGGGAGACCCAGGGTCCCTTTCCACGTGCCACAGGGATCCAGGGACTCCTATCCATTTTCAAGAGGAGTCAGGCATCATCTCCTTTGGAAGCATTGATCTCCGCGGACCTCTCGAGTTTTCAAAGGATGTGAGTACTCCGGTCGCAATGTGGCGAGAACTAGGTCTTTCTCTGTGGTCTCCACAGGGGATTCAGACATCCCTTCGTCTTGGGAGATGGAAGACGAGCCTGCATCCAATTCACTGCAGGGATATCTGTCCTTACTTCGAGTCAGAGCATCTCGGTGTCCATTCCAATTGAGGCCACAACCTCAGGGTCCCTCTCACATACCTGTAGCTGAGAGAAGCCTCCTCTTGACGTGCTTGTTGAAAGTTCGTATTCCTCTTGAGTCGATGCCAGGGACTAAGCTCTCATCTTTAGTTGATTTGGGGTCCATGGAGCCCTTTCGTGTTGCTCCAGTGACCTCAGGATCCCTCTAGACTTGAGACAGTGATCTTGGGTGTTCTCTGGAGTGCCATCAAGGAAATCAAGGCTCCTTTCACGTTTTATGTGGAACACGGAACTGCTCTGCACGCAGTGCAGGGGAATCGGGCCTCATCTCGCGGCGAAGGGGAAGTCTCATGGTTTTTCTGGAGTTGCGGCCGGAACCTGGGGTATATTCTCGAGTAACGAAGGGGAGGGCCCTTCCAGACACGTGTTTGTTCAGCGACGTCAGGACTCCTGCCTAGGTGGGAGGACACCTCGGGATTCTCCTCGAGGCTTGGCATGGCAATTGGGACGCGTCTCCACGTGAGGCGGGAGACCCAGGGTCCCTTTCCACGTGCCACAGGGATCCTCGGACTCCTATCCATTTTCAAGAGGAGTCAGGCATCGTCTCCTTTGGAAGCATTGATCTCCGCGGACCTCTCGAGTTTTCAAAGGATGTGAGGCCTCCCGTCGCGATGAGGCGGAGAACTAGGTCTTTCTCTGTGGTCTCCACAGGGGATTCAGACATCCCTTCGTCTTGGGAGATGCAAGACGAGCCTGCATTCACTTCACTGCAGGGATATCCGGCCTTACTTCGAGTCAGAGCATCTCGGTGTCCATTCCACTTGAGGCCACAAACTCAGGGTCCCTCTCACCTACCTGTAGCTGAGAGAAGCCTCCTCTTGAGGTGCTTGTCGAAAATTGGTAATCCTCTTGAGTCGAAGCCAGGGACTAAGCTCTCATCTCGAGTTGATTTGGGGTCCACGGAGCCCTTTCGAGTTGCTCCAGTGACCTCAGGATCCCTCTAGACTTGAGACAGTGATCTTGGGTTTTCTCTGGAGTGCCATCAAGGAAATCAAGGCTCCTTTCACGTTTGATGTGGAATACGGAATTACTCTGCACGCAGTGCAGGGTAATCGGGCCTCATCTCGCTGCGAGGGGGAAGTCTCATTGTTTTTCTCGAGTTGCGGACCGAACCTGGGGTATATTCTCGAGTTACGACGGGGAGGGCCCTTCCAGACACGTGTTTGTTCAGCGACGTCAGGACTCCTGCCTAGGTGCAAGGGATACCTCGGGCTTCTCCTCGAGTCTTGGCATGGCAATTGGGACGCGTCTCCACGTGAGGCGGGAGACCCAGGGTCCCTTTCCACGTTCCACAGGCCTACTGGGACTCCTATCCATTTTCAAGAGAAGTCAGGCATCGTCTTCTTTGGAAGCATTGATATATGCGGACCTCTCGGGTTTTCAAAGGATGTGAGGCCTCCAGTCGCGATGAGGCGGAGAACTAGGTCTTTCTCTGTGGTCTCCACAGGTGATTCAGACATCCCTTCGTCTTGGGAGATGCAAGACGAGCCTGCATTCAATTCACTGCAGGGATATCCGGCCTTACTTCGAGTCAGAGCATCTCGGTGTCCATTCCACCTGAGGCCACAAACTCAGGGTCCCTCTCACATAACTGTAGCTGAGAGAAGCCTCCTCTTGTGGTGCTTGTGGAAAGTTGGTATTCTTCCTGGGTTGAAGCCAGGGACTAAGCTCTCATCTCGAGTTGATTTAGGGTCCACGGAGCATTTTTGTACTGCTCCAGTTACCTCAGGATCGCTCTAGACTTGAGACAGTGATCTTGGGTTTTCTCTGGAGTGCCATCAAGGAAATCAAGGCTCCGTTCACATTTGATGTGGAACACGGTATTGCTCTGCACCCAGTGCTAGGGAATCGGGCCTCATCTCGGGGCGAATGGGAAGTCTCATGGTTTTTCTTGAGTTGCGGACGGACCCTGGGGTATATACTCGAGTTAGAAGGGAAGGGCCCTTCCAGACATGTGTTTGTTCAGCGACGTCAGGACTCCTGCCTAGGTGCTAGGGGCACATCGGTATTCTCTTCGAGTCTTGGCATGGCAATTGGGACGCGTCTCCACGTGAGGCGGGAGACCAAGTGTCCCTTTCCAAGTTACACAGGAGTCCTGGAACTCCTATCCATTTTCAAGAGGAGTCAGGCATCGTCTCCTTTGGAAGCATTGATCTCCGCGGACCTCTAGAGTTTTCAAAGGATGTGAGGCCTCCGGCCGCGATGAGTCGGAGAACTAGGTCTTTCTCTGTAGTATCCACAGGGGATTCAGACATC
This sequence comes from Dama dama, assembly GCF_033118175.1. Lineage (NCBI taxonomy): Eukaryota > Metazoa > Chordata > Mammalia > Artiodactyla > Cervidae > Dama > Dama dama. The sequence goes on from NW_026870884.1 coordinate 2,458,540, forward strand.
CCTTCGTCTTGGGAGATGCAAGACGAGCCTGCATTCAATTCACTGCAGGGATATCCGGCCTTACTTCGAGTCAGAGTATCTCGGTGTCCATTCCACTTGAGGCCACAAACTCAGGGTCCCTCTCCCATACCTGTAGCTGAGAGAAGCCTCGTCTTGAGGTGCTTGTGGAAAGTTGGTATTCCTCTTGAGTCGATGCCAGGGACTAAGCTCTCATCTCGAGTTGATTTGGGGTCCACTGAGCCCATTCGTGTTGCTCCAGTGACCTCAGGATCCCTCTAGACTTGAGACAGTGATCTTGGGTTTTCTCTGGAGTGCCATCAAGGAAATCAAGTCTCCTTTCACGTTTGATGTGGAACACGGAATTGCTCTGCACGCAGTGCAGGGGAATCAGGCCTCATATCGCGGCGAGGGGGAAGTCTCATGGTTTTTCTCGAGGTGCGGCCGGAACCTGGGGTATATTCTGGAGTTACGACGGGGAGGGCACTTTCAGACACGTGTTTGTTCAGCGACGTCAGGACTCCTGCCTAGGTGCGAGGGACACCTCGGGATTCTCCTCGAGTCTTGGCATGGCAATTGGGACGCGTCTCCACATGAGGCGGGAGACCCAGGGTCCCTTTCCACGTGCCACAGGGATCCAGGGACTCCTATCCATTTTCAAGAGGAGTCAGGCATCGTCTCCTTTGGAAGCATTGATCTCCGTGGACCTCTCGAGTTTTCAAAGGATGTGAGTACTCCGGTCGCAATGTGGCGAGAACTAGGTCTTTCTCTGTGGTCTCCACAGGGGATTCAGACATCCCTTCGTCTTGGGAGATGGAAGACGAGCCTGCATCCAATTCACTGCAGGGATATCTGTCCTTACTTCGAGTCAGAGCATCTCGGTGTCCATTCCAATTGAGGCCACAACCTCAGGGTCCCTCTCACATACCTGTAGCTGAGAGAAGCCTCCTCTTGACGTGCTTGTTGAAAGTTCGTATTCCTCTTGAGTCGATGCCAGGGACTAAGCTCTCATCTTGAGTTGATTTGGGGTCCATGGAGCCCTTTCGTGTTGCTCCAGTGACCTCAGGATCCCTCTAGACTTGAGACAGTGATCTTGGGTGTTCTCTGGAGTGCCATCAAGGAAATCAAGGCTCCTTTCACGTTTTATGTGGAACACGGAACTGCTCTGCACGCAGTGCAGGGGAATCGGGCCTCATCTCGCGGCGAGGGGGAAGTCTCATGGTTTTTCTCGAGTTGCGGCCGGAACCTGGGGTATATTCTCGAGTTACGACGGGGAGGGCCCTTCCAGACACGTGTTTGTTCAGCGACGTCAGGACTCCTGCCTAGGTGCGAGGGACACCTCGGGATTCTCCTCGATTCTTGGCATGGCAATTGGGACGCGTCTCCATGTGAGGCGGGACACCCAGGGTCCCTTTCCACGTGCCACAGGGATCCTGGGACTCCTATCCATGTTCAAGAAGAGTCAGGCATCCTCTCCTTTGGAAGCATTGATCTCCGCGGATCTCTCGAGTTTTGAAAGGATGTGACGCCTCCTGTCGCGATGAGGCGGAGGACTAGGTCTTTCTCTGTGGTCTCCACAGGGGATTCATACATCCCTTCGTCTTGGGAGATTCAAGACGAGCCTGCATTCATTTCACTGCAGGGATATCCGGCCTTACTTCGAGTCAGAGCATCTCGGTGTCCATTCTACTTGAGGCCACAACCTCAGGGTCCCTCTCACATACCTGTAGCTGAGAGAAGCTTCCTCTTGAGGGGCTTGTTGAAGGTTGGTATTCCTCTTGAGTCGAAGCCGGGGTCTAAGCTCTCATCTCGAGTTGATTTGGAGTCCACGGAGCACTTTCGTGCTGCTACAGTGACCTCAGCATCCCTCTAGACTTGACACAGTGATCTTGGGTTTTCTCTGGAGTGCCATCAAGAAAATCAAGGCTCCTTTCACGTTTGATGTGGAACACGGAATTGCTCTGCACGCAGTGCAGGGGAATCGGGCCTCATCTCGCGGCGAGGGGGAAGTCTCATGATTTTTCTCGAGTTCCGGCCGGAACCTGGGGTATATTCTCGAGTTACAACGGGGAGGGCCCTTCCAGACACGTGTTTGTTCAGCGACGTCAGGACTCCTGCCTAGGTGCGAGGGACACCTCGGGATTCTCCTCGAGTCTTGGCATGGCAATTGGGACGCGTCTCCACGTGAGGCGGGAGACCCAGCGTCCCTTTCCACGTGCCACAGGGATGCTGGACTCCTATCCATTTTCAAGAGGAGGCAGGCATCGTCTCCTTTGGAAGCATTGATATCCGCAGAACTCTCGAGTTTTCAAAGGATGTGAGGCCTCCTGTCGCGTTGAGGCGGAGGACTAGGTCTTTCGCTGTCGTCTCCACAGTGGATTCAGACAGCCCTTCGTCTTGCGAGATGCAAGACGAGCTTGCATTCAATTCACTGCAGGGATATCCGGCCTTACTTCGAGTCAGAGCATCTCGGTGTCCATTCCACTTGAGGCCACAAACTCAGGGTCCCTGTCACATACCTGTAGCTGAGAGAAGCCTCCTCTTGAGGTGCTTGTGGAAAGTTGGTATTCCTCTTGAGTCGAATCCAGGGACTAAGCTCTCATCTCGAGTTGATTTGGGGTCCACGGAGAAATTTCGTGTTGCTCCAGTGACCTCAGGATCCCTCTAGACTTGAGACAGTGATCTTGGGTTTTCTCTGGAGTAGCATCAAGGAAATCAAGGCTCCTTTCACGTTTGATGTGGAACACGGAATTGCTCTGCATGCAGTGCAGGGTAATTGGGGCTCTTCTCGTGGCGAGGGGGAAGCCTCATGGTTTTTCTCTAGTTGCGGCCGGAACCTGGGGTATATTCTCGAGTTACGACGGAGAGGGCCCTTCCAGACACGTGTTTGTTCAGCGACGTCAGGACTCCTGCCTAGCTGCCAGGGACAACTCGGGATTCTCCTCGAGACTTGGCATGGCAATTGGGACGCGTCTCTACGTGAAGCGGGAGACCCAGGGTCCCCTTCCACGTGGACAGGGATCCTGGGACTCCTATCCATTTTCAAGAGGAGTCAGGCATCGTCTCCTTTGGAAGCATTGATCTCTGCAGACCTCTCGAGTTTTCAAAGGATGTGAGGCCTCAGGTCGCGATGAGGCGGAGAACTAGGTCTTTCTCTGTGGTCTCAACAGGGGATTCAGACATCCCTTCGTCTTGGGAGATGCAAGACGAGCCTGCATTCAATTCACTGCAGGGATATCCGGCCTTACTTCGAGTCAGAGCATCTCGGTGTCCATTCCACTTGAGGCCACAAACTCAGGGTCCCTCTCACATACCTGTAGCTGAGAGAAGCCTCCTCTTGAGGTGCTTGTGGAAAGTTGGTATTCCTCTTGAGTCGAATCCAGGGACTAAGCTCTCATCTCGAGTTGATTTGGGGTCCACGGAGAAATTTCGTGTTGCTCCAGTGACCTCAGGATCGCTCTAGACTTGAGACAGTGATCTTGGCTTTTCTCTGGAGTGCCATCAAGGAAATCAAGGCTCCTTTCACGTTTGATGTGGAACACGGAATTGCTCTGCACGCAGTGCAGGAGAATCGGGCCTCATCTCGCGGCGAGGGGGACGTCTCATGGTTTTTCTCGAGATGCGGTCGGAACCTGGGGTATATTCTCGAGTTACGACAGGGAGGGCCCTTCCAGACATGTGTTTGTTCAGCGACGTCAGGACTCCTGCCTAGGTGCGAGGGACACCTCGGGCTTCTCCTCGAGTCTTGGCATGGCAATTGGGACGCGTCTCCACGTGAGGCGGGAGACCCAGGTTCCCTTTCCACGTGCCACAGGGATCCTGGGACTCCTATCCATTTTCAAGAAGAGTCAGGTATCGTCTCCTTTGGAAGCATTGATCTCCGCGGACCTCTCGAGTTTTCAAAGGATGTGAGGCCTCCGGTCGCGATGAGGCGGAGATCTAGGTCTTTCTCTGTGGTCTCCACAGGGCATTCAGACATCCCTTCGTCTTGGGAGATGCAAGACGAGCCTGCATTCAATTCACTGCAGGGATATCCGGCCTTACTTCGAGTCAGAGTATCTCGGTGTCCATTCCACTTGAGGCCACAACCTCAGGGTCCCTCTCACATACCTGTAGCTGAGAGAAGCCTCCTCTTGAGGGGCTTGTGGAAAGTTCGTATTCCTCTTGAGTCGAAGCCAGGGACTAAGCTCTCATCTCGAGTTGATTTGGGGTCCATGGAGCCCTTTCGTGTTACTCCAGTGACCTCAGGATCCCTCTAGACTTGAGACAGTGATCTTGGGTTTTCTCTGGAGTGCCATCAAGGTAATCAAGGCTCCTTTCACGTTTGATGTGGAACACGGAATTGCTCTGCACGCAGTGCAGGGGAATCGGGCCTCATCTCGCGGCGAAGGGGAAGTCTCATGGTTTTCCTTGAGTTGCGGCCGGAACCTGGGGTATATTATCGAGTTACGACGGGGAGGGCCCTTCCAGACACGTGTTTGTTCAGCCACGTCAGGACTCCTGCCTAGGTGCGAGGACACCTCGGGATTCTCCTCGAGTCTTGGCATGACAATGGAGACGCGTCTCCACGTGAGGCGGGAGACCCAGTGTCCCTTTCCACGTTCCACACGGATCCTGGGACTCCTATCCATTTTCAAGAGGAGTCAGGCATCGTCTCCTTTGGAAGCATTGATCTCCGCGAACCTCTCGAGTTTTCAAAGGATGTGAGGCCTCCGGTCGCGATGAGGCGGAGGACTAGGTCTTTCTCTGTCGTCTCCGGAGGGGATTCAGAGATCCCTTCGTATTGGGAGATGCAAGACGAGCCTGCATTCAATTAACTGCAGGGATATCCGGCCTTACTTCGCGTCAGAGCATCTCGGTGTCCATTCCACTTGAGGCCACAAACTCAGGGTCCCTCTCACATACCTGTAGCTGAGAGAAGCCTCCTCTTGAGGTGCCTGTGGAAAGTTCGTATTCCTCTTGAGTCAAAGCCAGGGACTAAGCTCTCATCTCGAGTTGATTTGGGGTCCACGGAGCCCTTTCGTGTTGCTCCAGTGACCTCAGGATCCCTCTAGACTTGAGACAGTGATCTTGGGTTTTCTCTGGAGTTCCATCAAGGAAATCAAGGCTCCGTTCACATTTGATATGGAACACGGAATTGCTCTGCACGCATTGCACGGAATCGGGCCTCATCTCGCGGCGAGGGGGAAGTCTCATGGTTTTTCTCTAGTTGCGGCCGAAACCTGGGGTATATTCTCGAGTTACGACGGGGAGGGCCCTTCCAGACACGTGTTTTTTCAGCGATGTCAGGACTCCTGCCTAGGTGCGAGGGACACCTCGGGATTCTCCTTGAGTCCTGGCATGGCAATTGGGACGAGGCTCCACATGAGGCGCGAGACCCAGTGTCCCTTTCCACGTGCCACAGCGATCCTGGGACTCCTATCCATTTTCAAGAGGAGTGAGGCATCGTCTCCTTTGGAAGCATTGATCTCCGCGGACCTGTTGAGTTTTCAAAGGATGTGAGGCCTCCGTTCGCTTTGAGGCGGAGGACTTGGTCTTTCTCTGTGGTCTCCGCAGGGGATTCAGACATCCCTTCGTCTTGGGGGATGCAAGACAAGCCTGCATTCAATTCACTGCAGGGATATCCGGCCTTACTTCAAGTCAGAGCATCTCGGTGTCCATTCCACTTGAGGCCACAAACTCAGGGTCCCTCTCACATACCTGTAGCTGAGAAAAGCCTCCTCTTGATGTGCTTGTGGAAATTTGATATTCCTCTTGAGTCGAAGCCAGGGACTAAGCTCTCATCTCGAGTTGATTTGGGGTCCACGGAGCCCTTTCGTGTTGCTCCAGTGACCTCAGGATCCCTTTAGACTTGAGACAGTGATCTTTGTATTTCTCTGGAGTGCCATCAAGGAAATCAAGGCTCCTTTCATTTTTGATGTGGAATACGGAATTGCTCTGCACGCAGGGCAGGGGAATCGGGCCTCATCTCGCGGCGAGGGGGAAGTCTCATGGTTTTTCTCGAGTTGCGGCCGGAACTTGGGGTATATTCTCGAGTTACGACGGGGAGGGCCCTTCCAGACACGTGTTTTTTCAGCGACGTCAGGACTCCTGCCTAGGTGCGAGGGACACCTCGGGATTCTCCTCGAGTCTTGGCATGGCAATTGGGACACGTCTCCACATGAGGCGGGATACCCAGGGTCCCTTTACATGTTCCTCAGGGATCCTGGGACTCCTATCCATTTTCAAGAGGAGTCAGGCATCGTCTGCTTTGGAAGCATTGATCTCTGCACACCTCTCGAGTTTTCAAAGGATGTGAGGCCTCCGGTCGCGATGAGGCGGAGGACTAGGTCTTTCTCTGTGGTCTCCACAGGGGATTCAGACATCCCTTCGTCTTGGGAGATGCAAGACGAGCCAGCATTCAATTCACTGCAGGGATATCCAGCCTTACTTCGAGTCAGAGCATCTCGGTGTCCATTCCACTTGTTGCCACAAACTCAGGGTCCCTCTCACATACCTGTAGGTGAGAGAAGCCTACTCTTGAGGGGCTTGTGGAAAGTTCGTATTCCTCTTGAGTTGAAGCCAGGGACTAATCTCTCATCTCGAGTTGATTTGGGGTCCACGGAGACCTTTCGTGTTGCTCCAGAGACCTCAGGATCCCTCTAGACTAGAGACAGTGATCTTGGGTTTTCTCTGGAGTGCCATCAAGGAAATCAAGGCTCCTTTCACGTTTGATGTGGAACACGGAATTGCTCTGCACGCAGTGCAGGGGAATCAGGCCTCATCTCGCGGCGAGGGGGAAGTCTCATAGTTTTTCTCGAGTTGCCGCCAGAACCTGGGGTATATTCTCGAGTTACGACGGGGAGGGCCCTTCCAGACACGTGTTTGTTCAGCGACGTCAGGACTCCTGCCTAGGTGCGAGGGACACCTCGGGATTCTCCTCGAGTCTTGGCATGGCAATTGGGACGCGTCTCCACCTGAGGCGGAGACCCAGGGTCCCTTTCCACGTGCCACACGGATCCTGGGACTCCTATCCATTTTCAAGATGAGTCAGGCATTGTCTCCTTTGGAAGCTTTGTTCTGCGCGGACCTCTCGAGTTTTCAAAGGATGTGAGTCCTCCGGTCGCGATGAGGCGGAGAACTAGGTCATTCTCTGTGGTCTCCACAGGGGATTCAGACATCCCTTCGTCTTGGGAGATGCAAGACGAGCCTGCATTCAATTCTTTGCAGGGATATCCGGCCTTACTTCGAGTCAGAGCATCTCTGTGTCCATTCCACTTGAGGCCACAAACTCAGGGTCCCTCTCACATACCTGTAGCTGAGAGAAGCCTCCTCTTGAGGTGCTTGTGGAAAGTTGGTATTCCTCTTGAGTCGAAGCCAGGGAAAAGCTCTCATCTCGAGTTGATTTGGGGTCCACGGAGTCCTTTCGTGTTGCTCCAGTGACCTCAGGATCCCTCTAGATTTGAGACAGTGATCTTGGGGTTTCTCTGGAGTGCCATCAAGGAAATCAAGGCTCCTTTCACGTTTGATGTGGAACACGGAATTGCTCTGCACGCAGTGCAGGGGAATCGGGCCTCATGTCGCGAGAAGCTGGAAGTCTCATGGTTTTTCTCGAGTTGCGGCCGGAACCGGGGGTATATTCTCGAGTTACGACGGGGAGGGCCCTTGCAGACACGTGTTTGTTCAGCGACGTCAGGACTCCTGCCTAGGTGCGAGGTACACCTCGGGATTCTCCTCGAGTCTTGGCATGGCAATTGGGACGCGTCTCCACGTGTGGCGGGAGACCCAGGGTCCCTTTCCACGTGCCACAGGGATCCTGGGACTCCTATCCATTTTCAAGAGGAGGCAGGCATCGTCTCCTTTGGAAGCACTGATCTCCGCGGACCTCTCGAGTTTTCAAGGGATGTGAGGCCTCCGGTCGCGTTGAGGCGGAGGACTAGGTCTTTCTCTGTGGTCTCCACAGGGGATTCAGACATCCCTTCGTCTTCGGAGATGCAAGACGAGCCTGCATTCAATTCACTGCAGGCATATCCGGCCTTACTTCGAGTCAGAGCATCTCGGTGTTCATTCCACTTGAGGCCACAAACTCAGGGTCCCTCTCACATATCTGTAGCTGAGAGAAGTCTCCTCTTGAGGTGCTTGTGGAAAGTTGGTATTCCTCTTGAGTCGAAGCCAGGGACTAAGCTCTCATCTCGAGTTGATTTGGGGTACACGGAGCCCTTTCCTGTTGCTCCAGTGACCTCAGGATCCCTCTAGACTTGAGACAGTGATCTTGGGTTTTCTCTGAAGTGCCATCAAGGAAATCAAGGCTCCTTTCACGTTTGATGTGGAACACGGAATTGCTCTGCACGCAGTGCAGGGGAATCAGGCCTCATCTCGCGGCGAGGGGGACGTGTCATGGTTTTTCTCGAGTTGCGGCCGGAACCTGGGGTATATTCTCGAGTTACGACGGGGAGGGCCCTTCCAGACACGTGTTTGTTCAGCGACGTCAGGACTCCTGCCTAGGTGCGAGGGACACCTCGGGATTCTCCTCGAGTCTTGGCATGGCAATTGGGACGTGTCTCCACGTGAGGCGGGAGACCCAGGGTCCCTTTCCACGTGCCACAGGGATCCTGGGACTCCTATCCATTTTCAAGAGGAGTGAGGCATCGTCTCCTTTGGAAGCATTGATCTCCGCGGACCTCTCGAGTTTTCAAAGGATGTGAGGCCTCCGGTCGCGTGGAGTCGGACGACTAGGTCTTTCTCTGTGGTCTCCACAGGGGATTCAGACATCGCTTCGTCTTCGGAGATGCAAGACGAGCCTGCATTCCATTCACTGCAGGCATATCCGGCCTTACTTCGAGTCAGAGCATCTCGGTGTCCATTCCACTTGAGGCCACAAACTCAATGTCCCTCTCACATACCTGTAGCTGAGAGAAGCCTCCTCTTGATGTGCTTGTGGAAAGTTGGTATTCCTCTTCAGACGAAGCCAGGGACTAAGCTCTCATCCCGAGTTGATTTGGGGTCCACGGAGCCCTTTCGTGTTGCTCCAGTGACCTCAGGATCCCTCTAGACTTGAGACAGTGATCTTTGGTTTTCTCTGGAGTGCCATCAAGGAAATCAAGGCTCCTTTCACGTTTGATGTGGAACACGGAATTGCTCTGCACGCAGTGCAGGGGCATCGGGCCTCATCTCGCGGCGAGGGGGAAGTCTCATATTTTTTCTCGAGTTGCGGCCGGAACCTGATTTATATTCTCGAGTTACGACGGGGAGGGCCCTTCCAGACACCTGTTTGTTCAGCAACGTCAGGACTCCTGCCTAGGTGTGAGGGACACCTCGGGATTCTCCTCGAGTCTTGGCATGGCAATTGGGACGCGTCTCCACGTGAGGCGGGAGACCCAGGGTCCCTTTCCACGTGCCACAGGGATCCTGGGACTCCTATCCATTTTCAAGAGCAGTCAGGCATCGTCTCCTTTGGAAGAATTGATCTCCTCAGACCTCTCGAGTTTTCAAAGGATGTGTGGCCTCCGGTCGCATTGAGGCGGAGAACTAGGTCTTTCTCTGTGGTCTCCACAGGGGATTCAGACAGCCCTTCGTCTTGGGAGATGCAAGACGAGCCTGCATTCAATTCACTGCAGGGATATCTGGCCTTACTTCGAGTCAGAGCATCTCGGTGTCCATTCCACTTGAGGCCACAAACTCAGGGTCCCTCTCACCTACCTGTAGCTGAGAGAAGCCTCCTCTTGAGGTGCGTGTGGAATGTTGGTATTCCTCTTGAGTCGAAGCCAGGGACTAAGCTCTCATCTCGAGTTGATTTGGGGTCCACGGAGCCCTTTCGTGTTGCTCCAGTGACCTCAGGATCCCTCTAGACTTGAGACAGTGATCTTGGGTTTTCTCTGGAGTGCCATCAAGGAAATCAAGGCTCCTTTCACGTTTGATGTGGAACACGGAATTGCTCTGCACGCAGTGCAGGGGAATCGGGCCACATCTCGCGGCGAGGTGGAAGTCTCATAGTTTTTCTCGAGTTGCCGACAGAACCTAGGGTATATTCTCGAGTTACGACGGGGAGGGCCCTTCCAGACACCTGTTTGTTCAGCGACGTCAGGACTCCTGCCTAGGTGGGAGGGACACCTCGGGATTCTCCTGGAGTCTTGGCATGGCAATTGGGACGCGTCTCCACCTGAGGCGGAGACCCAGGGTCCCTTTCCACGTGCCACAGGGATCCTGGGACTCCTATCCATTTTCAAGAGGAGTCAGGCATCGTCTCCTTTGGAAGCATTGATCTCCGCGGACCTGTTGAGTTTTCAAAGTATGTGAGGCCTCCGTTCGCGTTGAGGCGGAGAACTAGGTCTTTCTCTGTGGTCTCCACAGGGGATTCAGACATCCCTTCGTCTTCAGAGATGCAAGACGAGCCTGCATTCAATTCACTGCAGGCATATCCGGCCTTACTTCGAGTCAGAGCATCTCGGTGTTCATTCCACTTGAGGCCACAAACTCAGGGTCCCTCTCACATATCTGTAGCTGAGAGAAGCCTCCTCTTGAGGTGCTTGTGGAAAGTTGGTATTCCTCTTGAGTCGAAGCCAGGGACTAAGCTCTCATCTCGTGTTGATTTGGGGTACACGGAGCCCTTTCCTGTTGATCCAGTGACCTCAGGATCCCTCCAGACTTGAGACAGTGATCTTGGGTTTTCTCTGGAGTGCCATCAAGGAAATCAAGGCTCCTTTCACGTTTGATGTGGAAAACGGAATTGCTCTGCACGCAGTGCAGGGGAATCAGGCCTCATCTCGCGGCGAGGGGGAAGTGTCATGGTTTTTCTCGAGTTGCGGCCAGAACCTGGGGTATATTCTCGAGTTACGACGGGGAGGGCCCTTCCAGACACGTGTTTGTTCAGCGACGTCAGGACTCCTGCCTAGGTGCTAGGGACACCTCGGGATTCTCCTCGAGTCTTGGCATGGCAATTGGGACGCATCTCCACGTGAGGCGGGGGACACAGGGTCCCTTTCCACGTGCCACAGGGATCCTGGGACTCCTATCCATTTTCAAGAGGAGTGAGGCATCATCTCCTTTGGAAGCATTGATCTCCGCGGACCTCTCGAGTTTTCAAAGGATGTGAGGCCTCCGGTCGCGTGGAGTCGGAGGACTAGGTCTTTCTCTGTGGTCTCCACAGGGGATTCAGACATCGCTTCTTCTTCGGAGATGCAAGACGAGCCTGCATTCAATTCACTGCAGGCATATCCGGCCTTACTTCGAGTCAGAGCATCTCGGTGTCCATTCCACTTGAGGCCACAAACTCAATGTCCCTCTCACATACCTGTAGCTTAGAGAAGCCTCCTCTTGATGTGCTTGTGGAAAGTTGGTATTCCTCTTGAGTCAAAGCCAGGGACTAAGCTCTCTTCTCGAGTTAATTTGGGGTTCACGGAGCCCTTTCGTGTTGCTCCAGTGACCTCAGGATCCCTCTAGACTTGAGACAGTGATCTTGGGTTTTCTCTGGAGTGCAATCAAGGAAATCGAGGCTCCTTTCACGTTTGATGTGGAACAAGGAATTGTTCTGCACGCAGTGCAGGGGAATAGGGCCTCATCTCGCGGCGAGGGGGAAGTCTCATATTTTTTCTCGAGATGCGGCCGAAACATGATTTATATTCTCGAGTTACGACGGGGAGGGCCCTTCCAGACACGTGTTTGTTCAGCGACGTCAGGACTCCTGCCTAGGTGCGAGGGACACCTCTGGATTCTCCTCGAGTCTTGGCATGGCAATTGGGAGGCGTCTCCACATGAGGCGGGAGACCCTGGGTCCCTTTCCACGTGCCACAGGGATCCTGGGACTCCTTTCCATTTTCATGAGGAGTCAGGCATCGTCTCCTTTGGAAGCATTGTTCTGCGCGTACCTCTCGAGTTTTCAAAGGATGTGAGGCCTCCGGTCTCGATGAGGCGGAGAACTAGGTCTTTCTCTGTGGTCTCCACAGGGGATTCAGACATCCATTCATCTTGGGAGATGCAAGAAGAGCCTGCATTCAATTCACTGCAGGGATATCCGGCCTTACTTCGAGTCAGAGCATCTCGGTGTCCATTCCACTTGAGGCCACAAACTCAGGGTCCTCTCACATACTTGTAGCTGAGAGAAGCCTCCTCTTGAGGTGCTTGTGGAAAGTTGGTATTCCTCTTGAGTCGAAGCCAGGGACTAAGCTCTCATCTCGAGTTGATTTGGGGTCCACGGAGCCCTTTCGTATTGCTCCAGTGACCTCAGGATCCCTCTAGACTTGAGACAGTGATCTTGGGTTTTCTCTGGAGTGCCATCAAGGAAATCAAGGCTCCTTTCACGTTTGATGTGGAACACGTAATTGCTCTGCACTCAGTGCAGGGGAATCGGGCCGCATCTCGCGGCGAGGGGGAAGTCTCTTGGTTTTTCTTGAATTCCGGCCGGAACCTGGGGTATATTCTCGAGTTACGACGGGGAGGGCCCTTCCAGACACCTGTTTGTTCAGCGACGTCAGGACTCCTGCCTAGGTGCGAGGGACACCTCGGGATTCTCCTCGAGTCTTGGCATGGCAATTGGGACGCGTCTCCACCTGAGGCGGGAGACCCAGGGTCCCTTTCCACGTGACACAGGGATCCTGGGACTCCTATCCATTTTCAAGAGGAGTCAGGCATCGTCTCCTTTGGAAGCATTGATCTGCCCGGACCTCTTGAGTTTTCAAAGGATGTGAGACCTCCGGTCGCATTGAGGCGGAGGACTAAGTCTTTCTCTGTGGTCTCCACAGGGGATTCAGACAACCCTTCGTCTTGGGAGATGCAAGACGAGCCTGCATTCAATTCACTGCAGGGATATCCGGCCTTACTTCGAGTCAGAGCATCTCGGTGTCCATTCCACTTGAGGCCACAAACTCAGGGTCCCTCTCACATACCTGTAGCTGAGAGAAGCCTCCTCTTGAGGTGCTTGTGGAAAGTTGGTATTCCTCTTGAGTCGAAGCCAGGGACTTAACTCTCATCTCGAGTTTATTTGGGGTCCATGGAGCCCTTTCGTGTTGCTCCAGTGACCTCAGGATCCCTCTAGACTTGAGACAGTGATCTTGGGTTTTCTCTGGAGTGCCATCAAGGAAATCAAGGCTCCTTTCACGTTTGATGTGGAACACGGAATTGCTCTGCACACAGTGCAGGGGAATCGGTCCTCATCTCGCGGCGAGGGGGAAGTCTCATGGTTTGTCTCGAGTTGCGGGCGGAACCCAGGGTATATTCTGGAGTTACGACGGGGAGGGCCCTTCCAGACACGTGTTTGTTCAGCGACGTCTGGACTCCTGCCTAGGTGCGAGGGACACCTCGGGATTCTCCTCGAGTCTTGGCATGGCAATTGGGACGCGTCTCCACGTGAGGCGGGAGACCGAGGGTCCCTTTCTACGTGCCACAGGGATCCTGGGACTCCTATCCATTTTCAAGAGGAGTCAGGCATCGTCTCCTTTGGAAGCATTGATCTCCGCGGACCTCTCGAGATTTCAAAGGATGTGAGGCCTCCGGTCTCGATGAGGCGGAGAACTAGGTCTTTCTCTGTGGTCTCAACAGGGGATTCAGACATCCCTTCGTCTTGGGAGATGCAAGACGAGCCTGCATTCAATTCACTGCTGGGATATCCGGCCTTACTTCGAGTCAGAGCATCTCGGTGTCCATTCCACTTGAGGCCACAAACTCAGGGTCCTCTCACATACCTGTAGCTGAGAGAAGCCTCCTCTTGAGGTGCTTGTGGAAAGTTGGTATTCCTCTTGAGTCGAAGCCAGAGACTAAACTCTCATCTCGAGTTGATTTGGGGTCCACGGAGCCCTTTCGTGTTGCTCCAGTGACCTCAGGATCCCTCTAGACTTGAGACAGTGATCTTGGGTTTTCTCTGGAGTGCTATCAAGGAAATCAAGGCTCCTTTCACGTTTGATGTGGAACACGGAATTGCTCTTCACGCAGTGCAGGGGAATCGGCGATCATCTCGCGGCGAGGGGGATGTCTCATGGATTTTCTTGAGTTCCGGCTGGAACCTGGGGTATATTCTCGAGTTACGACGGGGAGGGCCCTTCCAGACACGTGTTTGTTCAGCGACGTCAGGACTCCTGCCTAGGTGCGAGGGACAACTCGGGATTCTCCTCGAGTCTTGGCATGGCAATTGGGACGCGTCTCCACGTGAGTTGGGAGACCCAGTGTCCCTTTCTACGTGACACAAGGATCCTGGGACTCCTATCCATTTTCAAGAGGAGTCAGGCATCGTCTCCTTTGGAAGCATTGATCTCCGCGGACCTCTCGAGATTTCAAAGGATGTGAGGCCTCCGGTCTCGATGAGGCGTAGAACTAGGACTTTCTCTGTCGTCTCCACAGGGGATTCAGACAACCCTTCGTCTTGGGAGATGCAGGAGGAGCCTGCATTCAATTCAGTGCAGGGATATCTGGCCTTACTTCGAGTCAGAGCATCTCGGTGTCCATTCCACTTGAGGCCACAAACTCAGGGTCCCTCTCACCTACATGTAGCTGAGAGAAGCCTCCTCTTGAGGTGCGTGTGGAATGTTGGTATTCCTCTTGAGTCGAAGCCAGGGACTAAGCTATCATCTCCAGTTGATTTGGGGTCCACGGAGCCCTTTGGTGTTGCTCCAGTGACCTCAGGATCCCTCTAGACTTGAGACAGTGATCTTGGGTTTTCTCTGGAGTGCCATCAAGGAAATCAAGGCTCCTTTCACGTTTGATGTGGAACACGGAATTGCTCTGCACGCAGTTCAGGGGAGTCGGGCCTCATCTCGCGGCGAGGGGGAAGTCTCATATTTTTTCTCGAGATGCGGCCGAAACCTGATTTATATTCTCGAGTTATGACGGGGAGGGCCCTTCCAGACACGTGTTTGTTCAGCGACGTCAGGACTCCTGCCTAGGTGCGAGGGACACCTCGGGATTCTCCTCGAGTCTTGGCATGGCAATTGGGATGCGTCTCCACGTGAGGCGGGAGACCCAGGGTCCCTTTCTACGTGCCACAGGGATCCTGGGACTCCTATCCATTTTCAAGAGGAGTCAGGCATCGTCTCCTTTGGAAGCATTGATCTCCGCGGACCTCTCGAGATTTCAAAGGATGTGAGGCCTCCGGTCTCGATGAGGCGGAGAACTAGGTCTTTCTCTGTGGTCTCCACAGGGGATTCAGACATCCCTTCGTCTTGGGAGATGCAAGACGAGCCTGCATTCAATTCACTGCAGGGATATCCGGCCTTACTTCGAGTCAGAGCATCTCGGTGTCCATTCCACTTGAGGCCACAAACTCAGGGTCCTCTCACATACCTGTAGCTGAGAGATGCCTCCTCTTGAGGTGCTTGTGGAAAGTTGGTATTCCTCTTGAGTCGAAGCCAGGGACTAAGATCTCATCTCGAGTTGATTTGGGGTCCACGGAGCCCTTTCGTGTTGCTCCAGTGACCTCAGGATCCCTCTAGACTTGAGACAGTGATCTTGGGTTTTCTCTGGAGTGCCATCAAGGAAATCAAGGCTCCTTTCACGTTTGATGTGGAACACGGAATTGCTCTGCACTCAGTGCAGGGGAATCGGGCCGCATCTCGCGGCGAGGGGGAAGTCTATTGGTTTTTCTTGAATTCCGGCCGGAACATGGGGTATATTCTCGAGTTACGATGGGGAGGGCCCTTCCAGACACGTGTTTGTTCAGCGACGTCAGGACTCCTGCCTAGGTGCGAGGGACAACTCGGGATTTTCCTCGAGTCTTGGCATGGCAATTGGGACGGGTCTCCACGTGAGGCGGGAGACGCAGGGTCCCTTTCAACGTGCCACAGGGATCCTGGGACTCCTATCCATTTTCAAGAGGAGTCAGGCATCGTCTCCTTTGGAAGCATTGATCTCCTCAGACCTCTCGAGTTTTCAAAGGATGTGAGGCCTCCGGTCGCGATGAGGCGGAGAACTAGGTCTTTCTCTGTGGTCTCCACAGGGGATTCAGACATCCCTTCGTCTTGGGAGATGCAAGACGAGCCTGCATTCAATTCACTGCAGGGATATCGGGCCTTAGTTCGAGTCAGAGCATCTCGGTGTCCATTCCACATGAGGCCACAAACTCAGGGTCCCTCTCACCTACCTGTAGCTGAGAGAAGCCTCCTCTTGAGGTTCGTGTGGAATGTTGGTATTCCTCTTGAGTCGAAGCCAGGGACTAAGCTATCATCTCCAGTTGATTTGGGGTCCACGGAGCCCTTTCGTGTTGCTCCAGTGACCTCAGGATCCCTCTAGACTTGAGACAGTGATCTTGGGTTTTCTCTGGAGTGCCATCAAGGAAATCAAGGCTCCTTTCACGTTTGATGTGGAACACGGAATTGCTCTGCATGCAGTTCAGGGGAATCGGGCCTCATCTCGCGGCGAGGGGGAAGTCTCATATTTTTTCTCGAGATGCGGCCGAAACCTGATTTATATACTCGAGTTATGACGGGGAGGGCCCTTCCAGACACGTGTTTGTTCAGCGACGTCAGGACTCCTGCCTAGGTGCGAGGGACACCTCGGGATTCTCCTCGAGTCTTGGCATGGCAATTGGGACGCGTCTCCACGTGAGGCGGGAGACCCAGGGTCCCTTTCTACGTGCCACAGGGATCCTGGGACTCCTATCCATTTTCAAGAGGAGTCAGGCATCGTCTCCTTTGGAAGCATTGATCTCCGCGGACCTCTCGAGATTTCAAAGGATGTGAGGCCTCCGGTCTCGATGAGGCGGAGAACTAGGTCTTTCTCTGTGGTCTCCACAGGGGATTCAGACATCCCTTCGTCTTGGGAGATGCAAGACAAGCCTGCATTCAATTCACTGCAGGGATATCCGGCCTTACTTCGAGTCGGAGCATCTCGGTGTCCATTCCACTTGAGGCCACAGACTCAGGGTCCTCTCACATACCTGTAGCTGAGAGATGCCTCCTCTTGAGGTGCTTGTGGAAAGTTGGTATTCCTCTTGAGTCGAAGCCAGGGACTAAGCTCTCATCTCGAGTTGATTTGGGGTCCACGGAGCCCTTTCGTGTTGCTCCAGTGACCTCAGGATCCCTCTAGACTTGAGACAGTGATCTTGGGTTTTCTCTGGAGTGCCATCAAGGAAATCAAGGCTCCTTTCACGTTTGATGTGGAACACGGAATTGCTCTGCACTCAGTGCAGGGGAATCGGGCCGCATCTTGCGGCGAGGGGGAAGGCTCTTGGTTTTTCTTGAGTTCCGGCCGGAACATGGGGTATATTCTCGAGTTACGACGGGGAGGGCCCTTCCAGACACGTGTTTGTTCAGCGAAGTCAGGACTCCTGCCTAGTTGCGAGGGACAACTCGGGATTCTCCTCGAGTCTTGGCATGGTAATTGGGACGCGTCTCCACGTGAGGCGGGAGTACGCAGGGTCCCTTTCGACGTGCCACAGGGATCCTGGGACTCCTATCCATTTTCAAGAGGAGTCAGGCATCGTCTCCTTTGGAAGCATTGATCTCCTCAGACCTCTCGAGTTTTCAAAGGATGTGAGGCCTCCGGTCGCGATGAGGCGGAGAACTAGGTCTTTCTCTGTGGTCTCCACAGGGGATTCAGACATCCCTTCGTCTTGGGAGATGCAAGACGAGCCTGCATTCAATTCACTGCAGGGATACCGGCCTTACTTCGAGTCAGAGCAACTCGGTGTCCATTCCACTTGAGGCCACAAACTCAGGGTCCTCTCACATACCTGTAGCTGAGAGATGCCTCCTCTTGAGGTGGTTGCAGAAAGTTGGTATTCCTCGTGAGTCGAAGCCAGGGACTAAGCTCTCATCTCGAGTTGATTTGGGGTCCACGGAGCCCTTTCGTATTGCTCCAGTGACCTCAGGATCCCTCTAGACTTGAGACAGTGATCTTGGGTTTTCTCTGGAGTGCCATCAACGAAATCAAGGCTCCTTTCACGTTTGATGTGGAACACGGATTGCTCTGCACGCAGTGCAGGCGAATCGGGCCTCATCTCGCGGCGAGGGGGAAGTCTCATGGTTTTTCTCGAGTTGCGGGCGGAACCTGGGGTATATTCTCGAGTTACGACGGGGAGGGCTCTTCCAGACACGTGTTTATTCAGCGACGTCAGGACTCCTGCCTAGGTGCGAGGGACACCTCGGGATTCTCCTCGAGTCTTGGCATGGCAATTGGGACGCGTCTCCACATGAGGCGGGAGACCCAGGGTCCCTTTCCACGTGCCACAGGGATCCTGAGACTCCTATCCATTTTCAAGAGGAGTCAGGCATCGTCTCCTATGGAAGCATTGATCTCCGCGGACCTCTCGAGTTTTCAAAGGATGTGAGGCCTCAGCTCGCGATGAGGCGGAGGACTAGGTCTTTCTCTGTGGTCTCCACAGCAGATTCAGACATCCCTTCGTCTTGGGAGATGCAAGACGAGCCTGCATTCAATTCACTGCTGGGATATCCGGCCTTACTTCGAGTCAGAGCATCTCGGTGTCCATTCCACTTGAGGCCACAAAATCAGGGTCCCTCTCACATACCTGTAGCTGAGAGAAGCCTCCTCTTGAGGTGCTTGTGGAAAGTTGGTATTCCTCTTGAGTCGAAGCCAGGGACTAAGCTCTCATCTCTAGTTGATTTGGGGTCCACGGAGCCCTTTCGTGTTGCTACAGTGATCTCAGGATCCCTCTAGACTTGAGACAGTGATCTTGGGTTTTCTCTGCAGTGCCATCAAGGAAATCAAGGCTCCTTTCACGTTTGATGTGGAACACGGAATTGCTCTGCACGCAGTGCAGGGGAATCAGGCCTCATCTCGCGGCGAGTGGGAAATCTCATGCTTTTTCTCGAGTTGCGGCCAGAACCTGGGGTATATTCTCGAGTTACGACGGGGAGGGCCCTTCCAGACACGTGTTTGTTCAGCGACGAGAGGACCCCTGCCTAGGTGCGAGGGACACCTCGGGATTCTCCTCGAGTCTTGGCATGGCAATTGGGACGCGTCTCCACGTGAGCCGGGAGACCCAGGGTCCCATTGCATGTGCCACAGATATCCTGGGACTCCTATCCATTTTCAAGAGGAGTCAGGCATCGTCTCCTTCGGAAGTATTGATCTCAGCGGACCTCTCGAGTTTTCAAAGGATATGAGGCCTCCGTTCGCGAGGAGGTGGAGGACTAGGTCTTTCTCTGTGGTCTCCACAGGGGATTCAGAAAACCCTTCGTTTTGGGAGATGCAAGACGAGCCTGCATTCAATTCACTGCAGGGATATCTGGTCTTACTTCGAGTCAGAGCATCTCGGTGTCCATTCCACTTGAGGCCACAAATTCAGGGTCCCTCTCACATACCTGTAGCTGAGAGAAGCCTCCTCTTGAGGTGCTTGTGGAAAGTTTGCATTCCTCTAGAGTCGAAGCCAGGGACTAAGCTCTCATCTCGAGTTGATTTGGGGTCCACAGAGCCCTTTCGTGTTGCTACAGTGACCTCAGGATCCCTCTAGACTTGAGACAGTGATCTTGGCTTTTCTCTGGAGTGCCATCAAGGAAATCAAGGCTCCTTTCACGTTTGATGTGGAACACGGAATTGCTCTGCATGCAGTGCAGGGGAATCGGGTCTCATGTCACGGCGAGGGGGAAGTCTCATGGTTTTTCTCGAGTTGCGGCCGGAACCTGGAGTATATTCTCGAGTTACGACGGGGAGGGCCCTTCCAGACACGTGTTTGTTCAGCGACATCAGGACTCCTGCCTAGGAGCGAGGGACACATCGGGATTCTCCTGGAGTCTTTGCATTGCAATTGGAACGCGTCTCCACGTGAGGCGGGAGACCCAGGGTCCCTTCGACGTGCCACAGATATCCTGGGACTCCTATCCATTTTCAAGAGGAGTCAGGCATCATCTCCTTCGGAAGTATTGATCTCAGCGGACCTCTCGAGTTTTCAAAGGATATGAGGCCTCCGGTCGCGAGGAGGCGGAGGACTAGGTCTTTCTCTGTGGTCTCCACAGGGGATTCAGGCAACCCTTCGTCTTGGGAGATGCAAGACGAGCCTGAATTCAATTCACTGCAGGGATATCCGGCCTTACTTCGACTCAGAGCATCTCGGTGTCCACTCCACTTGAGGCCACAAACTCAGGGTCCCTCTCACATACCTGTAGCTGAGAGAAGCCTCCTCTTGAGGTGCTTGTGGAAAGTTGGCATTCCTCTTGAGTCGAAGCCAGGGACTAAGCTCTCATCTCGAGTTGATTTGGGGTCCACAGAGCCATTTCTTGTTGCTCCAGTGACCACAGGATCCCTCTAGACTTGAGACAGTGATCTTGGGATTTCTCTGGAGTGGCATCAAGGAAATCAAGGCTCCTTTCACGTTTGATGTGGAACACGGAATTGCTCTGCACGCAGTGCAGGGGAATCAGGCCTCATCTCGCGGCGAGGGGGAAGTCTCATGGTTTTTCTCGAGTTGCGGCCGGAACCTGGGGTATATTCTCGAGTTACGACGGGGAGGGCCCTTCCAGACACGTGTTTGTTCATCGACGTCAGGACTCCTGCCTAGGTGCGAGGG
The DNA here is from genome assembly GCF_033118175.1 of Dama dama. Lineage (NCBI taxonomy): Eukaryota > Metazoa > Chordata > Mammalia > Artiodactyla > Cervidae > Dama > Dama dama. Next base: position 2,478,962 of record NW_026870884.1, read on the forward strand.
ACACCTCGGGATTCTCCTCGAGTCTTGGCATGGCAATTGGGACGGGTCTCCACATGAGACGGGAGACCCAGGGTCCCTTTTCACGGGTCACAGTGATCCTGGGACTCCTATCCATTTTCAAGAGGAGTCAGGCATCGTCTCCTTTGGAAGCATTGATCTCCCCAGACCTCTCGAGATTTCAAAGGATGTGAGGCCTCCAGTAGTGAAGAGGTGGAGAACTAGGTCTTCTCTGTTGTCTCCACAGGGGATTCAGACATCCCTTCGTCTTGGTAGATGCAAGACGAGCCTGCATTCAATTCACTGCAGGAATATCCGGCCTTACTTCGAGTCAGAGCATCTCGGTGTACATTCCACTTGAGGCCACAAACTCAGGGTCCCTCTCCCATACCTGTAGCTGAGAGAAGCTTCCTCTTGAGGTGCTTGTGGAAAGTTGGTATTCCTCTTGAATCCAAGCCAGGGACTAAGCTCTCATCTCGAGTTAATTTGGGGTACAGGGAGCCCTTTCATGTTGCTCCAGTGACCTCAGGATCCCTCTAGACTTGAGACAGTGATCTTGGGTTTTCTCTGGAGTGCCATCGAGGAAATCAAGGCTCCTTTCACGTTTGATGTGGAACACGGAATTGCTCTGCACGCAGTGCAGGGGAATCAGGCCTCATCTCGCGGCGAGTGGGAAGTCTCATGGTTTTTCTCGAGTTGCGGCCGGAACCGGGGGTATATTCTCGAGTTACGACGGGGAGGGCCCTTGCAGACACGTGTTTGTTCAGCGACGTTAGGACTCCTGCCTAAGTGCGAGGGACACCTCGGGATTCTCCTCGAGTCTTGGCATGGCAATTGGGACGCGTCTCCACATGAGGCGGGAGACCCAGGGTCCCTTCCCACGTGCCACAGGGATCCTGGGACTCCTATCCATTTTCAAGAGGAGTCAGGCATCGTCTCCTTTGGAAGCATTGATCTCCGCGGACCTCTCGAGTTTTCAAAGGATGTGAGGCCTCCGGTCTCGATGAGGCGGAGGACTAGGTCTTTCTCTGTGGTCTCCACAGGGGATTCAGACATCCCTTCGTCTTGGGAGATGCAAGACGAGCCTGCATTCAATTCACTGCAGGGATATCCGGCCTTACTTCGAGTCAGAGCATCTCGGTGTCCATTCCACTTGAGGCCACAAACTCAGGGTCCCTCTCACATACTTGTAGCTGAGAGAAGACTCCTCTTGAGGTGCTTGTGGAAAGTTGGTATTCCTCTTGAGTCGAAGCCAGGGACTAAGCTCTCATCTCGAGTTGATTTGGGGTCCACAGGGCCCTTTCGTGTTGCTCCAGTAACCTCAGGATCCCTCTAGACTTGAGACAGTGATCTTGGGTTTTCTCTGGAGTGCCTTCAAGGAAATCAAGGCTCCTTTCACGTTTGATGTGGAACACGGAATTGCTCTGCACGCAGTGCAGGGGAATCGGGCCTCATCTCACGGCGAGGGGGAAGTCTCATGGTTTTTCTCGAGTTGCGGCCGGAACCTGAGGTATATTCTCGAGTTACGACGGGGAGGGCCCTTCCAGACACGTGTTTGTTCAGCGACGTCAGGACTCCTGCCTATGTGCGAGGGACACCTCGGGATTCTCCTCGAGTCTTGGCATGGCAATTGGGACGCGTCTCCACGTGAGGCGGGAGACCCAGGGTCCCTTTTCACGTGCAATAGGGATCGTGGGACTCCTATCCATTTTCAAGAGGAGTCAGGCATCGTCTCCTTTAGAAGCATTGATCTCCGCGGACCTCTCGAGTTTTCAAAGGATGTGAGGCCTCCGGTCGTAATGAGGCGGAGGACTAGGTCTTTCTCTCTGGTTCGACAGGGGATTCAGATATCCCTTTGTCTTGGGAGATGCAAGACGGGCCTGCATTCAATTCACTGCAGGGATATCCGGCCTTACTTCCAGTCAGAGCATCTCGGTGTCCATTCCACTTGAGGCCACAAAATTAGGGTCCCTCTCACCTACCTGTAGCTGAGAGAAGCCTCCTCTTGAGGTGCTTGTGGAAAGTTGGTATTCCTCTTGAGTCGATGCCAGGGACTAAGCTCTCATCTCGAGTTGATTTGGGGTCCATGGAGCCCTTTCGTGTTGCTACAGTGACCTCAGGATCCCTCTAGACTAGAGCCAGTGATCTTGGGTTTCCTCTGGAGTGCCATCAAGTAAATCAAGGCTCCTTTCAGGTTTGATTTGGAACACGGAATTGCTTTGCACGCAGTGCAGGGGAATCGGGCCTCATCACGCGGCGAGGGGGAAGTCTCATGGTTATTCTCGAGTTGCGGCCGGAACCTGGGGTATATTCTCGAGTTACGACGGGGAGGGCCCTTCCAGACACGTGTTTGTTCAGCGACGTCAGGACTCCTGCCTATGTGCGAGGGACACCTCGGGATTCTCCTCCAGTCTTGGCATGGCAATTGGGACGCGTCTCCTCGTGAGGCGGGAGACCCAGGGTCCCTTTCCACGTGCCACAGGGATCCTGGGACTTCTATCCATTTGCAAGAGGAGTCAGGCCTCGTCTCATTTGGAAGCATTGATCTGCCCGGACCTCTCGAGTTTTCAAAGGATGTGAGGCCTCCGTTCGCGTTGAGGCGGAGGACTAGGTCTTTCTCTGTGGTCTCCACAGGGGATTCAGACATCCCTTCGTCTTAGGAGATGCAAGATGAGCCTGCATTCAATTCACAGCAGGGATATCCGGCCTTACTTCAAGTCAGAGCATCTCGGTGTCCATTCCACTTGAGGCCACAAACTCAGGGTCCCTCTCACATACCTGTAGCTGAGAAAAGCCTCCTCTTGAGGTGCTTGTGGAAAGTTGGTATTCCTCTTGAGTCGAAGCCAGGGACTAAGCTCTCATCTCGAGTTGATTTGGGGTCCACGGAGCCCTTTCGTGTTGCTCCAGTGACCTCAGGATCCCTCTAGACTTGAGACAGTGATCTTGGGTTTTCTCTGGAGTGCCATCAAGGAAATCAAGGCTCCTTTCACGTTTGATGTGGAACACGGAATTGCTCTGCACGCAGTGCAGGGGAATCGGGCCTCATCTCGCGGCGAGGGGGAACTCTCATGGTTTTTCTCGAGTTGCGGCTGGAACCTGGGGTATTTTCTCGAGTTGCGACGGGGAGGGCCCTTCCAGACACGTGTTTGTTCAGCGACGTCAGGACTCGTGCCTAGGTGCGAGGGACACCTCGGGATTCTCCTCGAGTCTTGGCATGGCAATTGGGACGCGTCTCCACGTGAGGCGGGAGACCCAGGTTCCCTTTCCACGTGCCACAGGGATCCTGGGACTACTATCCATTTTCAAGAAGAGTCAGGCATCGTCTCCTTTGGAAGCATTGATCTCCGCGGACCTCTCGAGTTTTCAAAGGATGTGAGGCATCCGGTCTCGATGAGGCGGAGACCTAGGTCTTTCTCTGTGGTCTCCACAGGGGATTCAGACATCCCTTCATCTTGAGAGATGCAAGACGAGCCTGCTTTCAATTCACTGCAGGGATATCCAGCCTTACTTCTAGTCAGAGCATCTCGGTGTTCATTCCACTTGAGGCCCCAAACTCAGGTTCCCTCTCACATACCTGTAGCTGAGAGAAGCCTCCTCTTGAGGTGCTTGTGGAAAGTTGGTATTCCTCTTGAGTCGAAGCCAGAGACTAAGATCTCATCTCCAGTTGATTTGGGGTCCACGGAGCCCTTTCGTGTTGCTCCAGTGACCTCAGGATCCCTCTAGACTTGAGACAGTGATCTTGGGTTTTCTCTGGAGTGCCATCAAGGAAATCAAGGCTCCTATCATGTTTGATGTGGAACACGGAATTGCTCTGCACGCAGTGCAGGGGAATCGGGCCTCATCTCTCGGCGAGGGGGAAGTCTCATGGTTTTTCTCGAGTTGCGGCCGGAACCTGGGGTATATTCTCGAGTTACAACGGGGAGGGCCCTTCGAGACACGTGTTTGTTCAGCGACGTCAGGACTCCTGCCTAGGTGCAAGGGACACCTCGGGATTCTCCTCGAGTCTTGGCATGGCAATTTGGACGCGTCTCCACGTGAGGCGGGAGTCCCAGGGTCCCTTTCCACGTGCCACAGGGATCCTGCGACTCCTATCCATTTTCATGAGGAGTCAGGCATCGTCTCCTTTGGAAGCATTGATCTCCGCATACCTCTCGAATTTTCAATGGATGTGAGGCCTCCGGTCGCAATGAGGCAGAGGACTAGGTCTTTCTCTGTTGTCTCCACAGCGGATTCAGACATCCCTTCGTCTTGGGAGATGCAAGACGAGCCTGCATTCAATTCACTGCAGGGATATCCGGCCTTACTTCGAGTCAGAGCATCTCGGTGTCCATTCCACTTGAGGCCACAAACTCAGGGTCCCTCTCACATACCTGTAGCTGAGAGAAGCCTCCTCTTGAGGTGCTTGTGGAAAGTTGGTATTCCTTTTGAGTCAAAGCCAGGGACTAAGCTCTCATCTCGAGGTGATTTGGGGTCCACGGAGCCCTTTCGTGTTGCTCCAGTGACCTCAGGATCCCTCTAGACTTGAGACAGTGATCTTGGGTTTTCTCTGGAGTGCCATCAAGGAAATCAAGGCTCCTTTCACGTTTGATGTGGAACACGGAATTGCTCTGCACGCAGTGCAGGGGAATCGGGCCTCATCTCGCGGCGAGGGGGAAGTCTCATGGTTTTTCTCGAGTTGCGGCCGGAACCAGGGGTATATTCTCGAGTTACGACGGGGAGGGCCCTTCCAGACACGTGTTTGTTCAGCGAAGTCAGGACTCCTGCCTAGGTGCGAGGGACACCTCGGGATTCTCCTCGAGTCTTGGCATGGCAATTTGGACGCGTCTCCACGTGAGGCGGGAGACCCAGGGTCCCTTTCCACGTGCCACAGGGATCCTGGGACTCCTATCCATTTTCAAGAAGAGTCAGGCATCGTCTCCTTTGGAAGCATTGATCTCCTCAGACCTCTCAAGTTTTCAAAGGATGTGATGCCTCCGGTCTGGATGAGGCGGAGGACTAGATCTTTCTCTGTGGTCCACACAGGGGATTCAGACAACCCTTCGTCTTGGGAGATGCAAGACGAGCCTGCATTCAATTCACTGCAGGGATATCCGGCCTTACTTCGAGTCAGAGCATCTCGGTGTTCATTCCATTTGAGGCCACAAACTAAGGGTCCCTATCACATACCTGTAGCTGAGAGAAGCCTCCTCTTGAGGTGCTTGTGAAAAGTGGGTATTCCTCTTGAGTCGAAGCCAGGGACTAAGCTCTCATCTCGAGTTGATTTGGGGTCCACGGAGCCCTTTTGTGTTGCTCCAGTGACCTCAGGATCCCTCTAGACTTGAGACAGTGATCTTGGGTTTTCTCTGGAGTGCCATCAAGGAAATCAAGGCTCCTTTCACGTTTGATGTGGAACACGGAATTGCTCTGCACGCAGTGCAGGGGAATCGGGCCTCATCTCGCTGCGAGGTGGAAGTCTCATGGTTTTTCTCGAGTTGCGGCCGGAACCTGGGGTATATTCTCGAGTTACGACGGGGAGGGCCCTTCCAGACACGTGTTTCTTCAGCGACGTCAGGACTCCTGCCTAGGTGCGAGGGACACCTCGGGATTCTCCTCGAGTCTTGGCATGGCAATGGGGAAGCGTCTCCACGTGAGGCGGGAGACCCAGGGTCCCTTTCCACGTGCCACAGGGATCCTGGGACTCCTATCCATTTTCAAGAGGAGTCAGGCATCGTCTCCTTTGGAAGCATTGATCTCCGCATACCTCTCGAATTTTCAAAGGATGTGAGGCCTCCGGTCGCGATGAGGCGGAGGACTAGGTCTTTCTCTGTCGTCTCCACAGCGGACTCAGACATCCCTTCGTCTTGGGAGATGCAAGACGAGCCTGCATTCAATTCACTGCAGGGATATCCGGCCTTACTTCGAGTCAGAGCATTTCGGTGTCCATTCCACTTGAGGCCACAAACTCAGGGTCCCTCTCACATACCTGTAGCTGAGAGAAGCCTCCTCTTGAGGTGCTTGTGGAAAGTTGGTATTCCTCTTGAGTCGAAGCCAGGGACTAACCTCTCATCTCGAGGTGATTTGGGGTCCACGGAGCCCTTTCGTGTTGCTCCAGTGACCTCAGGATCCCTCTAGACTTGAGACGTGATCGGGGGTTTTCTCTGGAGTGCCATAAAGGAAATCAAGGCTCCTTTCACGTTTGATGTGGAACACGGAATTGCTCTGCACGCAGTGCAGGGGAATCGGGTCTCATCTCGCGGAGAGGGGGAAGTCTCATGGTTTTTCTCGAGTTGCGGCCGGAACCTCGGGTATATTCTCGATTTACGACGGGGAGGGCCCTTCCAGACACGTGTTTGTTCAGCGACGTCAGGACCCCTGCCTAGGTGCGAGGGACACCTCGGGAATCTCCTCGAGTCTTGGCATGGCAATTGGGATGCGTCTCCACGTGAGGCGGGAGACCCAGGGTCCCTTTCCACGTGCCACAGGGATCCTGGGACTCCTATCCATTTTTAAGAGGAGTCAGGCCTCGTCTCCTTTGGAAGCATTGATTTCCGCGGATCTCTCGAGTTCTCAAAGGATGTCAGGCCTCCGGTCGCGTTGAGGCGGAGAACTAGGTCTTTCTCTGTGGTCTCCACAGGGGATTCAGACATCCCTTCGTCGTGGGAGATGCAAGACGAGCCTGCATTCAATTCACTGCAGGGATATCCGGCCTTACTTCGAGTCAGAGCATCTCGGTGTCCATTCCACTTGAGGCCACAAACTCAGGGTCCCTCTCACATACCTGTAGCTGAGAGAAGCCTGCTCTTGAGGTGCTTGTGGAAAGTTGGTATTCCTCTTGAGTCGAAGCCAGGGACTAAGCTCTCATCTCGAGTTGATTTGGGGTCCACGGAGCCCTTTCGTGTTGCTCCAGTGACCTCAGGATCCCTCTAGACTTGAGACAGTGATCTTGGGTTTTCTCTGGAGTGCCATCAAGGAAATCAAGGCTCCTTTCACGTTTGATGTGGAACACGGAATTGCTCTGCACGCAGTGCAGGGGAATCGGGCCTCATCTCGCGGCGAGGGGGAAATCTCATGGTTTTTCTCGAGTTGCGGCCGGAACCTGGGGTATATTCTCGAGTTAGGACGGGGAGGGCCCTTCCAGACACGTGTTTGTTCAGCGACGTCAGGACTCCTGCCTAGGTGCGAGGGACACCTCGGGAATCTCCTCGAGTTTTGGCATGGCAATTGGGATGAATCTAAACGTGAGTTGTGAGACCCAGGGTCCCTTTCCACGTGCCACAGGGATCCTGGGACTCCTATCCATTTTCAAGAGGAGTCAGGCATCGTCTCCTTTGGAAGCATTGATCTCCGCGGACCTCTCGATTTCTCAAAGGATGTCAGACCTCCGGTCGTGTTGAGGCGGAGGACTAGGTCTTTCTCTGTGGTCTCCACAGGGGATTCAGACATCCCTTCGACTTGGGAGATGCAAGACGAGCCTGCATTCAATTCACTGCAGGGATATCCGGCCTTACTTCGAGTCAGAGCATCTCGGTGTCCATTCCACTTGAGGCCACAAACTCAGGGTCCCTCTCACATACATGTAGCTGAGAGAAGCCTCTTCTTGAGGTGCTTATGGAAAGTTGGTATTCCTCTTGAGTCGAAGCCAGGGACTAAGCTCTCATCTCGAGTTGATTTGGGTTCCACGGAGCCCTTTCCTGTTGCTCCAGTGACCTCAGGATCCCTCTAGAAATGAGACAGTGATCTTGGGTTTTCACTGGAGTGCCATCAAGGAAATCAAGGCTCCTTTCACGTTTGATGTGGAACACGGAATTGCTCTGCATGCAGTGCAGGGGAATCGGGCCTCATCTCGCGGCGAGGGGGAAGTCTCATGGTTTTTCTCGAGTTGCGGCCGGATCCTGGGGTGTATTCTTGAGTTACGACCGGGAGGGCCCTTCCAGACACGTGTTTGTTCAGCGACGTCAGGACTCCTGCCTAGGTGCGAGGGACACCTCGGGCTTCTCCTCGAGTCTTGGCATGGCAATTGGGACGCGTCTCCACGTGAGGCGGGAGACCCAGGGTCCCTTTCCACATGCCACAGGGATCCTGGGACTCCTATCCATTTTCAAGAGGAGTCAGGCATCGTCTCCTTTGGAACCATTGATCTCCGCGGACCTCTCGAGTATTCAAAGGATGTGAGGCCTCCGATCGCGATGAAGCGGAGGACTAGGTCTTTCTCTGTGTTCTCCACAGGGGTTTCAGACATCCCTTCGTCTTGGGAGATGCAAGACGAGCCTGCATTCATTCACTGCAGGGATATCCGGCCTTACTTCGAGTCAGAGCATCTCGGTGTCCATTCCACTTGAGGCCACAAACTCAGGGTCCCTCTCACATACCTGTAGCTGAGAGAAGCCTCCTCTTGAGGTGCTTGTGGAAAGTTGGTATTCCTCTTGAGTCGAAGCCAGGGACTAAGATCTCATCTCGAGTTGATTTGGGGTCCACGGAGCCCTTTCTTGTTGCTCCAGTGACCTCAGGATCCCAATAGACTTGAGACAGTGATCTTGGGTTTTCTCTGGAGTGCCATCAAGGAAATCAAGGCTCCTTTCACGTTTGATGTGGAACACGGAATTGCTCTGCACGCAGTGCAGGGGAATCGGGCCTCATCTCGCGGCGAGGGGGAAGTCTCATGGATTTTCTCGAGTTGCGGCCGGAACCTGGGGTATATTCTCGAGTTACGACGGGGAGGGCCCTTCCAGACACGTGTTTGTTCAGCGACGTCAGGACTCCTGCCTAGGTGCGAGGGACACCTCGGGATTCTCCTCGAGTCTTGGCATGGCAATTGGGACGCGTCTCCACGTGAGGCGGGAGACCCAGGGTCCCTTTCCACGTGCCACAGGGATCCTGGGACTCCTATCCATTTTCAAGAGGAGTCAGGCATCGTCTCCTTTGGAAGCATTGATCTCCGCAGACCTCTCGAGTATTCAAAGGATGTGAGGCCTCCGATCGCGAAGAAGCGGAGGACTAGGTCTTTCTCTGTTGTCTCCACAGGGGATTCAGACATCCCTTCGTCTTGAGAGATGCAAGACGAGCCTGCATTCAATTCACTGCAGGGATATCCGGCCTTACTTCGAGTCAGAGCATCTCGGTGTCCATTCCACTTGAGGCCACAAACTCATGGGCCCTCTCACATACCTGTATCTGAGAGAAGCCTCCTCTTGAGGTGCTTGAGGAAAGTTAGTATTCCTCTTGAGTCGAAGCCAGGGACTAAGCTCTCATCTCGAGTTGATTTGGGGTCCATGGAGCCCTTTCCTGTTGCTCCAGTGACCTCAAGATCCCTCTAGACTTGAGACAGTGATCTTGGGTTTTCTCTGGAGTGCCATCAAGGAAATCAAGGCTCCTTTCACATTTTATGTGGAGCACGGAATTGCTCTGCTGCAGTGCAGGGGAATCGGGCCTCATCTCGCTGCGAGGGGGAAGTCTCATGGTTTTTCTCGAGTTGCGGCCGGAACCTGGGGTATATTCTCGAGTTACGACGCGGAGGGCCCTTCCCACGTGTTTGTTCAGCGACGTCATGACTCCAGCCTAAGTGCGAGGGAAACCTTGGGATTCTCCTCGAGTCTTGGCATGGCAATTGGGACGCGTCTCCACGTGAGGCGGGAGACCCAGGGTCCCTTTCCACGTGCCACAGGGATCCTGGGACTCCTATCCATTTTTAAGAGGAGTCAGGCCTCGTCTCCTTTGGAAGCATTGATTTCCGCGGATCTCTCGAGTTCTCAAAGGATGTCAGGCCTCCGGTCGCGTTGAGGCGGAGAACTAGGTCTTTCTCTGTGGTCTCCACAGGGGATTCAGATATCCCTTCGTCGTGGGAGATGCAAGACGAGCCTGCATTCAATTCACTGCAGGGATATCCGGCCTTACTTCGAGTCAGAGCATCTCGGTGTCCATTCCACTTGAGGCCACAAATCAGGGTCCCTCTCACATACCTGTAGCTGAGAGAAGCCTGCTCTTGAGGTGCTTGTGGAAAGTTGGTATTCCTCTTGAGTCGAAGCCAGGGACTAAGCTCTCATCTCGAGTTGATTTGGGGTCCACGGAGCCCTTTCGTGTTGCTCCAGTGACCTCAGGATCCCTCTAGACTTGAGACAGTGATCTTGGGTTTTCTCTGGAGTGCCATCAAGGAAATCAAGGCTCCTTTCACGTTTGATGTGGAACACGGAATTGCTCTGCACGCAGTGCAGGGGAATCGGGCCTCATCTCGCGGCGAGGGGGAAATCTCATTGTTTTTCTCGAGTTGCGGCCGGAACCTGGGGTATATTCTCGAGTTAGGACGGGGAGGGCCCTTCCAGACACGTGTTTGTTCAGCGACGTCAGGACTCCTGCCTAGGTGCGAGGGACACCTCGGGAATCTCCTCGAGTCTTGGCATGGCAATTGGGATGAATCTAAACGTGAGTTGTGAGACCCAGGGTCCCTTTCCACGTGCCACAGGGATCCTGGGACTCCTATCCATTTTCAAGAGGAGTCAGGCATCGTCTCCTTTGGAAGCATTGATCTCCGCGGACCTCTCGAGTTCTCAAAGGATGTCAGACCTCCGGTCGTGTTGAGGCGGAGGACTAGGTCTTTCTCTGTGGTCTCCACAGGGGATTCAGACATCCCTTCGACTTGGGAGATGCAAGACGAGCCTGCATTCAATTCACTGCAGGGATATCCGGCCTTACTTCGAGTCAGAGCATCTCGGTGTCCATTCCACTTGAGGCCACAAACTCAGGGTCCCTCTCACATACATGTAGCTGAGAGAAGCCTCTTCTTGAGGTGCTTGTGGAAAGTTGGTATTCCTCTTGAGTCGAAGCCAGGGACTAAGCTCTCATCTCGAGTTGATTTGGTTTCCACGGAGCCCTTTCCTGTTGCTCCAGTGACCTCAGGATCCCTCTAGAATTGAGACAGTGATCTTCGGTTTTCACTGGAGTGCCATCAAGGAAATCAAGGCTCCTATCACGTTTGATGTGGAACACGGAATTGCTCTGCATGCAGTGCAGGGGAATCGGGCCTCATCTCGCGGCGAGGGGGAAGTCTCATGGTTTTTCTCGAGTTGCGGCCGGATCCTGGGGTGTATTCTTGAGTTACGACCGGGAGGGCCCTTCCAGACACGTGTTTGTTCAGCGACGTCAGGACTCCTGCCTAGGTGCGAGGGACACCTCGGGCTTCTCCTCGAGTCTTGGCATGGCAATTGGGACGCGTCTCCACGTGAGGCGGGAGACCCAGGGTCCCTTTCCACATGCCACAGGGATCCTGGGACTCCTATCCATTTTCAAGAGGAGTCAGGCATCGTCTCCTTTGGAACCATTGATCTCCGCGGACCTCTCGAGTATTCAAAGGATGTGAGGCCTCCGATCGCGATGAAGCGGAGGACTAGGTCTTTCTCTGTGTTCTCCACAGGGGTTTCAGACATCCCTTCGTCTTGGGAGATGCAAGACGAGCCTGCATTCATTCACTGCAGGGATATCCGGCCTTACTTCGAGTCAGAGCATCTCGGTGTCCATTCCACTTGAGGCCACAAACTCAGGGTCCCTCTCACATACCTGTAGCTGAGAGAAGCCTCCTCTTGAGGTGCTTGTGGAAAGTTGGTATTCCTCTTGAGTCGAAGCCAGGGACTAAGATCTCATCTCGAGTTGATTTGGGGTCCACGGAGCCCTTTCTTGTTGCTCCAGTGACCTCAGGATCCCAATAGACTTGAGACAGTGATCTTGGGTTTTCTCTGGAGTGCCATCAAGGAAATCAAGGCTCCTTTCACGTTTGATGTGGAACACGGAATTGCTCTGCACGCAGTGCAGGGGAATCGGGCCTCATCTCGCGGCAAGGGGGAAGTCTCATGGATTTTCTCGAGTTGTGGCCGGAACCTGGGGTATATTCTCGAGTTACGACGGGGAGGGCCCTTCCAGACACGTGTTTGTTCAGCGACGTCAGGACTCCTGCCTAGGTGCGAGGGACACCTCGGGATTCTCCTCGAGTCTTGGCATGGCAATTGGGACGCGTCTCCACGTGAGGCGGGAGACCCAGGGTCCCTTTCCACGTGCCACAGGGATCCTGGGACTCCTATCCATTTTCAAGAGGAGTCAGGCATCGTCTCCTTTGGAAGCATTGATCTCCGCAGACCTCTCGAGTATTCAAAGGATGTGAGGCCTCCGATCGCGATGAAGTGGAGGACTAGGTCTTTCTCTGTTGTCTCCACAGGGGATTCAGACATCCCTTCGTCTTGGGAGATGCAAGACGAGCCTGCATTCAATTCACTGCAGGGATATCCGGCCTTACTTCGAGTCAGAGCATCTCGGTGTCCATTCCACTTGAGGCCACAAACTCATGGGCCCTCTCACATACCTGTATCTGAGAGAAGCCTCATCTTGAGGTGCTTGAGGAAAGTTGGTATTCCTCTTGAGTCGAAGCCAGGGACTAAGCTCTCATCTCGAGTTGATTTGGGGTCCATGGAGCCCTTTCCTGTTGCTCCAGTGACCTCAAGATCCCTCTAGAATTGAGACAGTGATCTTGGGTTTTCTCTGGAGTGCCATCAAGGAAATCAAGGCTCCTTTCCCATTTTATGTGGAGCACGGAATTGCTCTGCACGCAGTGCAGGGGAATCGGGCCTCATCTCGCTGCGAGGGGGAAGTCTCATGGTTTTTCTCGAGTTGCGGCCGGAACCTGGGGTATATTCTCGAGTTACGACGGGGAGGGCCCTTCCCACGTGTTTGTTCAGCGACGTCATGACTCCAGCCTAAGTGCGAGGGAAACCTTGGGATTCTCCTCGAGTCTTGGCATGGCAATTGGGACGCGTCTCCACGTGAGGTCGGAGACCCAAGGTCCCTTTCCACGTGGACAGGGATCCTGGGACTCCTATCCATTTTCAAGAGGCGTCAGGCATCGTCTCCTTTGGAAGCATTGATCACCGCGGACCTCTCGAGTTTTCAAAGGATGTGAGGCCACCGGTCGCGATGAGGCGGAGAACTAGGTCTTTCTCGGTGGTCTCCACAGCGGATTCAGACATCCCTTCGTTTTGGGAGATGCAAGACGAGCCTGCATTCAATTCACTGCAGGGATATCCGGACTTACTCCGAGTCAGAGCATCTCGGTGTCCATTCCACTTGAGGCCATAAACTCAGGGTCCCTCTCACATACCTGTAGCTGAGAGAAGCCTCCTCTTGAGGTGTTTGTGGAAAGTTGGTATTCCTCTTGAGTCGAAGCCAGGGACTAAGCTCTCATCTCGAGTTGATTTGGGGTCCACGGAGCCCTTTCGTGTTGCTCCAGTGACCTCAGGATCCCTCTAGACTTGAGACAGTGATCTTGGGTTTTCTCTGGAGTGCCATCAAGGAAATCAAGGCTCCTTTCACGTTTGATGTGGAACACGGAATTGCTCTGCAGGCAGTGCAGGGGAATCGGGCCTCATCTCGCGGAGAGCGGGAAGTCTCATGGTTTTTCTCGAGTTGCGGCCGGTACCTGGGGTATATTCTCGAGTTACGACGGCGAGGGCCCTTCCAGAAACGTGTTTCTTCAGCGACGTCAGGACTCGGGCCTAGGTGCGAGGGACACCTCGGGATTCTACTCGAATCTTGGCATGGCAATTGGGACGCTTCTCCGCGTGAGGCGGGAGACCCAGGGTCCCTTTCCACGTGCCACAGGGATCCTGGGACTCCTATCCATTCTCAAGAGGAGGCAGGAATCGTCTCCTTTGGAAGCATTGATCTCTGTAAACCGCTAGAGTTTTCAAAGGATGTGAGGCCTCCGGTCGCCATGATGCGGAGAACTAGGTCTTTCTCTATGGTCTCCACAGGGGATTCAGACATCCCTTTATCTTGGGAGATGCAAGACGAGCCTGCATTCAATTCACTGCAGGGATATCCGGCCTTACTTCGAGTCAGAGCCTCTCGGTGTCCATTCCACTTGAGACCACAAACTCAGGGTCCCTCTCACATACCTGTGGCTGAGAGAAGCCTCCTCTTGAGGTGCTTGTGGAAAGTTGGTATTCCTCTTGAGTCGAAGCCAGGGAATAAGCTCTCATCTCGAGTTGATTTGGGGTCCACAGAGCCCTTTCGTGTTGGTACAGTGACCTCAGGATCCCTCTAGACTTGAGACAGTGATCTTGGGTTTTCTCTGGAGTGCCATCAAGAAAATCAAGGCTCCTTTCACGTTTGATGTGGAACACGGAATTGCTCTGCACGCAGTGCAGGGGAATCGGGCCTCATCTAGTGGCAAGGGGGATGTCTCATGGTTTTTCTCAAGTTGCGGCCGGAACCTGGGGTATATTCTCGAGTTACGACGGGGAGGGCCCTTCCAGACATGTGTTTGTTCAGCGACGTCAAGACTCCTGCCTAGGTGCGAGGGACACCTCGGGATTCTCCTCGAGTCTTGGCATGGCAATTGGGACGCGTCTGCACGTGAGGCGGGATACCCAGGGTCTCTTTCCACGTGCCACAGGGATCCTGGGACTCCTATCAATTTTCAAGAAGAGTCAGGCATTGTCTCCTTTGGAAGCATTGATCTCCGCGGACCTCTCGAGTTTTCAAAGGATGTGAGGCCTCCGGTCGCGTTGAGGCGGAGGACTAGGTCTTTCTCTGTGGTCTCCACAGGGGATTCAGACAACCCTTCGTCTTGGGAGATGCAAGGCGAGCATGCATTCAATTCACTGCAGGGATATCCGGCCTTACTTCGAGTCAGAGCATCTCCGTGTCCATTCCACTTGAGGCCACAAACTCAGGGTCCCTCGCACATACTTGTAGCTGAGAGAAGCCTCCCCTGAGGTGCTTGTGGAAAGTTCTATTCCTCTTGAGTCGAAGCCAGGGACTAACCTCTCATCTCGATGTGATTTGGGTCTGCACAGCCCTCTCGTGTTGCTACAATGACCTCAGGATCCCTCTAGAATTGAGACAGTGATCTTGGGGTTTCTCTGGAGTGCCATCAAGGAAATCAAGGCTCCTTTCACGTTTGATGTGGAACACGGAATTGCTCTGCACGCAGTGCAGGGGAATCGGGCCTCATCTCGCGGCGAGGGGGAAGTCTCATGGTTTTTCTCTAGTTGCGGCCGGAACCTGGGGTATATTCTCGAGTTACGACGGGGAGGGCCCTTCCAGACACCTGTTTGTTCAGCTACGTCAGGACTCCTGCCTAGGTGCGAGGGACACCTCGGGATTCTCCTCGAGTCTTGGCATGGCAATTGGGACGCGTCTCCACGTGAGGCGGGAGACCCAGGGTCCCTTTCCACGTGCCACAGGGATCCTGGGACTCCTATCCATTTTCAAGAGGAGTCAGGCATCGACTCCTTTGGAAGCATTGATCTCCACGGACCTCTCAAGTTTTCAAAGGATGTGAGGCCTACGGTCGCGATGAGGCGGAGGACTGGGTCTTTCTCGGTGTTCTCCACAGTGGATTCAGACATCCCTTCGTCTTGGGAGTTGCAAGACGAGCCTGCATTCAATTCACTGCAGGGATATCCGGCCTTACTTCGAGTCAGAGCATCTCGGTGTCCATTCCACTTGAGGTCACAAACTCAGGGTCCCTCTCACATACCTGTAACTGAGAGAAATCTCCTCTTGAGGTGCTTGTGGAAAGTTGGGCTTCCTCTTGAGTCTAAGCCAGGGAATAAGCTCTCATCTCGACTTGATTTGGGGTCCACGGAGCCCTTTCGTTTTGCTCCAGTGACCTCAGGATCCCTCTAGACTTGAGACAGTGATCTTGGGTTTTCTCTGGAGTGCCATCAAGGAAATCAAGGCTCCTTTCACGTTTGATGTGGAACACGGAATTGCTCTGCACGCAGTGCAGGGGAATCGGTCCTCATCTCACGGCGAAGGGGAAGTCTTATGGTTTTTCTCGAGTTGCAGCCGGAACCTGGGGTATATTCTCGAGTTACGACGGGGGGTGCCCTTCCAGACACGTGTTTGTTCAGCGACGTCAGAACCAATGCCTACGTTCGATGGACACCTCGGTATTTCCCCGAGGCTTGGCATGGCAATTGGGACGCGTCTCCACGTGAAACGGGAGACCCAGTGTCCCTTTCCACGTGCCACAGGGATCCTGGGACTCCTATCCATTTTCAAGAGGAGTGAGGCATCGTCTCCTTTGGAAGCATTGATCTCCGCGGACCTCTCGAGTTTTCAAAGGATGTGAGGCCTCCGATCGCGTGGAGTCGGACGACTAGGTCTTTCTCTGTGGTCTCCACAGGGGATTCAGACAACCCTTCGTCTTGGGAGATGCAAGACGAGCCTGCATTCAATTCACTGCAGGGATATCCGGCCTTACTTCGAGTCAGATCATCTCGGTGTCCATTCCACTTGAGGCCACAAACTCAGGGTCCCTCTCACATACCTGTAGCTGAGAGAAGCCTCCTCTTGAGGTACTTGTGAAAAGTTGGTATTCCTCTTGAGTCGAAGCCAGGGACTAAGCTCGCATCTCGAGTAGATTTGGGTTACACGGAGCCCTTTCGTGTTGCTCCAGTGACCTCAGGATCCCTCTAGACTTGAGCCAGTGATCTTGGGTTTTCTCTGCAGTGCCATCAAGGAAATCAAGGCTCCTTTCACGTTTGATGTGGAACACGGTATTGCTCTGCACGCAATGCAGGGGAATCGGGCCTCATATCGCGGCGAGGAGGAAGTCTCATGGTTTTTCTCGAGTTGCGGCCGGAACCTGGGGTATATTCGCGAGTTACGACGGGGAGGGCCCTTCCAGACACGTGTTTGTTCAGCGACGTCAGGACTCCTGCCAAGGTCAGAGGGACACCTCAGGATTCTCCTCGAGTCTTGGCATGGCAATTGGGACGCGTCTCCACGTGAGGCGGGAGACCTAGGGTCCCTTTCCACGTGCCACAGGGATCCTGGGACTCCTATCCATTTTCAAGAGGAGACAGGCATCGTCTCCTTTGGAAGCATTGATCTCCGCGGACCTCTCGAGTTCTCAAAGGATGTCAGACCTCCGGTCGTGTTGAGGCGGAGGACTAGGTCTTTCTCTGTGGTCTCCACAGGGGATTCAGACATCCCTTCGACTTGGAGATGCAAGACGAGCCTGCATTCAATTCACTGCAGGGATATCCGGCCTTACTTCGAGTCAGAGCATCTCGGTGTCCATTCCACTTGAGGCCACAAACTCAGGGTCCCTCTCACATACATGTAGCTGAGAGAAGCCTCTTCTTGAGGTGCTTGTGGAAAGTTGGTATTCCTCTTGAGTCGAAGCCAGGGACTAAGCTCTCATCTCGAGTTGATTTGGGTTCCACGGAGCCCTTTCCTGTTGCTCCAGTGACCTCAGGATCCCTCTAGAATTGAGACAGTGATCTTGGGTTTTCACTGGAGTGCCATCAAGGAAATCAAGGCTCCTTTCACGTTTGATGTGGAACACGGAATTGCTCTGCATGCAGTGCAGGGGAATCGGGCCTCATCTCGCGGCGAGGGGGAAGTCTCATGGTTTTTCTCGAGTTGCGGCCGGATCCTGGGGTGTATTCTTGAGTTACGACCGGGAGGGCCCTTCCAGACACGTGTTTGTTCAGCGACGTCAGGACTCCTGCCTAGGTACGAGGGACACCTCGTGCTTCTCCTCGAGTCTTGGCATGGCAATTGGGACGCGTCTCCACGTGAGGCGGGAGACCCAGGGTCCCTTTCCACATGCCACAGGGATCCTGGGACTCCTATCCATTTTCAAGAGGAGTCAGGCATCGTCTCCTTTGGAACCATTGATCTCCGCGGACCTCTCGAGTATTCAAAGGATGTGAGGCCTCCGATCGCGATGAAGCGGAGGACTAGGTCTTTCTCTGTGTTCTCCACAGGGGTTTCAGACATCCCTTCGTCTTGGGAGATGCAAGACGAGCCTGCATTCATTCACTGCAGGGATATCCGGCCTTACTTCGAGTCAGAGCATCTCGGTGTCCATTCCACTTGAGGCCACAAACTCAGGGTCCCTCTCACATACCTGTAGCTGAGAGAAGCCTCCTCTTGAGGTGCTTGTGGAAAGTTGGTATTCCTCTTGAGTCGAAGCCAGGGACTAAGATCTCATCTCGAGTTGATTTGGGGTCCACGGAGCCCTTTCTTGTTGCTCCAGTGACCTCAGGATCCCAATAGACTTGAGACAGTGATCTTGGGTTTTCTCTGGAGTGCCATCAAGGAAATCAAGGCTCCTTTCACGTTTGATGTGGAACACGGAATTGCTCTGCACGCAGTGCAGGGGAATCGGGCCTCATCTCGCGGCGAGGGGGAAGTCTCATGGATTTTCTCGAGTTGTGGCCGGAACCTGGGGTATATTCTCGAGTTACGACGGGGAGGGCCCTTCCAGACACGTGTTTGTTCAGCGACGTCAGGACTCCTGCCTAGGTGCGAGGGACACCTCGGGATTCTCCTCGAGTCTTGGCATGGCAATTGGGACGCGTCTCCACGTGAGGCGGGAGACCCAGGGTCCCTTTCCACGTGCCACAGGGATCCTGGGACTCCTATCCATTTTCAAGAGGAATCAGGCATCGTCTCCTTTGGAAGCATTGATCTCCGCAGACCTCTCGAGTATTCAAAGGATGTGAGGCCTCCGATCGCGATGAAGTGGAGGACTAGGTCTTTCTCTGTTGTCTCCACAGGTGATTCAGACATCCCTTCGTCTTGGGAGATGCAAGACGAGCCTGCATTCAATTCACTGCAGGGATATCCGGCCTTACTTCGAGTCAGAGCATCTCGGTTTCCATTCCACTTGAGGCCACAAACTCATGGGCCCTCTCACATACCTGTATCTGAGAGAAGCCTCATCTTGAGGTGCTTGAGGAAAGTTGGTATTCCTCTTGAGTCGAAGCCAGGGACTAAGCTCTCATCTCGAGTTGATTTGGGGTCCATGGAGCCCTTTCCTGTTGCTCCAGTGACCTCAAGATCCCTCTAGAATTGAGACAGTGATCTTGGGTTTTCTCTGGAGTGCCATCAAGGAAATCAAGGCTCCTTTCACATTTTATGTGGAGCACGGAATTGCTCTGCACGCAGTGCAGGGGAATCGGGCCTCATCTCGCTGCGAGGGGGAAGTCTCATGGTTTTTCTCGAGTTGCGGCCGGAACCTGGGGTATATTCTCGAGTTACGACGGGGAGGGCCCTTCCCACGTGTTTGTTCAGCGACGTCATGACTCCAGCCTAAGTGCGAGGGAAACCTTGGGATTCTCCTCGAGTCTTGGCATGGCAATTGGGACGCGTCTCCACGTGAGGTGGGAGACCCAAGGTCCCTTTCCACGTGGACAGGGATCCTGGGACTCCTATCCATTTTCAAGAGGCGTCAGGCATCGTCTCCTTTGGAAGCATTGATCACCGCGGACCTCTCGAGTTTTCAAAGGATGTGAGGCCACCGGTCGCGATGAGGCGGAGAACTAGGTCTTTCTCGGTGGTCTCCACAGCGGATTCAGACATCCCTTCGTTTTGGGAGATGCAAGACGAGCCTGCATTCAATTCACTGCAGGGATATCCGGACTTACTCCGAGTCAGAGCATCTCGGTGTCCATTCCACTTGAGGCCATAAACTCAGGGTCCCTCTCACATACCTGTAGCTGAGAGAAGCCTCCTCTTGAGGTGTTTGTGGAAAGTTGGTATTCCTCTTGAGTCGAAGCCAGGGACTAAGCTCTCATCTCGAGTTGATTTGGGGTCCACGGAGCCCTTTCGTGTTGCTCCAGTGACCTCAGGATCCCTCTAGACTTGAGACAGTGATCTTGGGTTTTCTCTGGAGTGCCATCAAGGAAATCAAGGCTCCTTTCACGTTTGATGTGGAACACGGAATTGCTCTGCAGGCAGTGCAGGGGAATCGGGCCTCATCTCGCGGAGAGCGGGAAGTCTCATGGTTTTTCTCGAGTTGCGGCCGGTACCTGGGGTATATTCTCGAGTTACGACGGCGAGGGCCCTTCCAGAAACGTGTTTCTTCAGCGACGTCAGGACTCGGGCCTAGGTGCGAGGGACACCTCGGGATTCTACTCGAATCTTGGCATGGCAATTGGGACGCTTCTCCGCGTGAGGCGGGAGACCCAGGGTCCCTTTCCACGTGCCACAGGGATCCTGGGACTCCTATCCATTCTCAAGAGGAGGCAGGAATCGTCTCCTTTGGAAGCATTGATCTCTGTAAACCGCTAGAGTTTTCAAAGGATGTGAGGCCTCCGGTCGCCATGATGCGGAGAACTAGGTCTTTCTCTATGGTCTCCACAGGGGATTCAGACATCCCTTTATCTTGGGAGATGCAAGACGAGCCTGCATTCAATTCACTGCAGGGATATCCGGCCTTACTTCGAGTCAGAGCCTCTCGGTGTCCATTCCACTTGAGACCACAAACTCAGGGTCCCTCTCACATACCTGTCGCTGAGAGAAGCCTCCTCTTGAGGTGCTTGTGGAAAGTTGGTATTCCTCTTGAGTCGAAGCCAGGGAATAAGCTCTCATCTCGAGTTGATTTGGGGTCCACAGAGCCCTTTCGTGTTGGTACAGTGACCTCAGGATCCCTCTAGACTTGAGACAGTGATCTTGGGTTTTCTCTGGAGTGCCATCAAGGAAATCAAGGCTCCTTTCACGTTTGATGTGGAACACGGAATTGCTCTGCACGCAGTGCAGGGGAATCGGGCCTCATCTAGTGGCAAGGGGGATGTCTCATGGTTTTTCTCAAGTTGCGGCCGGAACCTGGGGTATATTCCCGAGTTACGACGGGGAGGGCCCTTCCAGACATGTGTTTGTTCAGCGACGTCAAGACTCCTGCCTAGGTGCGAGGGACACCTCGGGATTCTCCTCGAGTCTTGGCATGGCAATTGGGACACGTCTCCACGTGAGGCGGGATACCCAGGGTCTCTTTCCACGTGCCACAGGGATCCTGGGACTCCTATCCATTTTCAAGAAGAGTCAGGCATTGTCTCCTTTGGAAGCATTGATCTCCGCGGACCTCTCGAGTTTTCAAAGGATGTGAGGCCTCCGGTCGCGTTGAGGCGGAGGACTAGGTCTTTCTCTGTGGTCTCCACAGGGGATTCAGACAACCCTTCGTCTTGGGAGATGCAAGGCGAGCATGCATTCAATTCACTGCAGGGATATCCGGCCTTACTTCGAGTCAGAGCATCTCCGTGTCCATTCCACTTGAGGCCACAAACTCAGGGTCCCTCGCACATACTTGTAGCTGAGAGAAGCCTCCCCTGAGGTGCTTGTGGAAAGTTCTATTCCTCTTGAGTCGAAGCCAGGGACTAACCTCTCATCTCGATGTGATTTGGGTCTGCACAGCCCTCTCGTGTTGCTACAATGACCTCAGGATCCCTCTAGACTTGAGACAGTGATCTTGGGGTTTCTCTGGAGTGCCATCAAGGAAATCAAGGCTCCTTTCACGTTTGATGTGGAACACGGAATTGCTCTGCACGCAGTGCAGGGGAATCGGGCCTCATCTCGCGGCGAGGGGGAAGTCTCATGGTTTTTCTCGAGTTGCGGCCGGAACCTGGGGTATATTCTCGAGTTACGACGGGGAGGGCCCTTCCAGACACCTGTTTGTTCAGCTACGTCAGGACTCCTGCCTAGGTGCGAGGGACACCTCGGGATTCTCCTCGAGTCTTGGCATGGCAATTGGGACGCGTCTCCACGTGAGGCGGGAGACCCAGGGTCCCTTTCCACGTGCCACAGGGATCCTGGGACTCCTATCCATTTTCAAGAGGAGTCAGGCATCGACTCCTTTGGAAGCATTGATCTCCACGGACCTCTCAAGTTTTCAAAGGATGTGAGGCCTACGGTCGCGATGAGGCGGAGGACTGGGTCTTTCTCGGTGTTCTCCACAGTGGATTCAGACATCCCTTCGTCTTGGGAGTTGCAAGACGAGCCTGCATTCAATTCACTGCAGGGATATCCGGCCTTACTTCGAGTCAGAGCATCTCGGTGTCCATTCCACTTGAGGTCACAAACTCAGGGTCCCTCTCACATACCTGTAACTGAGAGAAATCTCCTCTTGAGGTGCTTGTGGAAAGTTGGGCTTCCTCTTGAGTCTAAGCCAGGGAATAAGCTCTCATCTCGACTTGATTTGGGGTCCACGGAGCCCTTTCGTTTTGCTCCAGTGACCTCAGGATCCCTCTAGACTTGAGACAGTGATCTTGGGTTTTCTCTGGAGTGCCATCAAGGAAATCAAGGCTCCTTTCACGTTTGATGTGGAACACGGAATTGCTCTGCACGCAGTGCAGGGGAATCGGTCCTCATCTCACGGCGAAGGGGAAGTCTTATGGTTTTTCTCGAGTTGCAGCCGGAACCTGGGGTATATTCTCGAGTTACGACGGGGGGTGCCCTTCCAGACACGTGTTTGTTCAGCGACGTCAGAACCAATGCCTACGTTCGATGGACACCTCGGTATTTCCCCGAGGCTTGGCATGGCAATTGGGACGCGTCTCCACGTGAAACGGGAGACCCAGGGTCCCTTTCCACGTGCCACAGGGATCCTGGGACTCCTATCCATTTTCAAGAGGAGTGAGGCATCGTCTCCTTTGGAAGCATTGATCTCCGCGGACCTCTCGAGTTTTCAAAGGATGTGAGGCCTCCGATCGCGTGGAGTCGGATGACTAGGTCTTTCTCTGTGGTCTCCACAGGGGATTCAGACAACCCTTCGTCTTGGGAGATGCAAGACGAGCCTGCATTCAATTCACTGCAGGGATATCCGGCCTTACTTCGAGTCAGATCATCTCGGTGTCCATTCCACTTGAGGCCACAAACTCAGGGTCCCTCTCACATACCTGTAGCTGAGAGAAGCCTCCTCTTGAGGTACTTGTGGAAAGTTGGTATTCCTCTTGAGTCGAAGCCAGGGACTAAGCTCGCATCTCGAGTAGATTTGGGTTACACGGAGCCCTTTCGTGTTGCTCCAGTGACCTCAGGATCCCTCTAGACTTGAGCCAGTGATCTTGGGTTTTCTCTGCAGTGCCATCAAGGAAATCAAGGCTCCTTTCACGTTTGATGTGGAACACGGTATTGCTCTGCACGCAATGCAGGGGAATCGGGCCTCATATCGCGGCGAGGAGGAAGTCTCATGGTTTTTCTCGAGTTGCGGCCGGAACCTGGGGTATATTCGCGAGTTACGACGGGGAGGGCCCTTCCAGACACGTGTTTGTTCAGCGACGTCAGGACTCCTGCCAAGGTGCGAGGGACACCTCGGGATTCTCCTCGAGTCTTGGCATGGCAATTGGGACGCGTCTCCACGGAGGCGGGAGACCTAGGGTCCCTTTCCACGTGCCACAGGGATCCTGGGACTCCTATCCATTTTCAAGAGGAGTCAGGCATCGTCTCCTTTGGAAGCATTGATCTCCGCGGACCTCTCGAATTTTCAAAGGACGTGAGGCCTCCGTTCGCGGTGAGGCGGAGGACTAGGTCTTTCTCTGTGGATTCCAAAGGGGATTCAGACAACCCTTCGTCTTGGGAGATGCAAGACGAGCCTGCATTCAATTCACTGCAGGGATATCCGGCCTTACTTCGAGTCAGAGCATCTCGGTGTCCATTCCACTTGAGGCCACAAACTCAGGGTCCCTCTCACATACCTGTAGCTGAGAGAAGCCTCTTCTTGAGGTGCTTGTGGAAAGTTGGTATTCCTCTTGAGTCGAAGCCAGGGACTAACCTCTCATCTCGAGTTGATTTGGGGTCCACGGAGCCCTTTCGTGTTGCTCCATGACCTCAGGATCCCTCTAGACTTGAGACAGTGATCTTGGGGTTTCTCTGGAGTGCCATCAAGGAAATCAAGGCTCCTTTCATGTTTGATGTGGAACACCGAATTGCTCTGCACGCAGTGCAGGGGAATCGGGCCTCATGTCGCGGCGAGGGGGAAGTCTCATGGTTTTTCTCGAGTTGCGGCCGGAACCTGGGGTATATTCTCGAGTTACAACGGGGAGGGCCCTTCCAGACACGTGTTTGTTCAGCGACGTCAGGACTCCTGCCTAGGTGCGAGGGACACCTCGGGATTTTCCTCGAGTCTTGGCATGGCAGTTGGGACGCGTCTCCACAGGAGCCGGGAGACCCAGTGTCCCTTTCAACGTGCCACAGGGATCCTGGGACTCCTATCCATTTTCAAGAAGAGTCAGGCATCGTCTCCTTTGGAAGCATTGATCTCCGCAGACCTCTCGAGTTTTCAAAGGATGTGAGGCCTCCGTTCGCGATGAGGCGGAGAACTAGGTCTTTCTCTGTGGTCTCCACAGGGGATTCAGACATCCCTTCGACTTGGGAGATTCAAGACCAGCCGGCATGCAATTCACTGAAGGGATATCCGGCCTTACTTCGAGTCAGAGCATCTTGGTGTCCATTCCACTTGAGGCCACACATTCAGGGTCCCTCTCACATACCTGTAGCTGAGAGAAGCCTCCTCTTGAGGTGCTTGTGGAAAGTTGGTATTCCTCTTGAGTCGAAGCCAGGGAGTAAGCTCTCATCTCGAGTTGATTTGCGGTCCACCCAGACTTTTGGTGTTGCTCCAGTGATCTCAGGATCCCTCTAGACTTGAGACAGTGATCTTGGGTTTTCTCTGGAGTGCCACCAAGGAAATCAAGGCTCCTTTCACGTTTGATGTGGTACACGGAATTGCTCTGCACGCAGTGCAGGTGAATCGGGCCTCATCTCGCGGCGAGGGCCAGTCTCATGGTTTTTCTCGAGTTGCGGCCGCAACCTGGGGTATATTCTCGAGTTACGACGGGGAGGGCCCTTCCAGACACCTGTTTGT